>NC_080571.1:91269326-91582243 GCF_030247185.1 Malaya genurostris | reverse complement strand
AAATACGAATTTTTTTCTGAAACTGGTAAAACTCTGGACAGCCGGCTGTCGGTAAGTTTGATATCAATTCATTCATTTAATTCATTGTGTTCTATTTTTTTGCAATAGACAGCCGTAAAATCGGCCAGATATCATTCGATCATAATCAATCGAGCAACAACACCTTACGCGATACGAAGTAATGTCGATATCTACTCTCTAATTTGTATTTGTATATTCAAATGTATCCTCCTCGCAGTCTTAATTATATTTACATACGTCCTAGTTAAGCAAAATGTCAGCACGCGTCTTAAACTTAGGGTGAAGCCAGAAAGAAAGCGACACGCGACACGAAGCGAAGCGATGCGAAACTTGACAGATCGCACGGAGTCGCGCGGCAGGGCTCCGTTCATTCAAGTTCAGCAGAAAAAGACAAGTATGTCAGAGTGAACTCGATGTGTTGCGAAGCATCGCACTCTCTCTGACATACATGTCATTTTTCTGCTGAACTTGAATGGAAGGAGCTTTGCCGCGCGACTCCGTGCGATCTGTCAAGTTTCGTATCGCTTCGCTTCGTGTTGTGTGTCGCTTTCTCACCCTTAGGTTGATGTCAGAGTGAGCGCGGAACGCGGAGCTGTTTTCGCATCGCATTCACTCTGACTTTGATCAAATGCAACTAGCTCGCACGCGCGCCTAGACGCTTCGCGTGACGCTTTCACTCTAACAGCAACCTTAGCGTTGTCACCCGAAGAAAAATAAATCAAACGTTTCCCGAATAATCGACGGAGTTTAGTCCAGGCCGATTTTAAGTAAGGAGGAGTATAACAAGATTGTAAATAAGAAAAAATATCTCTAAGGAATAATCTCACCAGTATCCTGCTTCTCCAATTCGCGTTGCTGTAAACAAATCGATATGACACACCACTACTGAAAAAATAAAAAATAAAGTAAACACTCGCGGATGCAAACCAATTTAAGATTTTCAATTTGAATCACACGATTGCTTTGTAAATTTTCACACATTCCATACACATCTAATAACACCGACAATGATATGCAGATGGTGCTTCGAGCTGTTGACGTCGTTTAATTTTGGGCAGTAAATTCGCAGTTTATGTCGCTTGAACATTTTTTAGTTTCGCGAATCAGCGATATTCAATAAATAACACTTTTCACTAATCAACACATACTTTCCAAAGCTGCACAATCACTCAAAGTAACTGTTTCGATCAATCACTTCACTATAAGTTGATATACATTGTAATTAAACTTTTTCAAGGGCAACGCTGAGACACCGCATCGTACTGCCAACTCTCTCCACAATCGACTGAGCCACAGAATCACACGTTTACTTGGCTGGTGAATGGTGAACTAAATTCAAGCAGTTACACTTACAAGCCGAATGAAAATTACATTCAGAACCAATAATATTCATTCTAATCTAACATTCAGCCGTTACGAATGGAATTCTACATTTAGGTCTTTATGTATTGCATAGTATGTATATGTATCGTATTTTTTGGTATGCATGTAAAATGTATTTACTTTACACGTACATTTAACATGCATTCAAAAAAATTCAACAAATATTTCAGGTTTAGGCATTTTGTCCCATTTATATCTCAGAACAACACTTTTAAACGTTTTATGAAATGTCTTTTCTTGTATTTTTGTAAGAATGCTGTTTTGACTAAATCTATGGAAAGATAATAAACTTGCCGGAACAACCTCTCGGAATCCTTCAACGTTACATTGGGTGTTCCAGAAGGGAGCCATCTCGGCCCACTCCTCTTCATTCTATTGGTAAATGATCTTTGCAGTGAATTGTCATCATTCAAAGTAATGTACACAGATGATCTCAAACTCTATTGCATCATCACAAGTCTTTTGGATTGTTGTGTTTTAGATTGGTATGATAGAAACAAGTGTATGTCAAGTAATGCAATAACCTTCTCACGAGCACATTCATCGATTTCATTCGAATACTCAATAATGGCGGCTCCAATTAAGTGAGTTCCGTCTGTTAAAAATGTGGGCATCATTCTCGATCGCAAGCTCCGCTTCATCGAACAGTTTGCTTTTGTTACTGCAAAAGCCTTTACCGTTCTGGGACTTATTAAACGCAACACTCAAGATTTTAACTATGTGTATTATCTAAAAACAGCTTACATCGCCCTAGTACAAGGTATTCTGGAATATGAAGTTTCAATTTGGTCTCCGCATCACAATGTTCACATCGACCGAATTGAAAGGGTTCAAAATTGTTTCGTCCGATTTGCTCTTCGACGACTACCTTGACAGAATCATCTTCAATAGCCACGTTACGGGAATCGCTGTGCTCTTATCAACCTACCGACTCAGCAAATAGACGAATATATCTACAACGGCTCTTCATTTTTGATCCACTGACTGATAACATCGATTGCTCCATGCAACTTGAAAGAATTCATTTTAACATTCCAGGAAGATCATTGCAAAGAACGGATTTTCTTAGACGCTCATTTCATCGCCCACAGTATGGTCAGAACAATCCAATGGAAATCTGTTGTCATCGTTCCAACGGCGTATACCATCTTTTTTGTTCTCAGTATTTCAAAGACACGTTTAAGTCAGACATACTATTAAGTTGACATTAGTGTTTAGGTAAATAGCCAAAGTCTGTGCGAAAGGTTAATTCTAATCAAAGACAATAAAGAAACAGAAAACCGACTTTCGAACGGAGCCATAGTGTTATATACCATTCGACTCAGCTCGACGAGATCGGAAAATGTCTGTGTGGGCATATGTGTGCACTTTTCAAAGATTTTTTTACCACTCAATTTTCTCGGAGATGGCTGAACCGATTTCAACTAGCTTAAACTCGTTTGAAAGCTACTATAATAACATTGATCAAGTTTGAAAAATAAATGGTTGTCACTTCCGGCTCCGGAGATATAATGACGTAAGCGGCAAAACGCGTTGTTTTTTACCACTCAATGTTTTCTGAGATGGCTGAACCAATTTTAATAATCCTAGACTCGTTGAAAACAACTATTAAATTGTGGATGAAGTTCCAAGTTCAAATGGCTGGCACTTCCGGTTCCGGAAATATAATCCAAAAGTGACGTAATCGACAAAACGTGTGGTTCTTCTACTGCTCAATTTTCTCATAGATGACTGAACCGATTTCAAGAAGCTCAATCTCGTTTGAAAGCTACTGCTAGATCGTTGATCAAGTTTGAAGATCAAATGGCAGATATGGCAGAACCGATTTAAAAAAACTACAAGGATCAGCCCCATGGGGTTGATCGAGCCATTGATGTGGAACAAGACAACCAAAATTTCTAATGATCTACAATCAAAAAGTTCAATCAATCCGAACCAACACCGAACATCATTTGTCTTGATTTGCATTTGTTTTATGACCGACGAAATTACACCGTTATCCCAAATATATGCAATTATATCTTTGTACATACTTGCGATTTCGATAATTAAGCTTCTCTTCGCCAAGCTTGTGTTCAAGTTTTTTATGCAAGCAGTTTTTTAGCGTTAAGTTTCTCTACCATTCTGTGATTTCGGTTGAAGCGATAAACTATTTCTCATTATCAATCGAGTTCATCTGATATAAATTAGAAATTAATCTTAAGCACTCAAAATGTATCCAGAGGTAGTTGTCAAATTCTCATGGGGAAACGACATAACATGGAAATCCGAGCTTGCATGACACAAGATCAGAGTATACCAATTAAGGGCTGAGGCCAGTGTGTTTGAGGGCGTTTTAAAGGGCTATTTTCACGCTTCAAATCTGATTTTCTCAGAAACGATGACGAATATAAGAAAACCAACAGACAATCTCTTAGAAATTTAGTTTAGATTATTCTGTGAAAATTTCAGAATGATTGTTTGACTTTAGCGGTCGTGAAAGTCTTTTTTCTGAAGGAAGAGTTGCATAGCTGAAAACGGCAACTTTCAACTTGTTCATTGAATATCTCGCCTTCAAAAGCAGATAATTTAGTTTAGATGCGATTAGTGCATAAAAAATATATATGTTGTCGCGATAAAAATTAAGTGAATGTTATTTTTGTAATGGTAAGTACGTTTCTATGGCGGCACCATTTTTTCTGCTCTTGTATGCTGGTAACGTAACGAAACATGAGAGAGAAATAAAATCGGCTCATCAAGGCTGCCAAACAAGCGGTAGCTTTATTGGATTTTATGTGATGTAGTCAAACTTGTAACCGAAAATATCAAAACTTTTTTGGCCACCCGGCCACATCGAGAGTCAGTTTACACATTTACGAGAGAGCATGAAGAGAAATGTAATACGCACAGCGAGCGACACGGTTTTACGCTAAAAACTGGCATCAAGCCCTTAAGGTGAAATGTAGCGTCATAAAATGCGCGCAAAATTTTATCCGCTTCAGTTGAACGAACCGTCGCACAAAGCATATCAAGAAAAACGGATACATAGAAACAAGAACTTTTTTCAATGATTGAACGCAGTGGGGTTACCTCTCGTTATTTTGGATTGTAAATAAGACTGGACGTAATGGATTTTTCAATCCTTCACACTATGAATATATGCTAATTCAATCGTTATTGTTAGTGATTACTCTTACACTAGAGCTATAAATCATGAGTAAATTTGAATGACTAACATGAGATTATATGTATATGTATTGTCCAACTTGCTAACCATGTATATGCCTGTTGTTTTTCAATGTTTATCACATTGTTTGTATCACGATAATACTTGGATTGTATTTCATTCAGTAGCTTGTCAATGATGAAGTTATAGTTTTGCTATAAAAATTGCTACAATCTAAAATAATAAATGTTATACGATATCACACAGCCAGGCTTTATTGCTTCAGCAACATCCATGTATTGAACTCAACAGAATTGGACATTATTAGCATTATAAATGACAGTTACTTAGAAAATAAACAATTTCTTACAATACCCATGTCATTGTATTCTATTGTATTGTATTCGTTTTAATTTCAACACAAAACCCAATACTGCTTAAATTCGTGTGATAATTTTATATGTAATTTTTGCTCACGATATAATGCCACCGAGTCCACCGTGCATTTCTCACACCACCTCAATACGAAACAGCAGCGCGCAAGCAATAAAAAAGATGCGGAAAAGTTTATGTAAACTTTTTCAAATTTCGGTTGTTTTAGCTAAAATTTTATAATTTTGAGTTGCATTTTCAGATTCTTTGTTAAATTTTGCTACAAACACTACTTTTCAGTTTTAAAATCATCCCCGTGGAACGGAACAGTAACCGTTTATACATTTCAAAAACCAATTACGGCTCGGCAAAGCAAAATTTCAAAATTCTAAGAATACTTAGTTATGATAAATTTGATTTCGAAAACTTAAGTGTTTTCGGTTTTTCGAAAATCGGTCTAGTTTTTGAATAATTGATCAAAAACGCGATTTTCGCATTCCGCTACATTTCACCTTAAAGCTTCAAATCGTTTTATGGCACGTTTTTGTCTTGCTGTCTAGTAACAACCTACCTCTAGCATGCTAGGAGTAGGACTGAAACGTTAGCTTTAATTTCGCTTCTATTTATAGGTTCGCGTGCTTCCAACAGCTTCGCTTTTGCATCGATTGGCCAATCAGAGCGATGCTCTCTCTTTGATACATCGCTTACTCCTTCCAAACCGTCGTCTATGGCAGGGAAATCCGGTATGCCAAAGATTTTCAGCAGCCAAATAGGACACTGTTCGCTACTAATCAAAATTTCAATCACATATAATTGAAAATACGTGGCTTGATACATTCAAATCGAAACATAGAAATATTTCCAATCAAATGATTAATAATTGACACAAAACAGACTGAGCTGTAAATGTGTAAAACCTGACCACATTTCTACGTGTAGTTTTTCTTGAGTTTCTGATTTGCACCCCTAATAAAGATGTGTTCCACATCAAAAACCTTGGCTCTTTTGGAAGCCACCATTGAACTGTGGTTCAAGTACGAAGATCAAATGGCTGTCATTTCCAGTTCCGGAGATATAATGGTAAAATCGGTATGATCAAAACTAACCGTAGTACTAATCATGCTATGGTGTTGATGGCTAGGAATTGGTTTCGGATTCTGTTTAAACAGAAACGTCTGATTCAACAAAAGAAATGTAACACCTGCATTTCTCTTCGAATAAAAACTTAGAAAAAAAATCGTGTGAATTAAAGCCTCCTGAAAACGACATATTCGATTGTCAAAAATGCCTCATTTTTACAGCTAATCTAAAACATATTTAACGCATTCTGACATATGTTATGTTGAAACATGTTACATTACACACCTGCTTGAAAGGCGAGGTACCATTTGTTTCGAGAACTATTTTGAAAATCTTACCGAATCAAACCTATAAAATAACGTTGAGCAAGAAATTTTCATATAACTTTATTCAATGAAAAAGAAATCGATGACTGTGTAATTGAGAATGTGAGAAGTTAAACATTGGATAAAAAAACGGACAACCTTATCTGCATTACTGATTTACTTCCAATTTGGGGAAACCAAAGCGGAGAATAATTTTTTGGAGTAAATAATTAAACTCGATCCAGTGGTCGGTTTTACCTAGGTCTTATGTCGTTTTTCATTGATTCCACTCGCTCGGTGCCAGTGTTTTGTCCTGACAACCGATCAATGAAACAGTTTTGTAAAGTTTGGTATGAACGCTTGCTGCTCGGAAAAAAACGGGTGCAAAATAGTTGCCCGCGAATTGCCCCGAAAGTGCATTTTTTTCGTGCGGTGCAAATCAATGAAACACAGTGCACCTGTTTTGATTGCCCGACTGCACGAAAAGTGCACGAATCGAGCAAAACACTCCACGAGCGTTCTCAATGAAAAACGACATTAGTTTAGGACAAACTATGTACACACAAAGTAATCCTTCAGCAACGGCAACGATCTACAGGATGATGGATTTCACTCACAGGACATAAATCTAAAAGAAAAACACAGCAGCTTTTGAGTTCTTAACTATGCAACTAAATCATTTAACCCAGGTTAAACCAACTTCACGAGTACCAGACATAAAATGCATTGATAACAATCACGGCGCGCTGTTTAATGTTAATGGGTTTCGCCCGGGTCGAGCCCGGCTTGGCCACAATCTAGAGTGTAGTGCTGAACATGCACTAAAAGTGAGATAACCTAGAAGCGATCTTCATTCCACATTAGCTTTCGCTTTCGTACCGTAGAGCTAAGTGGACCGAACGTGATCTCCTGTAACGCATTTAAACTCCGGTAGATTGACTGGTCAGGGAGTGGAGTGGAGTGTGTGTGTGTGTGTGCTGAACATACCTGAGGTGTTGGCAAATTCATCGCGATCTGGTTTAATTATGTATGCAAGCGCGTGTAATGAACCAGCGGGATTACGATACACTTTTATGGGCAATTTTACACTGTGGCAGTTTTTTTTCTTCTTTCACTCCACTCTGCATTTTAGACTACCCGTACGGGTTGAAGGGAGTTCTGTTGGAACTAGTTGTTATGGAAGAAGCATTCAACCGATCGATGGCGAACGATGATAAGCTGCAGTGACAAATCGTTGCCGGTTTTTATGGCTGGTGGTTTTCCAAGCTGGATCTGGAGGCTAGTTCAATTAACCGACGACCAGCTTCCAATTTTACCACAGCCACAGTGACTCTTCGCGTATGTCCTTAGAGCTGCTGACATGTAACTTGTTTCAGAAGTTATATAATATTTCAATAAGGTGGCTGCGTTGAATAATTAATTTGGAGCAGTTTCCGGCATCTTTCACATGAAACATCATTTGTAGCAGTTGATGTGAGGATGTACGATATGTAACTGTTACATTCAAAATAGTTCCATAAATTTGTTTTATTGAGTATTTTATAAATAGTTACAATCTATCGTAATGTCATTCAGTAACATTAGAACAACACCGCATGCACCAGAACTTATTTGCATTCCAGTATGGATCACCAATTACATAAATTGCATACCCGTGGGCTCGCAGGCTCGAACATAGGCCCGGAATCGTCCGAATTCCAGCCTGATTGCCACATGTGTGTTTGATTTATTCCGTCCATTTCCTCTAAATGCCTTCACCAGAAATCGATATTGAATTTCAATGTTCGCTCCGTACCGTGTAGTAATTTGAATTCAATTAATTCTCTTCCCACCTGAAACGCCCCCGTTTGCCCACCGCCGACTTTGCAAAGTTCCGTTTACGGTTCACGATCTTGTTCGTACATATGTTTGTGGCACTTACTCCGACACTCCCGGCTGGCCTCTGGTCTAAACCGAAAACCAAGTCCGCCAATACGCACAGGCGGCCGTGGCCCAGGAACCGATTTCAAATCAAAACACCGGCCAGTCCGAATGCGGCGGATTAAGTTCACATACCTTCCCATACCTTGTCACCTGCCTACCTACCGGCGAACAAAACGCCCGCCTGTCTCTGGCGAGAAGGGGCCCACCAGGGGGTCCATCAAGTGCCGTCTGGATCAATAATTGCCCGGTACCGTACGTCTGCGGTGAACTATTTACGTCCCGCTCGCTCGAACCTCCTAACGGCTCGTTTGGTTTAGCGAACGAAGTGAATTCTGTCCCAACATGCGATTGCTATTCATATATCGCGTTGAATTAAGTGATCGTATAAGTGAATTAATTACGAAGGATTAAGTTTCTGCTTTATGTTGGTTGTCTAGATAACGTTGTTGGAGTGAATTCGCTTGATGGCGGTGGCAAGTGGGAAAGTTTTTCGAGTAATTAAATTGTAGAATCAATTAATCATACGACAACTTCGGTTAAAGAAGTTGTTTGGAGGGAAAACAAACAGCAAGATGGTGGATGCATATTACAACACATATTCATAAAATGGTACAGCAAATAAATCATTAAAGAGAAATACGGTGCTTGCTATTGACACGTGGAGGTTTTGAATTGTCGATTTCTCGTTAAGCAGCAAAGCAATTCGAATCTTATCGTTGACGTAATTCAACGTATTATGCAACAAAGTGAAACGTAATTCGAATGCCTAATGGAAAATTTTAATATATTGATAAAGTTCTCATTTAATTATGCAACGTACCTCCACGTTTACCTTCTTTTAAATTGGTGTTTAAAGGGGTCAGCTAGTAGGACGGGCGTTTTCAAAAACAATTTTCGGACCTATTTTTATATATATAAAATATAGGTATCGAATTCGCTCGAAATTTAGAAAAAAAATTCGAGACCTGGAGGGCCGAGTGTCATATACGAATCGATTCAGCTCGACGAACTGAGCAAATGTCCGTGTGTGTGTTCGAACGCATAAACGGTAACCTAATCCCATAGAGCACTATAAAATGATTTCCCTTCATTACATCATTCTTCCAAAAGGGGGATGATGTAATATGAGCATTTAACGCTAAATCTCCTCACACATTTCAGACCATGTAATATGAATATTCAAGACTAAATCTTTCTCACACCCCAGACCACACACACTTGACAAAATCCCGTAAAAACACCATTCCACGAAAACCTAGAAACCTACATAAAACAAATACATTACCTACATGAGGGCAACTAAAATATCAACACTTGCACTTCACGCTGACCCAAAGAAAGGAACGACGTAGACATAAAATTCGACTGTAGAAACAAGAAAGCATCAAGTTTCAAATCGTTATATCATCGCCAAACACACAAAATAAACATGACCTACTGTGTCACTTTCCCTTTTCGACGCCCCTCATGTCCACAATTGAATACCAACCAGCACGACCTAGAATAACAGTAACTCAAGAACGCACACTAACTCAAACCGACACTCACGAGAATAACCCAACATGCTATCGCCCGCTCCTCTCCGTATCACACCCGCTCATTCTCATCAAGAAGCTTATTTCCTCTCTTACTCACAAAGTATACAATTGCCGACTCGATACAACTAGTCCTAGATTCTTACCAATTGTAAAAAAAAGAAAACTAATTAGCTAGACTAGGAGAGGATAGGATATAAATTAACGAACTGATAAAATAAAGATTCACTCATTTTTAATCGCAACTTAAAACAGTAATGCATTTATTTTAAACAATGCTTGGGAGCAACGTGAAACACGATTTTTTATACTGTTATATACAATTGTTTCTAAGTACCAAACAGACTGTGTACAACATCATTTTTCATGACATTTTGCCTCGAACCGATTTTAGCACGGTTCGTTTTTGGCAACATAATCGTTTGAATATGACATATGTAAACCAGATGATGGCAGCATTTTCGAGATGAAAGCAATTCCATAATTATATTGATTTGAACTACTTTCAGCAATAAATGCTGGAAGAACATAACTCCCATATACCATTCGAAGCAGTTCGTCGAGATCAGTAAATGCGTGTGTGACAAGTAATTTCACTCACTTTTCTCGGGGATGACTCAACCGTTTTCTACAAACTCAGATTCATATGAAAAGTCGTATGCTCCCAAACAAGGTTTCTGAATTACGTTTGGTTCCGACCTCTGGCTCCGGAACTACAAGATGATATGTGAAACGAAATTAAAATTGTGTAACTCATTTTTCTAGTAGATGGCTGAACCGATCTAAGCCAGCTGCTAGTCGTTTGCATTGGAGAAAAAGATAACACTAAATGTTATCTGAGAGACTATTAGGAATACTTCGTTGCAAACCGAAGGTTAAAATCATCAGTTTAGTGCACGTCTAGAATAATTTGATTGGTTTTATACACTTTTCATTCGATATACGCACCAAACGAGCGCAAATAAAGCTAGCATTTGACTGCATAGCGCTTGAGAAAAATGTTCCAAACAGTATTAAACACTGTAGAGAAATTCACAATTTAGCCCTTTTGAAAGCCGAAAATAAATCTCGTACAGCATTTTGATGGTTTCTTTCACTCAAGTATTGACATGTATGAAATATTGAAATATATGAGCGATTGTACGACTTGTGTAACGATTACATTTATGTAATGATTTCTTCTAGGTCAAGGCTCAAACTTACAAATGACTTTGACTGGCGCCCTTCTTCCTGAAGTACAAACGTTATTATCCTTATCAAAATAGTCTTTTCCAAGATTCCAAAGCCTCTAGTGATCCTTTTCGGGATCCCAAAACTAACGTGAAGAACTTATTTAGAAAACTGACTTGAACTGCCGCTCTAAATCCTAAAATACAAACGCAATCTTCCGAAACCGAATGATCCTTATCAAGACTACAAAATCCTCAACGGTATCAAATCAATCAATATCTATACACATGTCGAATGCAGTCCTACGTCAATTCCGGATATGTCTCTGACATTGTCTACTCCATTTTTTTTCAAAAAACCGTTGAAAAAAAATAATTGATATATTTCATATCATTTCAAATACATTCAAACAATGTTTGGAAATTGTCTGAAATCATTGCATAGAATATTTTCGGAAATACATCGATCAACAGGAACGGATATGAAAGAAGAGGTGCTACACTGCTGCCATACACTATTTTATTTGTGGTACTTGATGCTATGTTCAAAACTAAAATAAATAACATAACATTGAGAAAGTAATTGTTTTACAAAGTTTGGAGCAAACAAATTTTTCTCTTTTTTTAAGTTCTAAAGAATCATGCAGCAATCTTATTATGATTCGGCCACAACCGAGAAAATCATATGTTTTTCTCTTTTTTTGTTCATTTACACACAAACCCATACACACTAGAAATGGTTGGGGAAGCATTTTTTCAAACCCGAGTCCGACCCGTGCCCGATCGAAATAAAAAAAATTATTGTTACCCGAGTCGATCCCGAAATAAAATTTTCTTTCAAATCCGAAAAAAAAATTCGAAACTCCACCAAATTTTTCAACCCGACCCCAATCTGCACCCGTAAAAAATTAAAAAATCGATACCCGACAAACATATGTTTTTTTCTATTTCCGTCGGGTTTTGGTTTGGGTTTAGGTCGGGTTTCGGTCACAAATGCCAGAAAATCGACTATCTCTAATACATGCACAGGCATTTTAAACTGGTATTTTTTTAAAACTATCCAGAATTTTTTTAAAATCTTCTCAAAAATAGAACTGAAGTCCACAGAATGAACTGATAACAACTTTTTTGTAAGTAAATCATACTTCATGTTTTCTCGATTAAACAATACACAATACTGGTCTAAGTTTTCTCATAGAGAAAGTTTATGCAATCACTATCAAAATCGACTAGTAAAAATTTGTCTCAATTCAGTACTAGCCATGCAATGATTCTGTACGCTAAGAATCGGCTGCGAAGTCTGTTGAATCAGAAAGGCCAAATTCCACAAAAGGAATGTAATATCGAGACTTTGCTTTTCAATTCGTCGAATTGAACAATATTTGTGCGCATGTATGTGTACCAGAAATAGTGGTCAAAAACTCCAAAACGTAATTTACTTGATTTTTTCAAATAAATGAAATCCGATTTTCATGAACTTGTGCTCAAATGAAAAGTCTTATAGTCTCAAAGGTTGCTTTTGAATTTTATCTGAATCCGACTAGCGGTTCCGAAACTACAGGGTGAAGTGTGTTTAAAATGGCGACGTTGCAAATAAAAGAAAAAAATTTCTACTTGGCTTATTTGTAATTGTGAATAAGTACACATAGTGAGGATATAAACATGACTCCATCAACCATACAAAAAGTAATGAACCTCTGTTCAATCAGGTTGCTACTGCTAACAATCTCACGCAACACGACATTTCGGTGACCGGCTTTACTTTTAATCAAATATTACAAAACTAAGTGAAACACTTCTGTTTAACAAATCTTATGCACAGCAAAATATAGCACTGAAAAGAGAAATGTAACTCCGGGCAATAAAAAATGAATCCGAACTCGGCTAATTGGTTCAACCTTCCATTCATCAGTTCTTTGAAATACGAAATCTTTGTGTAAACTCGATTCCGGAATCGACCAATGTTGTGTTAATTTTTACGGTCTGATTTTGTTTGATACATAAACACAAAGCTGATCTCCGAATTAAAGAAAAACAACACCGTTTAGTTTTATGATCTCTGTGAATTCCAGAGTTCCTTCACCGAGTCCACTTTGTGCAGTGGAACACCACAACTCGACGGTTTTCTCGCGGTGGCCGAATTTAATCGCTCATGTCACACATGTTTTTCGTCATTTGGGGCACCATCATGCTTCTCACCGAATCAACTTGAAAGTAAATTGACCATAAAACTGTGCACCTTCCCCCACCAGGAAAAAAAACCGACAGTGTTAGTAGTAACTACAGCAACCATAACTCGATCGTGCGTTCGTCCGTCCGTCAGTCAGTGCACGGTTGTCACTGTGGATTAGAAATTTTCATTTTTCACACTCGTGCGACAGGTTCCCTGTCGGCGACTTTGAGCTCATCCTGAGCTGCAACCATCGTGGCACTTATTTTATTGGGCCACCACAGCGCGGAAAATAAAGAAAAACACTACTGATTTGTGTCCCATATCTATTGGTTCTATTCAGTGCTGCAGCAGCACCCGGAGGAAAAGAAAACGATGTCGTAAAAATAACGCCGAAATTAGCAGCCGCCACTTATTTGTCAAAGCATCGCGAGCAGCAATTTACACCAAACTAATCTGTTCGTGCGTGCTTGATTTTGGATTGTGAAAAAAGTGTTACCCGTTGGATGGTTTGTTAACTAACACTTCGGGAGTGGGATACTATTTTAAACCAAATTAATGACTTAACTATTACTCTTCTTCTTAGACACTACGAATTGAAGTTGTGAGAAAAAGAACAATTTTATTGAGGAACTTTGTTATGTATAACATCATCATCACTACCTTTTCTATATGTTACTTCATGAATAGAGCAAACAAAATTTGTGTCTATTGCACAGTGGAACTTTCTGCGACATGGAGGCTAGGATTTTCTTTTAGCAATCGATGCGATCTGATACAGCTAAAGTCAGTTTGTTTGATCATCAACTAGCTAGATCCGAAAATTGGAATTGTTTTGGCCGAATTTCGAAGAATTTTTAGCTCACTTTAAACGGCATTACGGTCCTACTGACACTAAGAACCCGTCCAGGTCGCGGCTCGAACATACGACAACTGGCTTGTAAGACCAGCGCCCTATGCATTGAACCGCCAACCCGAGACAGTTTGAAGTAATTATTACTCATCATCTCATAATACCTATGGCAGAGGTCGGAAACCTTTGGAGTCAGATGAGTCAAAAACTATACAATTCACTAAATTTCGCGAGTAGTAAATAATCAGGAAAAAAATTCATCGGATCATTTGTTAGTGTTCATAGCAATTATGGAACTGTTTGATAGTTTGTAACAGATAGATTTGAAATTGATTACCGAACGATTTGTAATCAATTTAATTATCGAACTGATTACTGAACAGTCAGCTGTTGAAAATTCGCAAAAAATGCCAAGTTCTGTGAAATTTCACCTTTTTCATAGCGGATTTTGGAAAACCATCGAGCTTTACTGTGAAGAAAGAAGTCGGAAAACTGAGTCTCCATATCATTCAAGAATGCTTTGTAGTGATGATGGTAGAGTGCTTATGACAAGATGTTGCTCAAAATCTTGATTAGAAAACCTAAACTAATTTGATCAGAAATGACGACTGTGATGATGCGTGTCACTGAGAAGAAGTTCGGTAAAAAGCTGAGCTGAGAATTCGGAATGGTTTCCAATCCTCGTTAACCGATTTAGAACGATTTTGAAATAAATAAGCCGGTCATTTACCTGAATTGGTCATAATACTGTCGACATTAATAGTTAAAATAACATAAATTATAATCCAATTTGACCTAGGTGATAACAAAATTGTTAAAATCCTTGATATTACATTATTACAAATTTAGTACGACTTTTCAGCTGTTATTACTCATTTTTTTTAAAAAAGACTTTACCGTACAAATCTTTGAATACATTTCGTGAGGCAACGATGTAATCGCATATTTTTAGGCGATTTGACTTGTCATAAAAAAGTCATACAGCAACGCGACTGGTTCCGAACCAGGAAGTTTTGAGTTGCTAACATACGCAGTGATTGCATCGGGGCCAACTGAGAGTGGCAGGATATATTGGCAACATTTAAGAACTAGTGTATGTCTCTATGGCTGCAATAACAATCTCTTTTAATATGAAGTTGAGATCATTGAAGTAGAGTCAAAATAAGAACGAGATTGTGGTTCCGGATTTATAGGGTCTCACTCAATTTTCTCAAAGATGGTTTGACCAATTTTCACAAACTTAGGTTTTAGTGGAAGGTCCTATGCACCCTTATACTGAATAACGACGTATTGATTTTCCGATTAAATGTGGTTCAATCGAATGTAATTCGATCGAATTCTAGCTACCTTTGATTTTTCTAGCGTTATTGGAAATACAAATGAAATACAGTCGTAAAATCGATACGACGTTATTCAGAATAAGTGCGATGGCCTTGTACGGAATTCCTGAACTACATTCGCATCCGACATCTGGTTCCGGAATTGTAGGGTATGGTGAGCTAAAAGATTTATACCATCACTTAAAAGGGCGAAACAGAAAACGAGAAAAAATCTAAATCGGTCAAAACACTACTCCAATCGGTAGTCATTATCAGTAAACGGTCAACTAAACAAATTCCGGTCAATCTTTCAAGAATCAAAGGAAACTATTTTGAAGAATACCACAGTATTACATATGACAGAATGTTTGATATGAGAAAGACATCATAACACCACTAGGTGGATTAAAACATGTTTTTTTTTGTATTTATAGAGTTCTCGCTTCATGAAAGCATAATAAAATTTAATAAGCCCGGGTAGTTAGGTGGTTTCGCCTCTCTCGGTACAACAAGGACTCCATTCGCCTTATAATATTCCAAAACATCGTAAGCGTAGTTACAAGATTCAAATCAGGCCAAAATAGGGAGTGAGCTTCATTGCTGCATAGGAATGATAACAATCGCTTCTTTAGGTATTATTCACGGTATATTGCCTTGTTTACCATTCCGGTAGTGATGAAACATTGGCTTGCTCGACCACATCTGCGTATTGCCTACCAAACCAAGTGTTTTTTAGCCTTAGCTTTGTTCTTCGTTCTGAAATGCTCCTTTATTCCTTTCCATTGCATGGCAGTATAAGAACACACTCCGGGAAGCTGATTAAATCTTACAGTTTAATCGTCCATTATCACGCAGGTAAACTTAGTCAAATATTCGCGTGCGAGCCCGGGTTTTAGCCGTCACATTCTGTTTATCAATACGGTTCGGCACAGTTTTCACCTTGAATGATTCCATGTCTTATCGATGCTTAAAAGTATGCACAAAAGTTGAAAATATTTCGATGTTTCTAGCCACGGTACGTACGTACCGAAAGATCTGCTCTCTCCTACAATATTTGCTGCACTTTTACGTCCTTCTGGGTGTCTCGGAGATCCGTTTTCGTTCTGCTACCAGCCTTCCTAGCTGTTGTCAAAAGTGTATTGAAAGATGTAAGAACAGTATGGGCAGTGCTCGCAGGAAAACCATGCTTTTATGCAAGTTTTCTTACTGACAGATCCGGATTCTTTCGATGCCTAATACCGTTTTCGTTTATTGATCAGAGCAGCCCGAAAGCTGACCCAGAGTCGCCCAAACAACGTTTGATATGTTTGTTTTAGCAACCTGAGGTCGCGGACTCCAATCGCGTAGTTTCGCTCTGAAAATTTTCTCGGGTCGCACTACGCATCCAGCCGAGTTTGTTTATTTTATCTTTTTTTCATGAGTTGTTGTTTAGGGCGCGTAAAACGTGTTCGTTTTACTCGGAGTCAGAGTAGCCCGCGTCTAGGTTCAAAAACGAAAACGATATAAGATTCTAAGATCTAAGATCCAAAAGTTTGTAATATGTCCAAAAAATGATTTTACACAATGAACAAACATACCTTCATCAGTCTGCAAATATTTCAAGAAGATCAATTAACAAAATCTATGAGTTGTAACAGTTATAAAAAAATCATGTTTCCCGCATCATCGTTTTGAACGAAGTTTTGAAATTTTCAACATTCACCTTCCTATAATGCAAGAATCGAAATTTGGATCCGGGTACAATTCAACAGCCGCTTATGGGACCATACGACGCTTTTTTTAATCTAAGTCTATGAAAATTAGATGAGACATGTTTGAAAAATTAGGGAAAGGTTCGTTTTGAAGTTTTTGCCCAGACTTTTCGGTACTTCCGGAAAACGGAGACTGATGTAGTCAAAGTCAATTTTCTTACCATTAACTAGCAAGTTACTCAAATTGGAATAGTTTTAAGTGTAGTTTCGAAAAACATTTACGTTCTTTGTGTTGTCACTTCTTACGACGTGTTGAAATTATTGACATTCATCGCCCTGTAGTACCGGAATCGGAAATGGGATCCGATAAAATTCGACCGACACCTTCGAAACTGGAAAAACTGAATTGAGTTTATATAGTTATTCAATTATCTCGAAGAAAATTGACTGCATATTGTTTGCCATCACCCTGTCAGTCTGTAAATCGGGACCAGATCTGGATAAATATCTAAAATTTTCTGGGATCTAGAAATTAATCCACATAATGGATCCCCCCTTTCCCCTCTTATTGAGAATATGATGCCTTTCGTATATTAATCATTTTCTCATATATAGAGGAAAGGCGGCCAAGGCTGGGATTTCTTGATATCTCTGCTGATTTATAGTGCTAGCTACCGAAAAAATTTGAAATTTCGTTTTGAAACACTCTCGAATTTTCTCATGCTTTTTCATAATTTTTCTTGTAAAAATATTTTAGTTATGACACTTGTCTTTTGTTTCGATACGTCATTATAATCGTTCGAAATTTTCAATTGCACGTGAGGTATCTCACGTGATGTTTCGTGATGTTAGTGGCGAAGTTGTGAATAATTTTTTGGCACTGAAAATGCCTCACTCTTCACTATACGGGGCCGGGTGTCAATTAAAAGTTTCAAAAATAGTCGCGTAACCTTTTTCTGTCCTAATTTGGAACGTTAATAACTCAGTTAACAACCAATCGATTCGAAAACTTTTAACTTAAATAACGTCGCTTCAGTATTTCAATATACTTTTGAATAGATGGTTAGAATCGACCTATGTTTTCATCCACCAATCCCAGTTGTATAAAATGATGTCATTTTCTTGTTCGGCATAGAAGGCTTTGAGTCATGCATAAAAACACCGCATCGTTCTGCGTAGTATGAAGAGAAGCCTATAAATATATGCTGCAAATCAATTCTTTGCCTAGCTTGACTGGATTGTACATGCGTTTCCTCGCTGGGTTGTCGCCTTCGCATTGTGTTGGTGCAATTTCCTGCCGTTTGTGGCACACCGTGTTCGCTTGAGTATTTTATATATCATCCAGCCATTCAAGAACCGAATCAGCGTGGTTACCGGTTCATTTGAAATAACCCATGAATTTGGCAAACTTTTGGACGATTTTTGACATTAAAATTGTTTTACTCTTCACTATACGGTCCCGGGTGTCAAAAGTTTCAAGAATAGCTGATAACAGATCGGCTGAAAAGTTCGTATCGTTTCTATGAGAGGGCGCCACTAGAATTAAATCCATACCATTTTTAGTTAGAACCAACCTTCAAAAGATACGTGTATGAATTTGACAGCTGTCTGATTATTAGTTTGTGAGATATTGCATTTTGAGTGAAGCTACTTTTGTTATTGTAAAAAAAATGGAAAAACCTGTTTTAATCCACCTAGTGGTGTAATGATGCCTTTTTCATATCAATCAAAATATCATATATAATACTGTGGTATTCTTCAAAATTATTTTGCTTCGATTCTTAAAAGAATAATCGAAATAGATTTGTTTGACCGATAAAAACTATCAATTGGAAAAGATTTGAGGTCCATTTAGAAAACTTTTTACGGTTTTTCGCTCTTTTCAGTGATGGTATAAAATTTTTAACACACTTTACCCTATATTTCCGGATCCGGAAGTCGGATCCTGATGAAATTCAGGAATTACGCATGGGACCACAGGACCTTTCATTTAAATCTAAGTTTGTGAAAATCGGTCGCGCCATCTATGAGAAAAGTTTCATTTTCATTTTTTTGCACATTTTACCCCATAAAGTTAGGGCAAAAACGTTACATACACACATACGCACATACACATACACACAAACACACACACAGACATTTTGCGTACTCGACGAACTGAGTCGAATGGTATATGACACTCGGCCCTCCGGGCCTCGGTTCAAACGTCGGTTTTCACAGTGATTGCATAACCTTTCTATATGAGAAAGACAAAAAAAAATTTCTTCGATTCTTAAAAGAATAACCGAAATCGGTTTGTTTGACCGTCTACTGATAAAAACCATCAAATTGGAGAAGATTTGAGGTCGATTTAGAAAATTTTTTAAGGTTTTCAGTGATGATTAAGATTTTCAGTGATGGTGTATAATTTTTAACACACTTTATCCTATATTTCCGGATCCGGAAGTCGGATCCGCATGAAATTCAGGAATAACGCATGGGACCACAGGACCTTTCATTTGAACCTAAGTTTGTGAAAATCGGTCGCGCCATCTATGAGAAAAGTTAAAACTCATATTTTCTTTTTTTTTTTTGCACATTTTACCCCATAACTCTCGAACCGGAAGTCGGATCGAAATAATATTCAGGAATTTTGTATGGGACCCCAAGACCTTTCATTTGAATCTAGGTTTGTGAAAATCGGTTCAGCCATCTCTGAGAAAAGTTAGTGCACTTATTTTCACAATTTTTTGCACATTTTACCCCATAATTCCGGAACCGGAAGTCGGATCCAAATAATATTCAGGAATTTTGTATGGGACCACAAGACCTTTCATTTGAATCTAGGTTTGTGAAAATCGGTTCAGCCATCTCTGAGAAAAGTTAGTGCACTTATTTTCACAATTTTTTGCACATTTTACCCCATAATTCCGGAACCGGAAGTCGGATCCAAATAATATTCAGGAATTTTGTATGGGACCACAAGACCTTTCATTTGAATCTAAGTTTGTGAAAATCGCTTCAGCCATCTCCGAGAAAAGTTAGTGCAAAAAAACGTTACATACACACATACGCACATACACACACACACATACACACACACACATACACACACATACACACACACAGACATTTTGCGTACTCGACGAACTGAGTCGAATGGTATATGACACTCGGCCTTCCGGGCCTCGGTTCAAAAGTCGGTTTTCACAGTGATTGCATAACCTTTCTATATGAGAAAGGCAAAAAGGAATTTCGTGTGTTGATGAAACACTACTTTTTGATGAAAAAAAGTGCCGCCGATACCAAAAAATGGCTTGATGAGTGTTATCCAGACTCTGCACCGGGCGAAGCAACAATTCGTAAGTGGTTTGCAAAATTTCGTACTGGTCATATGAGCACCGAAGACGATGAACGCAGTGAACGTCCAAAAGAGGCTGTTACCGATGAAAACGTGAAAAAAATCCACAAAATTATTTTCAATGACCGTAAAGTGAAGTTGATCGAGATAGCTGACACCCTAAAGATATCAAAGGAACGTGTTGGACATATTATTCACGAATATTTGGATATGAGAAAGCTTTGTGCAAAATGGGTGCCGCGTGAGCTCACAATCGATCAAAAACAACAACGAATTGATGGTTCTGAGCAGTGTTTGGAGCTGTTATATCGAAATAAAACCGACTTTTTTCGTCGATATATAACAATGGACGAAACATGGCTCCATCACTTCACTCCGGAGTCCAATCGACAGTCAGCTGAGTGGACTGCACGCGATGAACCGAACCCAAAGCGTGGAAAGACTCAACAATCGGCCGGTAAGGTTATGGCGTCTGTATTTTGGGATTCGCATGGTATAATTTTCATCGACTACCTTGAAAAGGGAAAAACCATCAACAGTGACTATTATATAGCGTTATTAGAGCGTTTGAAGGACGAAATTTCAAAAAAACGGCCTCATTTGAAGAAGAAAAAAGTTTTGTTTCATCAAGACAATGCACCGTGTCACAAGTCGATGAAAACCATGCTGAAATTGAACGAATTGGGCTTCGAATTGCTCCCTCATCCACCGTATTCTCCAGATTTGGCCCCCAGTGACTTTTTCCTGTTCTCAGACCTCAAGAGAATGCTCGCTGGTAAAAAAATTCGAAGCAATGAAGAGGTAATCGCTGAAACTGAGGCCTATTTCGAGGCAAAGGACAAATCGTACTACAAAAATGGTATCGAAAAGTTGGAAGATCGCTATAATCGCTGTATCGCCGCTGATGGCAATTATGTTGAATAATAAAAACGAATTTTGGCAAAAAAATGTGTGTTTCTATTAAACGATACGAACTTTTCAGCCGAACTGTTATGATATATGTTGAAATATTAGTATCGCTAGTGTTTTACAATTATGTGCCTATTTTTCAAATTCAAAATTGCATTTTTAATGTAACTATCGGTCGTGTCTCGTACACAACCCTGAAATTTTTTTTCAGTATAGTGAAAAAACATGGAATATACTTACTTGAGAAACGAAAAAAAAAAAATTTTTAATATTTTAACGGTTTTCGTTCCCACTTATAGTAACGGCATAAATTTTTCAATTCTCTTCTCCCTGTAATTCCGTAACCGGAAGTTGGATTCGAATGAAATTCAAGAAATCCGTGTAAGTCCTTTCATTTGAATCTAAGTTTGTGAAAATCGGTCAAGCCGTCTCTGAGAAAAGTGAGTAAGTGATTTTAAGTTAAAATTTTTAAACGTATCACCCTGCAATTTCGGAACCCATCGTCGTATCCAATCCAAATTCTGGATTTTTTTGATGAACCCATAAAAACTTTCATTTGAATATAAGTTCGCAAAAACCGGTTCAGCCCATAATTCCGGAAGTGGAAGTCAAATCCCATTGAAACTCAGGAACTTTGTATAGGACAAGATCTTTTTAATTGAAATCTAAGTTCTTAAAAGTCAATCTAGTCATCCGGACCTCGTTTCAAAAGTCGGTTTTCATAGTGATTACTTAGCCTTTCTATATAAGAATAAGTTTTGCTGGTTACGTCACTTATGCCATTGTATCTCCGGTACCAGAAGTGACATCCATTTGATCTTCGAATATGATGAATGAACTAATAGTAGCTTTTGGACGAGCTTAGGTTTATCGCAAGTGGTTCAGCCATCACCGAAGAAATTGGGTATGAAAAGTAATAAGCGCGTTTTGTCGGTCTTATGCCATTATATTTTCGGAACGGAAAGTGACAGCCATCTTCCATCTTGATCAATGAACCAATACTATCTTTTCAAGTACTTTTCTCCTCTTCACACTGAGAAACCAAGCGACGATGATTGTATTGAACCTGGTGTTTTGTACAGCCTTCTGAGACTAAGCGGACGGTAAATATGATAGTTACAGCCCTAAATTCGAGATTTTATCCTAACCTAAATGGAATAATTTTTTCGGCTATTTTTCTTTGACATTGTTATTTGATGAACACAAGCACAGTAAAGTCTTGTCATTATATTCCTTTTGTGGAATTTGGCTTTTCTGTTTCGACAGACTTTGCTGCCGATTCACAGCGTACAGAATCATTGCATGGCTAGTACTACGATCCTACTGACACTAAGAATCCTTTCCAGGTCGGGGCTCGAACGTACGAGAAATGGTTTTTAAGACCAGCCTCCTTTGCATTGAACCGCCAACCTGGGTATTGCATCAATACGGTTCTGAGATAAACAAGTTTTTTTTGCATCCAGACTTTAAAATAAAGAGAAAATTTTTTAATTTGGAATTTGCATCAATATCTCATGTTATCCCATATTTTCGAAACAGATCCGGATCCCGGGTTGGGGGTTCTTAAAATTCCTATTTAGTCCATCACGCAAAAAACCTGTGTTTTTCACACAGACGACTACAATTTCCTGAAATTTGAAACTGAATACCAATCTGAGCTGTGCGACGGAAGACTTCCGCTATATGTGTTTTCGGCATGGTATCAACCTACTTCATTGACGAGTCCAATAAGCACCATAAACAGTCGAACTTTATCTAGTGTTCATACGATCCGCATCAAATGTTTGGTTCCGTAAAATATAATAATGGCGAGAAGGAGTGCCTAAAATGATTTAAATTAAATTTTAATCATCGAGCTTCCGCTAGTACCACTGCTCGAACTGATCGATATGACTGCTGATGGCTCTGCCGATAGCGCTGAGCGGATGTTTACGAATTTTCGGAACCAACATTGTTAATGAGGTGCGGATAGCTTTTCAGCGAATCTTGAATCATTTGGACGTGGGTGAACCGCTTAAAGAATATACGTTTGTTCCGATGCTGATTAAGATGATGGCAACCAGTGATTGGTTCGCGTGGGAAGCTTCCTAGGCTCATGGTTGTCTGTGTGAAACCCCGATGATGAATTCGGCGGTTTTCAGCTGCTGGCGCCTAGTCAGCAGAAGAATACAAATCCAACCGTTGGCTGTCATTTCAACAAATGCGAGGGAGTGATCCACCACAGAAAGTTGCACCACCACCACCACCACCACCAGAACAGATCCAGTAAGCTTAGACAATCATGTAAATGACATTTAATTTCGCAACTGAACCGAATAGATGCTGTAGCCCTCTGCCTCAGTGAACGAATAAGATTAATGAGAGCAATACTGAGAAAGTCGTCTCTAATCTCATCTTTCAATGACAGATTCACGCTATTAATGATTTTAAGCTTCTTACAAATAATTCATCAGGTCGCTACGGACTGCCGGATGGCCGATCGTCGTCAATCGTGCGATTCGCATGCTAGCAGGTCTCAGCGTTCGGTCGAAAAAAAAAACGGCGATGCTGGCGACCTGGAAAACAAGTTTAACCAGAGCATCAGCGACAGCATCTACTTCCACTGCACCGGCACCGTCCAGCAACGGTTCAGGCTGGTTTAGCTGGCACCCGCTAATCGATTGCAAATGAGCTGAATTTCATTTATTTTCAGAAGAGCTGAAATTGAAACTCGGACCTTGAAGGGTGACGCGCCGAGGACGTATTTTTCATTATCTTCACACTGCTGGCTGATGACGGGTACTCTAAACTGCAGACTATCAAGTGGCATGCCATCAGCTAATTCTACTAAGCCCCTATCAACAGCAGCAGCATCGCCAGCTGTTCGGAATGAGAGTGAACGAAGCGGTTGCCAGTGCCTTCAAATAGTCGAGATCAGCTGCACTGGGAGTACGTACATCAAAACCGTATGACCCAATGCCGGGGACTTATCTCGATTGGAATGTCAAGTTTTAGAGTTCTGCCAGCGGACTAGCGGGAACGGAGTGACATGAACACACACACGCACACACATTTCAATAACGCGGGGACCATCTGGAATGGAAATTATATTGCTAACGCCAAAGGTTGTAAAGAGATTATAACTACATATGTAGAGGCGGATTTTAGTGTATGGTTTACGTTCATTAAGATAAATCCTGCAGCAACGAACGGCTTATTTGTTCAATCCTCATAACAAACAGTTCAGCAAACAGTACTTCCTGGAAAAGGCTTACAATCATTTCAAACTTTTAGCCGAGGATATAATAAACGCACTTTCGGTGATTACGAGTCACTTAATCTACCCCACCTGATTTTATTGTAATTGATATACTTTATTTGGGTAAGTATTAGGAGAGGAGTCCAGGGTGTCGTTTTATCGACTTGCAGACAGAATGATATCTTTTATGCAAGTAATAATCGACATGGCATCGAAGCAAGAACTAATCCACAAAAAAGGATCTTATAGGCAATCTTGAAATGGAAGGAACGGAGAAAATCTATTATTCGATTATTTCCATAGTGGTGAAGCTTTTCTGTGAAACAAAAATGACCCAGAGGCCAACAGACGAAGTTCATGAGTAGAGGTCAAAATCTGCTGATCTAATGTAAGTCGAGAAGAAGCTCTTTTTGTTCAACGCCGGAAGATTACATTCGCAATGCGGCGAATGTTTCGATTCACAAGCTGGAAAAACAATTAAAATCCTTTAAATTTAAGCAGTATAAATGATAAATGATATAAAAAAATTACAATTGCTGAACTTCTAATGACGATTCACTACCTAAGCGACAATTACTATCTATTAATTACATTTGAAAGCACTTGAACTGGAGACAATTTTTCCTAAAGTTTTACCTCTTACCTCTTCGAATGGTATATTGACGGAGCTAGAGTGGTTCGAATAATTTTCATTATATTTGATTTTTAAGGAAATCGCTACACTGAAAAATTTGAAATTCGAGCATTGTTTGGAAGGTTTAACAATTTTTATAATTGTTTGGAGAACATATTTTCTCGAACTTCCGAATTTGGTACAACTCTGGATTTTTAGTATTGAACAAATAACTTTCGAGAGCCACTATGCGTCTCAGGTTCATATTTGTATTTGAATGTGAACGATCACAATATTTCATTTTTTTCTGAAAAACATTAACAATCAACTATTGTACTCTATCAGGCATTGACCATTGCTCTCTACACATCTTGACCACCACATCCTTGCACTTTATGGAAACCACGTCAATAGAAATGTTCGTCTTTTGAGGTAAACCAATCAGACACCAATTTCCGACTCCTTCAGAAGAATCGAACTGACCTTCAACCAATGCATGGCCCATCGATTAGAACAAATGGTAATCGTTTTTCGATCAACTCATAGTTCAAATCGATCATTTATTGTCTGTTGCAATTAGTATTAGCTAATTAATGACAATTTTAAGCTCAGATCATTAGTAGCTCATGATCTGAGCTTAAAATTGTCACTCATTCTCAATAAAAAAGAATCCAATCCAACAGCCTCATTTTCAATATATTACAAAAGAAAAGAGCGACGTAGCATTTTCGTTTTTCATTGATAAAAAGAGAGAGTATAATTGCCAACCTCACTCTTTCCTCTGTGACAAGACGAAACCAAACTAACGTCTGCAACGTCAAAATCTGTGACGCTTGGCTATAAAGAGTGACTGAAATATGACAAATCGAAGTAATTGCATCCCAGAACATGTTGAAAAACAAAACTACTACAGATTCGAGCACCAACAGGTAAAAGTCATTGTGAAAGCTTTTTCTGCCATTTTTGATTCTCAAAGCTTCGGTTGAATATCGATACTGCACACAATGGGATTTTCTTTGAAAGCCGCAAATGAAATGCATCCATTTCTGTAAAGTACAAAGCAAAACGCTCCAACGCCATAGTTTTAGAAAGCCATTGGACTTTATTGTGAAGGAGGAGCTCGTAAAATGGAGTCTCCAATTCTTTTAGGAATTCTACAAAAAGGCGCCATCATTATTTCGACGGGAAATGACGACATTGACAACGCGGCGAGTGCTCTTAGTTGAGAGATAGAAGTGGTGTTTAATCCTCATTAATCAATTTTTATGTAATTTTTCTATAAATCAAACAATATTTGCTGGTTTCCGACCCCAAACCTTGTGGTGTAATGATGCCCATCTCATATTACTTATATTTTCATAAATATTAATAGAAAATTCTGTCGAAATTTTTTTTTGCAAAATTGAATAAATTACAAATAGTACAAATTAACATAACCTTTTGAATTTTTGGCCCGGGTTGGTGGTTCAATGCATAGGACGCTGATCTTACAAGCCAGTTGTCGTATGTTCGAGCCCCGACCTGGAAGGGTTCTTAGTGTCAGTAGGATCCATAGTACTAGCCATGCAATGATTCTGTACACTAAGAATCGGCGGCGAAGTCTGTTGAAACAGAAAGGCCAAATTCCACAAACAGAATGTAATGCCAAGACTTTGCTTCTTTTGAATTTTTAAACAATAATTTCAAATTAAAAAGAATTTTCTCGATTTATGCAGCAGACGGTTTGTAATCTTAAACACACTTCATTTTCTAGTTCCGGATCCGAAAGTCGGATCCAAATAGGAATCAACACGAATCTTTTCTGCTATAAAACCTCTCCTTGTCTAAGCTTGTGAAAATCGGCTCAGCCTTATCTGAGAAAAATTAGTGAGTTCCGTATTGAAGTTTTTGACCACTATTTTCGGTACTTCCGGAACCAGGAACTGGAAACCGGTATATCTGTTTAGCAAGCAACTAACATAGCTCACAAATTGAATCAATTCACTTTTAGCATCGTCGCTCTAAATGACGGCTTCTACAAACAAATTTTCAATTTCGCAATTACAGCGGATAAATAAAGAAATTTTCATTTAAAGATTATACGATATAAAAACGAACAAAATCCTTCGAACTAGCCATATACAACATATAATACCTCATTTTGTGCAGACATTTTAAGTTGATAAGCAAAAAATTTCATATAGAAATTATGAGTAATGTGAGAAAGGCATTATAACACCACTAGTAAGAGTAAAAAATGTTTTTATGCGGTATTGCTTCTTAAAGCCGAAACAAAGACATTGTATTATATTTCATCACAACTCGTTGATTGTAAGTCGAGTAATCCACAAAATAACATGGGGAATCTACTAATGAGATGACTATTGGTACATTAACCATATAAAGGTTAGTAGCAAGCTATTATGATTAATTTGATTTTTACATATCACGGAGCAGTCGTAGCGTTGTTGCGCTATCATTAGATTTTTAAAATTATCATTATTATCATAATAATTATTATAAATCACAGCATGCATAACACCATTTGTCATTTTCATTGTCTATTACCCGTTGACAAAATTTCATATGCATCACAAAGCACGAAATTCAGATGTATATCTTTTGGAATAAACTTCAATTCATTAAAATTTTATTATTCTTTCGCTTTCTGTAAAGCGACTAGGCTTTTTTTCAACCCCAGCACCGTGTTAAACCAAAATCAACCACCGGTAATAGACGTTCGTGGTTTTGGTTTCTTCAACATGGTTGAAAACTTGTGTTCATGCGTTCTCGGTGCCGATGGACTCGATTCTTTTTTCAAACCCTAGCTTCGGTGTTGGTTTTCGTTTTCTTTATAGCGTGTATCAAATTGAACAAAGCACGCTGTGTGCATCGTTCTTGAAGGCGTGTTGTGTCTTCTTCTTCCGTGCCACCGGTGCGTACCGGTTTTGTATCTTTGACACTCATCGCCCGCGGTTTGAGAACTTTGACACTCATCGCCCTCTAATTGCGGATCCGGTAGATGGAACCACATGAAATTTTACAGTAGCTTTGGAGACAATATGAGCTTTAATTTAAATCAAGATTCGTGGAAATCGGTCCATGCATCGCTGAGAAATCGAAATTAGTTCTACTTTTGGAATTTTTCTGCACTACTTCCGGGGCTTCCGGAATAGAACACGGGAGACCAGTAGTACCGAATTAAGTTTAAAAATACATGGGTTGAAAAGTCCCGAGCCTAACAAGCAAAACACGATTTTTGATGTGGAACACATCTTTATTTTCTATAGGGGTGCAAACCAGAAACTAAAGGAAAATACACTTAGAAATGTGGTCAGGTTTTAAACACTTACAGCTCAGTCTATGTTGCATCAATTATTAATATTATTTCATCATTTCATTGGAAATATTTCTAAGTTTCGATTTGAATGTATCAAACCGTATTTTCAATTATATATGATTGAAATTTTGATTTGTAGCGAGCAGTGTCCTATTTTGTCTGCTAAAAATCTCCGGCATACCGGATTTCCCTGCCATAGACGACGGTTTTGAAGGAGTAAGCGATATATCAAAGGGAAAGCATCGCTTTGATTGGTCAATCGATGCAAAAGCGAAGCTGTTGAAAGCACGCAAATCTATAAATAGAAGCAAAATTATAGCTAACGTTTCAGTCCTACGCGTAGCATGCTAGAGGTAGGTTGTTGCTAGACAGAAAGACAAAAAGTGCCATAAAACGATTTGAAGCTTTAATTGGCATGCTCTGATCTTGTGTCATGCAAGCTCGGATGAAATTCCATGTTGTGTCGTTTTGCCTGAGAAATTGACAACTACCCCAGGGTAAATTTTGAGTGCTTAAGATTAATTTCTAATTTATATAAGATGAACTCGATTGATGATAAGAAAAAGTTTATCGCTTCAACCGAATTCGCAGAATGGTAGAGAAACTTAACACTATAAAAATAACTGCTTTCATACAAAACTTGAACACAAGCTTGGCAAAGATAAATATCGAAATCCGTATCGCAAGTATGTACAAAAATATAATTGCATCCTTTTGGGATGTTGGTGTAGTTTCGTAGGCTATAAAACAAATACAAATCAAGACAAACAATGTTCGGTGTTTGTTCCTAATCAAGATCAATCTAAGCAGACTCTCGTGCAATTGCGGATTCAAAAGTGTGACGATTGATTGCACTGTTTGTTTGTAGATCATTACAAATTTTGGTTGCCTTGTTCCACATCGATGGCTCGAACAACCCCTTGGGGCTGATCCTTGTAGTTTTTTTATTTAATTAACTTTATTCTCCATCAAGAGCAATGCAATAATTCTAGCGCCGTTCTTGCATTTCAATATCATGTTTGAAAAACAGTAGAAGAAGTTTCAACGATAACCTCTCCATTCGTGCAAAATTTCTTGTTGGAGAGCATTTTTCCCGGTCTGCGAACAGCCAGTAGTCGCTGGGAGCCAAATCTGGCAAATACGGTGGATGTGGGAGCAATTCAAAGTTAAATTCATGTAGTTTTGCCATTGTTTTGATTGACTTGTGACTCGGTGCGTTGTCTTGATGAAACAATTTATTTTTTTTCCATATGCGGTCGTTTCTTCACAAATCAACGTTCAAACGCTAAAATAATGCTGTATAATATTCACTGTTAATGGTATTCCCTTTCTCAAGATAGTCGATAAATATTACACCACGCACATTCCAAAATACCGAGGTCATAACCTTTCCAGCCCAAAATACCTTTGTGCTCTCGGGCGCTTTGGAAGAGGTTCACCAGTTGCTGTCCACTCAGATGACGATTGTTTTGATTCCAGAGTGAAGTGGTGAATCCATGTTTCATCCACAGTCACATATCGACGCAAAAATTTCAGTTTGTTACGTTTAAACATGGGCAAACATTGCTCAGAATCATCAACACGTTCTCATTTTTGGTCGACAGAGAGCAAACGCGGCACCCACTTTTAACAGAGCTTTCTCATAGTCAAATGTTCATGCAATCGGTGTATCTACGACCACGTTGGAAGTCAGCAAACCAACGTTTTATTGTTGTTAACACTTTTCAAGCCATTGCTTCGCTTGAACGGCCTTTTGTCGTGAATACGACTTACTTTACTATGGGGTGCCTTTTCAAAATTTACCCTCTGAGAGAGTGATAAGTTTTTGATCGTGAATATCTATTGTTGTATCTAATGAATCAACATAATTCTTGCGACATGCCATCGGAAATATGATCACAATTTTATGATAAAATTTTCAGTTTTGTGACATAGTCTCAAATAATTCAAAATTAAACTTTTCTGAAATGTTTGGTATGAACGAGTATCAAAGAGGATAACTCATAAGGCGCGTTTGCCTTTCTCGTATTTTTAAAGCTCATAGCTCAGTGATCTGTGAAAGGATTTATATAACCTAACTACCAAGAGAATCGAAATTTTTCAATTTAAACGTGTATAGCAAAAGCATTGAAGTATTTCAATAGTACACTATTGAAAAACCTGTCTCATTTGCTCCATGTCAACACCAGCCAATCAGAACGCGTTCTAAGGAAGAGAACAAAATATCTGCTGCTGTACAACAAATCGTCCGGGAAAAATGTTCCGAAAAGTGGTGAATATCGCAGTGAGTTCCTCAATTTGGTCCTTGTGAATGCTAGAAACGAATCCCTACAGCATATTGATAGTTTCTTTCAATAAAATATGCAAATCCGAAATTAAATAATCGACATTAAAATTCTGTATGCGGCTATTTTTATAGCCGTTAGGACCGCCCATTAGTGAAAAAGCTACAAACGAAATCAGGTAGAAACAAGTCTCTCAACAAAACTTGAATCAGTTTAGATTGTATCGCCACTGCGAGCAGATGTGTTTTGTGTCGTCTGCACGCTTTCGACAAGAGCGATTACGTCACAGCTGCCAGTCATTAGCATTGGGAAAAAAACAACGGTGGAGAGCATTGCACAATATCAGCCGTTCTAATGGCTCTAAAAGTTTTCTAAAGAACTATTAGGATTTGTTGTTTGCAAATCGTAGGGAAATATCCTCAGCAAATATTTTCAAAATGAGTATTTCTTATGCAAATTTTTCTGTAGAAAGACCTTTCGAAAGAAGCTTTCGGTATGCGAAAGAAAGTTTAACCAGAAATACGACTTATGAAATAAATTGGGGTAAAACGGTATAGCAAGATTCGTGCGGTCATTGAATTCATTTGTAATCCTATTTTCAGGTCTTTCTTCGTAATATCAATTGATTTTCATCAACCGCAATCAGCCTGCTTTCGGTATGCGAAAGAAAGTTTAAGATTCGTGCGGTCATTGAATTCTTTTGTAATCCTATTTTCAGGTCTTTCTTCGTAATATCAATTGATTTTAATCAACCGCAATCAGCCTGCTTTCGGTATGCGAAAGAAAGTTTAACCAGAAATACGACTTATGAAATAAATTGGGGTAAAACGGTATAGCAAGATTCGTGCGGTCATTGAATTCATTTGTAATCCTATTTTCAGGTCTTTCTTCGTAATATCAATTGATTTTCATCAACCGCAATCAGCCTGCTTTCGGTATGCGAAAGAAAGTTTAAGATTCGTGCGGTCATTGAATTCTTTTGTAATCCTATTTTCAGGTCTTTCTTCGTAATATCAATTGATTTTAATCAACCGCAATCAGCCTGCTTTCGGTATGCGAAAGAAAGTTTAACCAGAAATACGACTTATTAAATAAATTGGGGTAAAACGGTATAGCAAGATTCGTGCGGTCATTGAATTCATTTGTAATCCTATTTTCAGGTCTTTCTTCGTAATATCAATCGATTTTCATCAACCGCAATCAGCCTGCTTTCGGTATGCGAAAGAAAGTTTAACCAGAAATACGACTTATGAAATAAATTGGGGTAAAACGGTATAGCAAGATTCGTGCGGTCATTGAATTCATTTGTAATCCTATTTTCAGGTCTTTCTTCGTAATATCAATTGATTTTCATCAACCGCAATCAACCTGCTTTCGGTATGCGAAAGAAAGTTTAACCAGAAATACGACTTATTAAATAAATTGGGGTAAAACGGTATAGCAAGATTCGTGCGGTCATTGAATTCATTTGTAATCCTATTTTCAGGTCTTTCTTCGTAATATCAATCGATTTTCATCAACCGCAATCAGCCTGCTTTCGGTATGCGAAAGAAAGTTTAACCAGAAATATGACTTATGAAATAAATTGGGGTAAAACGGTATAGCAAGATTCGTGCGGTCATTGAATTCATTTGTAATCCTATTTTCAGGTCTTTCTTCGTAATATCAATCGATTTTCATCAACCGCAATCAGCCTGCTTTCGGTATGCGAAAGAAAGTTTAACCAGAAATATGACTTATGAAATAAATTGGGGTAAAACGGTATAGCAAGATTCGTGCGGTCATTGAATTCATTTGTAATCCTATTTTCAGGTCTTTCTTCGTAATATCAATTGATTTTCATCAACCGCAATCAGCCTGCTTTCGGTATGCGAAAGAAAGTTTAACCAGAAATAGGACTTATTAAATAAATTGGGGTAAAACGGTATAGCAAGATTCGTGCGGGCATTTAATTAATTTGTAATCCTATTTTTAGGTCTTTTTTCGTAATATCAATTGATTTTCATCAACCGCAATCAGCCTGCTATCGGTATGCGAAAGAAAGTTTAACCAGAAATACGACTTATGAAATAAATTGGGGTAAAACGGGTTAAACGGACTAGTACTGTCATTCCCATTGTGTTTTATTGGATCACAGATGATTTGCACGTATTATGAACCAATATTGATAGATCGCATTGGATCTGCTTTTGGATTGTAGATCATAATTCAACTGAATATTATAACTAGAAAAGAAATGGGGTAAAACGGTGCAACGAGTTTTCTGCTGTCAATAAAACTATATGCAATCGATTTGTTAGACTTTTTTACATCGGAAACTCTCTATTCGCTCTTCTGCAAGTTCTTCGGTTTCATGTTACATAGTTAAGCTTGAATACAATGCAGTATCAAAAGGGAACTTGGGGTAAAATGAACATGATAGCGTTTCGTGCGGTCCTTCTAAATACATGGAATCGATTTTACTGACCATTTTACACCAAAAAAGTGCTTTGTGGTCAGCTGTATCATGCCTCCAAAAAAATCGTCGCGTTTTTGGTCCATTTTCCCCCACTGTGCATTGTTCTGGAGCGTCACTCTTAGCGCTGTAGTTCCAACCAGAAATCGGTTGTGTAATTTCAAGACCTTAGATTTGAATTAAACCATCTTCGAGAAAACTGAGCACACAATTTTCCATTAATTTGCACATATTACACTGTAACCCCGGAACCGAATATGGGATTCAAATCCAAATCATTAACAAACTATAAGACTGTGAAACCATTTATTTGAATTTAGGCTTGTAAAAATCGGTTTGCCAATCTCTGAGAAAAGTGAGTGCATTTTACATTTTTTGGTGCACTCACCAAAATGCATGTTACCCTGTATCTCGGGAACAGGAAGTTGGATTGGGATTACATTCAATCGCAGGCTATGGGAGCTTAAAATCTTTCGTTTCCATATAATTTTGTGAAAATCGGCTCAGCTTTTTCAGTGAGAAGTGAATGCATATTTGTGTTAGATAGAAACATTACATCACAGACATTTGTCCTATCCGTCGAGCTGAGTCAAACATTTCAAGAATATTTTGTTAAATTTTCAGGACAATCGGAACGAAATTCTGGAAGTTTTGGGCCTTTATATTTGCTTATCTCATACTACGAAGAAACAAGCACTCAGCGCACAGGCCTAAGAGTTCTGCTTCGATTAACTTGAAAACTTGACAAAACATTTTTCAAAATGTTTCATTATGACAAAATGCAAAGAAAAAATTTGATTTTTCGAAAACTTTAGACCCTACGGCCCTACCCTAGCAAAATAAATTGTTTTCTTCGATTTTATAGCATTAGCATTAGCATTAGAGACCACCCGTGTGTTGCTACTCCGTTATTGATCTGGACCAATTGAGATTGCAAAATGATTTTTTGAAGTAACATGTTTGGGAATAACACATTGTTTCACACTGTGCAAACTGTATTGAACCATGCATGCTGATCAATACCGACGCCGGCCACGTCCGAATGCAGATCTACTTGGGAGGGAAAGGATTGTTAGTTCGATGCATGTTGCTACTAAGAACCGAGGAATCCTCTGCATTCCCACATGCATCACAGGAGAGGATACTTTGTTAGTAAATGTTTTAATAATGTTATCATGTGTTTATTGCTCTGGGTAGCCGGCTACCAAGAATGTTTTAAAGTATTATCGTTTTATGTGTTACTTTGTGCTGGCAATATAATGCACGAAACAATCAATCTCCGAAATTGACAAAACTCCGGACAGCCGGCTATCGAGTATGCAGTCACTCGTTTATGCAACTACCTTTCGCGTTTTTTTTAGTCATGCATAAAAAACACATGCGGATTGATAAAAAAAAGGTATCATCTCACTGCTAGGTGGATTAAGCACGTTTTTATAAATAAAACTACGTGATACAAAATAAACCAGCGAATAGGATTTAGACAAAAAAGTTGATTCATTGCATTGAAATATTCTAAACAGTTACTATAAAATCATTTTAAATCACCAAACAAAGGTCAACAGATTTCACACGCGTCTTGATTCTTTATTATTTCCGCTTTATTATTTTAATTATTTATTAAAATTATTAATTGGTTATATTAGTTGATCTGGGCAGCCGGCTACCGAAGAAAAATATTAATTTACTGTTTGAAATATTAATATCAAGTGTTTTTTACTATGTTTCCAATATACCGATATATGTTATCTCTGTTATTAACTTTGTAATATAAACGGATTTGCGCAATGGTTGATTTTTATCATTCATTTTATAATCCTGAAAGACAATCAATAACATGGAAGAAGAAATTATTCCTAATAAAACTTTTCTCCGAAGCTAGACGGAAATTGATAGGTTGAATAAAGAGATAATTTAGTAAAATAGAGTAATCAGAAGTAAAACATTGAAAATATCTGATAACTGAAAGGAAAAAGAAACTCCTGCAGGAACCCAGTGGATCTATTCTTGGTTCATTTTTTTCCGCCGGATTCCACACGGCATCTAGGCTGGTACAGTCCGGAGAGAGCTAATAGGTACTATCAATCTCCTAGTGGACCCCAGCCCTTAATTGTTTTCTTCGATTTTATAGACTTTAAACTTAGGCCTCAAAAATAGGATTCGAAAGTCCGTGTCCATCGTCATTCGAAAACAACTTCTCCCTTCTTCCAAATTTTGCACACTTTTTCTGCACGTAAAATACCAGACCTCAACGATTTCCTTCTCGTTGTTTTTAAAACATTGGGAAGATTTATACAGATACAAAATGGCGGAATTCTTCGTGCAAAATCGTAGTTTTGACTTGATTTCAAAGAAGCGTTTCAAAAAAACTCCTTCACCGGTTTATTTCTCAATATTTTTTAGTGGAAAAATTACAAAATGTATTTCGTATAATACTTTTTTTTATGCAAAGCCTTTGAATTTTTTTTTTAACAACAGCTCAAAAAAATCGCTAAAATAGTCTTATTATCATCCTACTTAGTGTATATGAGCACTATTTGAAATCTTAATCAGTCTATCAAAATTCAGATAAAACCACTTAAAATTTCGCGCAAAACTAATTCATTATCGCTCTAGATAGATATAAACAGCGAAAAATCAAGTAACATAAAAATACAGCGATACCTTCTGAAAACATTTCGTCTGGTCATGTTGTTACCGCATGTAGTACTCGCCTTTCCCGACCACTTACAAGCCACTTTCGTGTGTTTTTCTCAGTGTAATTATTGTCCACCGCTGAGCACCGGGCGCGGATTGCGTCAGTTTGGTCGAACATGCTCCCACTCCCGTTGTCACTAGATACACTCACACACATTTCGCTGCGGCTTACGGGTCGTCTCTGGTTAGTACTGTCCAAACCTTGGACCCGACGGACCTGCAGATGTCAAATTGAGTGCTCATTATTACACAGCCATTATCGGTAAAGTACCACGCGGTACACACATAAATTTTATTGCCGTGATTTATCTGCTCCATCCTCGAGCAGACCGTGAGGACGCGTCGCTGGCCGTCGCTGTCTCCGACTTGGGGCCATACCATTTTTTACAACCCGCAGTGATCCCGGTTACCGAGCGGCCATGAGAGTCGTGAATCACCGGGTTGAGCACTACGACCTCCTCACGGAATCATACATGGAAGCGAAAATGGGTCATCGCTTGGGGCCACTCATCAGAAGGCCTAATTAGGCGAACTCGGTATGACTTTAAACGATCAAATTTGTGGGACACATCGTAAATATTTTTACACCAACTCGAACGAGGGGCCCTCCGCGAAAGCCATCTATCGAAAAGAACTTCATTACGGGAAGATTTCGTCCAATTGGGTGACCCGAAAATCGAAATTGGACGGGGTCTGTCACCGTTGCCATCGGGACGGGAAATCGCAGAATCATACATCAAGGCGCAGTTCAGAGGGAATATGCCATTAAATGAAATGATTTATCGATTCGATGAAATGCTCTGAGCTGTGATACTCGGTCGATCCATTAATTATAATTAATTGCGGGCGGTTTGACGATGGCATTCTTCCAAAAAAAAAATGATGCTTCTTCGGTTTGTTGATGAGCCAAAGTGATAGAAGTTATTCTGGAATTGTGACATACCGGTAATGATTTTAGCAGTGTCATTCGTTCCGTTGGGCAACTTTGTATGATTTCGGTACGCTCTTGCCAAATTCGCTGGCCTCATTCAACGACATTTAAAATACGCTGATCTTCGAACCGAAGAAAAAACATCGACATTCCCACACGAAACAGATGTGTTTTTTTGCAATGTATGAAAATAATCTTAAATGATTTGTTAACTGAGAATATTTGTATTAATTTACCATCCAGCTATTCTTCTGAAAATAATAATAACAATGTAGATCAGATTTCCGGTTCCGGAGTTACAGGGTGAATATTGCAAAAGCATTGTTTACAAATAGAAGCGGATTCTTAAAAACTTGCTAGAAACTTCTTTTAGTTCACAGGTTGTTCATTTCCGAAAGTATCGGAAATAGTAACTAAATGCTTCAACATGGACCTTTCTGTGATGAATCGGAGACAACTGGACCGATTTTCACAAACTTAGGTTCAATTCTGATTCCACAAAATTACAAAGTGAAATGTATTTAAAATTTCTATTCCTTTCTTTGATTGGCATAAAATATTTCTTTTTACCTTTTTATATATATATAAAAATAGGTATAGAATTCGCTCAAACTTTCGAAAAATTTTCCGAGGCCCGGAGGGCCGAATGTCATATACCAATCGATTCAGCTTGACGAACTGAGCAAATGTCTGTGTGTGTGTGTGTGTATGTGTGTGTGTCTGTATGTGTTTTGTCAACTAAGAGGTCGAGATCTCAGAGATGGCTGGACCGATTTTGATCAAGCTAGTCGCAAATGAAAGGTCTCCCCGTCACCCAAAACGCTATTTAATGGTTTTGAGATCGGATGTTTACTTTTTGAGTTATACGAAGTTTTATGTCAAAATTTTCAGTTTTTTGACAGTATCTGTCACAATTGACCTTGAAAACAGAATATATTTTCAGACTTAGATTCCGCACGGTAATACCTATCCAACAAGCCATAGATTGTTAAAATCCGTCCATTTTAAACGGAGATATCGAAAATTTTTGTGTAAGCGACTTTTCCCCTATTCCAGCAGTAGAAGTTCTGAGCGCTATATGGCAAAAAAAGGCTTGGGAGCAACGTAAAACACGATTTTTTATACTGTTACATACAATAGTTTCTAAGTACCAAAAAGACTGTGAACAGCATTATTTTTCATGACATTTTGCCTCGGACCAATTTTGGCAGTACTTCCGAATTCTGAACAATTTCATAATTATATTGATTTAAACTGCTTACAGCAATAAATGCTGGAAGAACAAAACACCCATATACCATTTGAATCAGTTCGTCGAGATCAGCAAATGCGTATGTGACAAATAATTTCACTCAATTTGTTACCTTATTTTCGAAGATGACTCAACCGTTTTCTACAAACTCAGATTCATATGAAAATTCGTATGCTCCTAAACAAGGTTCCTGAATTATGTTTGGATCCGACTTCTGGTTCCGGAACTACAGGATGATATGTGAAACGAAATTAAAATTGTGTAACTTTTTTTCCTCGTAGATGGCTGAACCGATCTAAGATTCAAATGATATCTAAGAATCATCTAAGATTTGCTGATTTGAATAGTCGACAACCAAATAAACTTATTTCAGTCTTAGTGGTATTCAGTTTTCGATTCGGAAGGCACCCAACAATTTAACTCGTACTACGATTTCTCAAAGATGTCTATACTGATTTTTAAACATATTGAAATAAATGTAAACTAATCAGGTGAATTTGTCTGACTTCGGCTACACCGATTTTCGAATTCCGGCTCCAGTATCGAATCATTTCTAAAAGCTCAATCGTTTTCTCAAATAAAGCCAAATCGAATTTCAGAAAAAAATTCAAATTAAAACAAACTTATAGTCCCACACAAAATTAATTAATTTTATTCAATGCTGACTTCCGATTCTGGAATTACAGGAGGATGAATTTTTGAAATTCAAACCGATATAGAAGATGATAATCCCGAAAAGCTTGAAAGTTGGACTCCAAACTATTGCAATTTATTCGTCATATGGCCATACGAATCGGTTTGGTTTATGCTGGTTCCTGAATACCGGCTCTGGAAGTACCTTAAATTACCGTAAATTCTAAAGTGGAACTCACTTCGACATATCATGAAAAGTTTAATCGATTGTAACCTTTTTAGATAGAGTAATGAGTGATTAAAATGTCAAATTGCAGCTTAAAACGACGGTCATTAAAATAATGTCATGAAAACCGAAGAATATTTAAGGAAAAATCACATGCAGATTGATAAAAAAAGGTATCATCTCACTGATAGGTGGATTAAGCACGTTTTTATGTATAACAGTCATTGGAAAGTATTTTGAAAACCACCAACGCGTTTTTTATGAAAATTTGAATATTATGAGAAAGGCATCATTACACCACTGGGTGGATGAAAAAAAGCGATTTTAATTTGGTTGATGATCAACTATCGCATGTTCGAGCTCCAATCCGGAAGGATTGAAACGGAATGGTTAAATTTCATAAATTAAGTTGATATACCGAATTAAATTTATATATTTACAAACTAACCAATTCTACAAACAAGAATAATGTATCATTCAGTTCTATGTTTTATTTTTGTACCTGTTTTTGACCATCGTTAGTGAATGTGGATTAAATGTTATTGAAATTTTTGAAGAACTATAAGATTTCATTTGAATCTGAGTTTGTGAAAATCGGTTGAGCCGTTTGCGAAATAATCGTTCAGTACATTTTTTCCTTGATTTTCACATATTACCCTGTAACTCCGGAACCGGACGTTGGATCTAAATGAAATTCAATAGGAGGCTATTGAACCATATCACTTTTCATTTAAATCTAAATTTGTGAAAATCGGTTCAGTCATCTCCGAGAAAAGTAAGTGCATATTTTTGTTACATACATACATACATACATACATACAGACACACCAAATTATTTGCTCAGTTCATCGAGTTGAATCGAATATTATATGACATTTCTTTATGAGAAATGCAAATATCATGTAGCGTAGATAATAAATCATAAATAATTCAGCGTGAAGAGATTAAATCAGAGTAAAATGAAAGAAAATAAAGAGTTCTTCTCTTATCTTTATGCTTAGTATTTTTGATATGTAGTGAAGTAACTAATGGATAATGAACTGAAAAGAATATAAAAAAGTAGATTACTAGTGAATAGTATAAAATGTAGACTGATGAGTAATGAGAAAATAACGGATAGTTGTTCTTAGTGTTCATAACGTTTATCCATCAGGACAATGTACATAAGTTTTGCTTTCGTTGAAGCACCACTTTTCACAAGTCTAACATATATTGGAATGGTAAATCTTCAGTTGTTCGGCTGTCGCATGTTCTTACAAAGAGTAAAAAAAGAGAAGTTGTTGTAAATAGAAAATCACTAATAATTCAGAATGAAGCAAGAATGAGAAAGGATTGAAAGATAAAGAATAGAAGGATAAACATAAAATAATTCTGATTGAAAATAAAGAAAAGTAATGTCTTTACGCATATTATTCAATATGTATTATAGATACATAAGATTGACGTATGACTTGTGAAAAATGGACTGAATATAAAAAGAAAGAAGATTTGTAGTGGAGAATGAATACTGATAAGTAATGAGTAAATTATGGATAACTGTTTTTGTTGTTTTTTAACGTTCATTCATCAAAAGAATGTACAGTATGTAAGTTTTTTCTTGTTTCAGCACCGTTTCACAAGTGTAACATAGGTATATTTGAAAAGTTGATTTTCGGTTGTCGCATGTCCGAACCTCGAACTGGAAGGAGTAAGACAGAATGGTTTAATTCATTATAAAAACTACAAGGATCAGTCCCATGGGGTTGTTCGAGCCATTGATGTGGAACCACGCAACCAAAATTTCAAAGATCAACATTTTCAATTAATCGTCTCACTTTTGAATCCGCAAATGCACGAGAGCCTGCTTAGATTGATCTTTATTAGGCACCAACACCGAACACGCGAACCCAGAATATAGACGATATTTGTCGTGATTTGTATTTGTTTTGTAGCCGACGAAATTACATAAATAGCCCAAATGTATGCAATTATATGTTTGTACATGCTTGCGATACAGATATCGATATTTAAGCTTCACTTCGCCAAGCTTGTGTTCAAGTTTTGTATGCAAGCAGTAATTTTTATAGCGTTTCTCTACCATTACTACCATTCTGCGATTTCAATTGAAGCGATAAACTTTTTCTCATTATTAATTGAGTTCATCTTATGTAAATTAGAAATTAATCTTATGCACTCAAAATTTACCCTGGGGTAGTTGTCAATTTCTCAGGCGTAACGACATAACATGGGATTTCACCCAATGTTTCATGACACAAGCATAGAGCAAATAAAGCTTCATATCGTTTATGGCACTTTTTGTCTTGCTGTCTAGCAACAACCTACCTCTAGCATGCTACACGTTGGACTGAAACGTTAGCTATAATTTCGCTTCTATTTATAGATTCGCGTGCTTCCAACAGCTTCGATTTTGCATCGATTGACCAATCAGAGCGATGCTTTCCCTTTGATATATCGCTTGCTCCTTCAAAACCGACGACTATGGCAGGGAAATCCGGTATGCCGGAGATTTTTTGCAGACAAAATAGGACACTGCTAGCTATTAATCAACATTTCAATGATATACAATTAAAAATACATGGCTTCGAACATTCAAATCAATACGTAGAAATATTTCCAATCAAATGGTGACATGATATTAATAATTGATACAATATTGACTGAGCTGTAAATGTTTAAAACCTGACCACATTTCTACGTGTATTTTTCTTGAGTTTCTAATTTGCACCCCCATATAGAAAACAAAAATGTGTTCCACATTAAAAAAGTTATACTAAGTTTTGTTTCTTTGGTTTGTTGAAAATTAAAAAAAGTTTGAGTTGCATGATAAATAATGACAGGTAAAAAGTAGAAAAAGAAAAGCAAAGAGCATAAATAAGAGTAAGAATGAAGGTTAAAAAATACAAAATGAAGAATATGGAATGAAGGCTTAAGAATAACGTATTGGGAATAAACGATGAAGTATTAGAAGTAAAAAACGATAAATTAAAAGTTCATAGTAAAGAGAAAAGAACAAATTTTAATGAATGAACAATGAAGAGAGTGTAATTAGAAGTGAAGCGCAACTAATGAAGAGTGAAGGGTAGAGGAGGACGAATAAAGAGTAACAAATGAAGAGAAAAAAGAACAATACAAACAACGAATACTACAAAACGAAGAGTGACAAGTGAAGAATGAAGTATTCAATGTACAGAAGAAATAGTGATCAGACATGAATGACGAGTAAAGAGTAGCGAATGATAAACTGCCATCCAAAAATAATTCTTTTTATGTCCTTTATAATACCCAGAGCAAATTCTTTGAAAGATCGCGTTTGGGAGCTTTCATTGCGACTGCTAATAAGATGTGAGGTTCATGAATCCCCTGGTTATTAGTAATTTCGAAAGACTAGTCGAGCTTTAATATCAAACAAGATTCATGACAATACATTTTAACCATATGTCACAGGAAATCAACCCTTCAAGATATATTCCTTTCCGTGTCAGCCTCCTACATGTCCCTGATTCAATGTTATTTTTCGACACATTCATGCAGCGCGAAGTGCGTGGAATCCCGGATCACGGACGCTCGATGGAAATCCCAAAAATATTTTCAAGAAAGTTCAGGCATATTGACTCTGAGGGTTTGGTATGTTCAACAATAATGTTTCGGTCTCATTTATGCTTCAAGAACCTGCATCTGTTCATATAGCAGAGTTAGCAGCAGTTCATTATAGCTTGAGTGTAATCGTCACGTTATCTCCTAACCATTATTTCCTCTTTACAGATAGTCAGAGTGCAATTGAAGCCATTCGCTCAAACATGACTCACATGAACGAACCGTCACTATAGTATGAGTCCCGGCTCATTACTCCATTCCAGACAATGAAAGAGCCGATATTTTAGCCAAACGTGGTGCTATTGGGGTGAAATTTATGAGAGACTGATTGCTTTCAACGAATTCTATAGCGCGTCTCGCCAAAATAAACCAGCAAGCAAGCTTCTTGGAATAAAGATGATCTGGGTCGGTGGATGCACTCAATTATTCCTAAAATATCGACAAAGGCATGGTTCAGGGGGCTGGATGTGAGTAAGGGTTTCATTCGTGTGATGTCCAGACTCATGTCCAATCACTACACGTTAGATGCACATCTCCTTCGATTTGGACTTTCCGAGTCTAATCATTGTGATTGTGGCGAAGGTTATCGCGATATTGATCATGTCGCTTGGACATGCGTGGAGTATCGTGATGTCAGATTTCAACTAATTAATTCATTGCGTACCCAAGGTAGACTATCCAATGTACCAGTTCGTGACATTCTTGCTTGTCGTGACCTTTCTTACATGCAACTTCTTTATCATTTCAGTAAGACAATTGGAGTTTCAATTTCATTTTTTTATTTAATAACATACATTAAGGTCTGGGGACAGGGGGTCGCATGTTGAGTTTTAAATCGTCCACGTGGCTCGCTCAATTCTCTTTGCGCATCGTATTTCTTTTATACTCTCTAGTATATGAGCAAACTGTACCGGGTTGCCAGCATACATTTTATTATTTTGATGAGAAGTTTTATTACATTAATCTATCGTATTGGTTGGACATTACATGGATTCCAATGAACAGTGAAAAAATATTCAACTTTCACAAAGATTGGATGCGAAACAAAAAATGTGTTTATATACAATGAAACGTCTGTGTGTTTGGCAGCCTTGTCGAGCCAATTTTATTTCTCTCTCCTTTTTCAGAATGCTATCAGAAAACCAAAGCGAAAAAATTGCGGATTACAGAAAAATATAAGACTTTATTTTTATCGTGATAACATATATGTTTTTATATACTAATCGCATCTAAACTAAATTATCTAGACTTTGTCAGGTAAATTTATGATACAAGCCTTCAAAGCCGAGATATTGGATGAACAAGTAGAGGTATGCATTCCCGAGCGTTCCAATTTTCAGCAGTTCTTCAGTCAGAAAAAAATACAACACGACCGCTAAACTCTATGAATCATTCTGAAAATTTCTATATTCTGCACCGTTTCCAAGTAAATTAAATTTGAAACGGGAATAAACTACCACTTTACGGTACTGTCCTCAGCCCTTAAGGCACAATGCGTTAAGCTATAAGATGTTGAGGGCATTTTTTAACTAATTTCAATTTGATAATTGACCCGTTTAAGACTTAATCTTAAGTCTAACAAAAATAAAATGTTGTTGTTGTTCATGCAATAATGATTTAGGATATTAAGGATGGCGCTCGGTTGGTCTAGTGACAATATTTTCGATTTTATTTATTTATCATCATGTTAGTTGTGATGTTGTATTTCTACTACTCACAAATTTTGATGTTACAACCATGAGCAATTCAAGATTGTACCGAGCGAAATACAAAAGTGAACTGAATGCATCGATTTGGTTTTCCACAAAAAAAACCGAAACCCCAAAATCTGAATGCGGAAGGGAGTTCTCGGTCAGCCGAACTGTATCTTTTAGCATTGATTTTGTATTACTCCGCTGAATTTACGGGGCGGAATTGAATACCGTAAATCCCTCTAGCGCTTTGAAATCTATGACTAGAACAATTCAGCCAAACAAAGTCTCCAACAAAACATGTAGCGTCGAACTTATATAAATTATATATAGAAATCACACATCATTGCATTCCACGACATTGTTTTCCTACATTCGCATCTACAATTCCAAAGATTCAGTACAACGATCCAAGCCGGACAGCCTAGGGAATGCCGAATTACTACCGCTACCAAAAGAGAACACAGCGGGAAATTATTATTTTTACCATCATGTTGATTTTTCCGAGTTCACATTCCCCCAAACGATCGGTCGGTGTCAGTATTTACCAAACAAAAATCCTTCACACCAGAGATGGCAGACGGTTTGCGATGCGCCATGTCCGTGTTAATTCACAGTGATTCCACAGGATTGAGTCATGTTCTCATTTCTTTTAGTATTCTCTTAATACTTTTCGTTCAGGTATGCCTCCGGTTGATTTAGGGGGAAGGTTCACCGTGAAATTTGGGATGGGCATAGATTATTCTTTCAACTGCTTGGCCTCGGTCCATATAGGAAATGTGCATAATTTTCGGTGGGTCGAAAATTAGGTGACTATCCCATTAATCACCGTTTCAAGACAAATGTTACCCGTTGAAACGAAACGCTTGAACAAGCTCATACGAAAACAACTTCTTGTGTTTTTTTTGTACATAATTTTATTGAATCTAGTATAATTAATCATGATGATTGACATTTTGTTGTAGTTGTAGTTTAGTTGTAGAAGAAAAGCAAAGGATTCACTCAAGTAACGTATGTCGTTAACGAAAAACGCTATAGCTATGGTTGAAATCTCAATCAGTCATAGATTTTGACAGTATCAATTGTTTGCGTGACAAATGACATTCCCAAGAATATAAATACGTACACCTGAACGCGTAGATTAGGTAAGTTAGAGCTACATATAACAAAAGTGACTGGTTATTTATAGTATGATTTGGGAGCGATGCCACATCTTGTTCTTCACTTTGTAACATTAACGTCACTCTAAATATTTAATTAGCCGAAATAATTTCCTCTGCGAGCAAAAAACCAAAACATTCACGATATCGACAGCCCCTAAAAATATACCTACAAAACACCATATTACCATTTCTGGTCTACAAGTGTCGGTAGACTGTTCGTCACTGGCTTAATTTTAGCCAGGCTCAGACGGACAGAGGCATCCATCCAGCAGTCGATAGATGATGTATTCCAAGCCGTCGTGCTGCGCAACGCTGCTCGATCACCGGTTTGTTTATTTCTGTTTGCCCTCCGACTAAATGCTGTGACGTTCCGGTCATCCGGCAGGAATGCCAAAACGTGCACGCCACGGCCATAAACAAACCGGGCCGGCATTGGTCTTCAGGCAGGAAGGAATTTTCGCGTTTTATGTTTATATCACAGTTAACGAGTGAAAACGATTTTCGCGGGAAGCTTTTCGTAATGCGCAAAGCCGGGACGGACGGGTGGAGCGGTCGAGGAGCGAAAAGATAGTGGAGGCTGGTCTTGTTTGCGAATTTTCAGGGTTGAAAATAACATGCTTCCATCATATGATCGACATATGTCCAAGCTGAGGAATCTTTATTATTTCCGAGAATATTAAACTGATCTCGGTGGTAATAACAGGTATCCATTACCAGACGAATTTTTATTGTGAATGATTCACGATCGAATAACAGAGAAGTTAGAGGAACCGGGAATACAAACCTCAGAGGTCACACTGAAGACTATTAAATATTTTCCGAAAAAGATTTTTTCATTCGATCCTCACTAAAGTCATTAATTTGAATTTCATTTTGGGGGGACCGATGCTTAACCGGACACTTTTTTGAAATGAAAAAAGAACCCATTACACTTGTTTTTTTTTTTTCAAGTTCACAGATTTTTTTCTATTTAAAAGATATTTTTATTCAGGCCTACAAGCTTTACGTGGCCGAATTAGCCGATTTTTTAAACAAAGAATTTTTTGAAGTGGATCTCGTTGTCACTCTTTTTCTAGGAGGAGAAGAGCTTCCATTTCCCTCCTGCGAGGGTTGAGGGGCACTTTGTTCGTGGCTCGTCTCGTCCTCCATTGCCGCATCGGTGGTTTTGCTGTTGATTTCCGTCTTCTTTTCGTTTTCCTTGTTGTTCGCAGTCTTGAGCTCGTTGCTAGTTGCTGTAGGAGCGCCTTGTTGTACATTGGTTGCAGTTTTCGGTTGGTTTGATGGTGAAACAGGAGTACTATGCTCACTAGTTTTCGTTGTTGAACGGTTGACCTTGTCTTTGGTTGAAGATGTTCTTTTCGCAGTTTCAGTGCAAGGTTTACCGTAGTGTGCAGGTTGTTCACAAAACTGACATATAATCAGCTGATTTTCATAGCTAATCAGCGTTTTACACGGATGTGTCCCACCTTGACCACAAATGATGTATGATGGAATTGCCTTACGTAGTTGCATACGTACAACTCGCACGCCATTCCGCATGCCGGGGAAAAATTCCGCCATACTTCTCTTTCGATGGAAAGAACTTCACCGTACTGCGGCATGATTTCCCGAACGCACTGATCGCTGGTCTGCGGGGGAAGGTCATGTACGCGTACTTGTATGGCATTGTCCATCATGTGCACAGAAATTTTGTATTTAATGTTGTCACACTAAACGCTGTGCACCTCGTTGTTAACCGAAGCGAATGCAATTGCATCGCTTTCACGTTTAAACATAATGTACACACAGTTAGACGCCTTGTTGAATTGAATCTCAGTTACATTATTAGTGTCTAGATGCATTCGTTCTTTAAGTAAGATTTCAATTTCATTTACTGCTGGTCTAACTTTGCAACGCTTAAAATCTATACAAATTGTATTTGGTCTTATTGGCCAAGTTTCAGGCTTTGTTAAATCGTATTTGACCATTCCGTACACTCTATTGTTCACTGCACTGTATTGTCTTTGTTTCTATTGCTTCGACCACAAACGATTTTCGACTGTGCTGGCCTAGATGCGAGCACGAACTGAAGTTCACAGATAACAATATTTTGTAAATTTACATCTAATTGTATGCGCATATTTGGAGCAGAACATTGAATATAAAGTTACTACAAAAAGTAATGTCCTGGCATAACACTTCTTTTGTGGAATTTGGCCTTTCAACAGACTTCGCAGCCAAGCCTTAGCGTACAGAATCTTTGGATGGCACGATCCTATAAACACTAAAAATCCTACCAGGTCGAGACTTGAACATACGACAACTGGCATGTAAGCCCAGCGTAAAGTTACTTCACAAATCTTTATCTTTCAATATACTTTCAAAGCGAAACTAAGCCCTAGTTTAAATACGCTGTCATATTTTCGAGACGAAATAACAATTCTATTTTTCACTTTTTATAAAACACTTAATAATCATTGAACTCAGCACAAAACAATTTTTGAAAGCATTTATCACACCGTCGTTACGGGGCACCGAAATGAAATGTACCAAAAATAATCATACAATTTCAAAAAAAAAGTTGCGGTTGAAATCGTGCACGTTTTGACACGAACATAATTGACGCCAAATTGAATTGACTCAGCGTCATCCAGCTAACTGATGTTTGTGTATGCGCTGTTACAAAATCAATCCAAGGATCGAATTAATGGTTGGTGTCCGGTATAGCCCCGATCTCCCCTAATGCATGCTGCTTATAGGCCCCACAGGCGGTGTTGGTCTACCACAATTCCTCAATTGTAAAAATCTAGAAAAAAAGGTATACTATTTCTAATTTGCATCGCAATTCGTACAGTGTTGCTTCAACATCTGTTGAAATAGAGGATGAGAAATGATAACAACATAATTTTATAACCGACAAATTGGCAAGACAGATACATACATTTATTAAACTCATCTTATATAGAATGATAGAATCAATTCTCGGAGGGCTTTGGTAAAAGTCCCAATATTTCGGCTTCATCCCTTCTCGAATAGCTTTTCCAATCGCATCTAGTACTAGAGAAATTCCAAGAACTAATGACAGATATACTGGTATCGATTTGCACCGATTGGGATGAAACTTAGCACATAACACATGGATCAATAAGTCCCAAGACTAAAGCAGAGATGGCGCTCGTAGTAAACCAGTAACCACGTCTTTCTAGAGTACTAACCTTTGCTTGAAACGTGTCAAAATTTTAAGTCGATTCGACCAGAAACAGCTGAGTTATCGAGGTTGGAGTAAAGTCGTTTTGTAGTTTGTTTAAAAAATGGAAAAGTTTCGTGTTTTGATAAAACATTGTTTTTTAATGAGTAAAAACACCGTGCAAGCGAAACAATGGATTGAAAAATCTTATCCGGACTCTTGTCCATCAAGAGCAACGATTTGTCGGTGGTTCGCCGAGTTTAAACGTGGTCGTACCGATACAAATGACGCGGAACGCTCGGGTAGACCTGTGGAAGCCGTTACACCGGAAAATGTGAGTGAAGTGACAAAAATTTTAATGAAAGATCGTAAAGTGAAGCTCCTTGAGATTGCTGAGATGACACAGATATCAACAATGGCATGCATACAAATATATGTAAATTTGCAAAATATTTTTATCTGTGAACTTTTGAAAAAGTCAAGTTGTAATGGGTAATCATTGCGAAGGTATAAAATCCAGCAGAGGATTAAACACTATAATGAAAGCCAATACATAGTCCAACTTCCAAAAAGTAGAGATTGAATTAAAAAGTATTTTTTAGAAAATATTTAATAGACCATACTTTTTTGCAAGATTTGTGAGTTTTCGACTGAAGCAATTTGAAGAAAATTAGTAAAAAAAGGTTGGCCCCTATTCAATAGATCATTGTTGATAAAAAAAAAACGTGATTATCCACCGAGCAGTGAGATGATAACTTTTTTTTTATCAATCCGCATGTGTTTTTCGCATGGATGTTCTTCGGTGTTTTAGTTCTCATGACATTATTTTAGTTATCGTCGATTTGAACGGAAAATTGAAATTTTAATCACTCACTACCCTGTAATGTCGAAACTGCAAATCGTATCGAATTTCAATCTTAATGTGTGACAATCGATTGAACATTCCATGAGATGTCGAAGTAAGTTCCACTTTAGTGTTTTTCGTCATTATTTATGGTACTTCCAGAGCCGGTATTTAGGAACTGGCATAACCCAAAATGATTCGTATGGCCATAAATTAATACGCCAAACAATTTACATCTTCTATATCGGTATGAATTTTAAAAACTCATCATCCTGTAATTCTAGAATCGGATAAAATTAATCAATTTTTCATGGGACTATAAGTCCTTTAATCCGATTTTTTTGTGTTCCACATATCATCCTTTGGCTCCGCAATCAGAAATCGGATCCAAACGTAATTCAGGAACCTTGTTTGGGAGTATACTACTTTTCATATGAATCTGAGTTTGTAGAAAACGGTTTAGCCATCTCCGAGAAAATTATTATTTGAAATTATTTGTCACACACGCATTTGCTGATCTCGACGAACTGAGTCGAATGGTATATGGGAGTGATGCTCTCTAGCATTTATTACTTTAAGTAATTCAAATCAAAATAATTATGATATTACTTTCAACTTGAAAATGCTGCCATCATCTAGTTTACATGTCATACTCGAACGATTATTTTATCAAAAACGAACCGTGCTAAAATCGGTCCGAGGCAAAATGCCGTGATAAAAGATGCTGTACACAGTCTTTTTGGTACTTAGAAACAATTGTATGTAACAGTACAAAAAATCGTGTTTCACTTGGCTCCGAAACAGCGCTTTATCATCAAACGCGTAAAACTCCTACTACTGGAATAAGGCGAAAAGTCGTTTACACAAAAATATCGATATCTCCGTTAAAAATGGACGGATTTTGACAATCTATGGCTTGTTGGATAGCTTTTACCGTGCGAAATCTAAGTCTAAAAACAAAACTGTTTTCAAGGTCAAGTGTGACAGATATTGTCAAAAAACTAAAAAATTTGACATAAAACTTTGTATAACTCAAAAAGTAAACATTCGATCTCAAACCATTCAATAGTGTTCAGGGTGACGGGGGACCTTTCATTTGCGACTAGATTGATCAAAATCGGTTCAACCATCGTACAGAAACACACACACAAACACACACACACACACACACACACACACACAGATGAATTCTACACCTATTTTTTATATATATAAAAAAAAGGTGAAAAAAGTATGCAAAATGCAAAATGATTTTACCTGACAAAGTCTTCATATACAGCAACTTTCATTAGAATTTGAGAGGATGCTGCAAGCATTCGTTCGAGTTAACACGAAATTTGTCTGGTTTAAAAGTTATATTTTCAAACAAAAATCTTTTTTGGAGAAAATCGAAAACAAAACGATTTTTTGATTATTTTGAACTGCGACGTGGCATTAGCAAATCAACATACGCTGCAAATGCACTGATGAATCGAAGACGAAACTAAAAAGAAATAACAAAATATTATATTATTAAGTCACTCTAACTAATGGTTTTCACATATGACGTTACCCAACTTTTAAAAAATCAGATTTTCTTTTCTTTCGATCCAACTGTTGAATTTACAGTTTCGATCAATTCCATTATTTTTTATGGCTTGAACATGTCAAATTTCTCCCCAAGTCAAGATTGATGATAGATTCGCGACCGAAAAATATGGTCTTTCGAAACCACCATGACAAGTAAACGGTTTGATTGCTACATAAAGACTGTCCCAGAAAGTATGGACGCACTTTGATTTCGCTGTAAATAATTCACAAGTGTTAGATATTCAAATTTGATTCGATATGCTGATAATATTAGACTACAACAACAGAATATTATTCTCAACATTTGCTACTTAGCCATTGTAGACTAGCTGGCGCACCTTCTTGCGAACTTTTCTCATTAAATCCGTACAGACTTCTTGGCGACAAGTTTTGACACTTTTTTCCAATCTTTTGCGAACTGTTGAATGGTTTCGGCAGCCGAGACATGTTTCCTAAGATGAGTCTTCATTAATGCCCAAAATTCCTCAATTGGTCGAAGTTGTAGGCAATTTGGTGGATATTGTCTTTTGGGACGAAAGTGACATTTTTGGTAGTATACCATTCTACCGTTGATTTCGAGTAGTGGCAAGAAGCAAGTTCGGGCCAGAAAACAACAGGATCCTTATGGCTTCGAATCATGGGTAGAAATCGTTTTTGTAAACATTCCTTGATGTAGATTTCGCTGTTCATTGAAGCAGTGGTGATGAAGGGTTTTGAAATCTTACCGCAGCTACAAATTGCTTGCCAGACCATAGCTTTCTTACCAATTTTTTCGACTTCAATCGATATCTCGGACACTTGCCCTTTTCGCACCGTATAATATCGTGGTCCCGGCAAGGATTTGTAATCGAGTTTCACGTAGGTTTCGTCGTCCATGATTATGCAGTTCAAATTTCCAGCAAGAATCGTATTGTACAGCTTTCGAACCCTCGGCCTGATCGATGCTTCTTGTTTCGGACTACATTTTGGCTGTTGCTGCTTCTTATAGGTTCAAAGATTCAAACGTTCTTCAGCACGAAGAACATTTGACTTCGAAGTGCCCATTTTTTTGGACACATCCCGAACTGAAACCTCCTTCTTTTGCTCGAACGCCTTCAGTATACGTTTATCCAACTGAGGGTTAGCAGGACCTTATTTTCTACCCGTTTTCGGTATATCCTCAAAGGTGTTATCCTCACCGAACTTCCTGATTGCATTTCGCACGGCTTTTTCACTTACTTCTTTCATTTTTGCTATCTTTCTCAGTGACAGTCCGCGTCCTGTGCACCATTTGTACACAATTTTTCGACGTTGTTCTGCTGAAAGGCCACGCATTTCGAAACAAACTAATGAAAACGAATAAACAACTGCACAAGTGGTTAGAGAAGAGTGTAAGCAACAGGACGCGGCCATAAAAATTGACAGATTCTGAACCATTGCGAAATGGCTGCGGTTTTTGGTTGCGTCCATACTTTCTGGGACAGTCTTTACTAGTGAAAACACCCCAAAGCTGATACCCAACAAGTGCTACAACCATGTTTATTTTCCGAAAATGAAATCGGATGCCATTACACATTAAAATAAGTCAAGAGATCAACAAGTGAATTCTTCCTCGTATCGGCTATCCGTCCGTCACAATTCCACCAAATTGCTACAGTTTCGTATTCACGGGGCAGTGTTTTTCACTAATTATGCCTTCGCCATTTGGACCGAAGATGCTCCCGACGACCGCCGCGAAATAATTCACTCGAAGCGGCATCAATTTTCCCACTTTTCACCACTGCGACCTTTCTGCCGCTACTCTATGCTCGCTTTTTTTTTATTTTCTCAACACCTTCTGATTTCGGTAGGGTGACCTATTTGAAAAATCCAAAACATGCCTTTCACTGGAAAAAGCTTGTCAATTATTTCTAACCAACGTTTCGATTAACTGGATTGGGTTTTCTCAGGATATCATTGCTCTCGAAAAGAAAGCATTTGAATAATAAAACAATTTTTTTCCGGTAAACCCTATCAACTGTGTACGATCTTCTTATTCTAAGCTGTGAGTCAAAGATTACATGTGAAATAGAATCGGTCGTTTTTACTTTCCTGTTGGAAATGTTCAAAACAAAACCTCATAACATGTGGTCACGCCGCCCGAGCTCGACACGTTCAGTGACGGCTGCACGGAACGATGTGACGGGATGGAACGCGACGGGAGCTAAAATTAGAAGCTGCTTATATTTAGACTCGCATTACACGACCAAGCGTGAAACCGTGGGCATCGAGCGTTTATTTAATACCGCCGCTGGCGGATGGCCAACAGTAAAAACAGCAGTCAGTAGCGATGTGACGTGATGGTTTTTTGCTGTGATCGTGAAAAGTTTTCATTGGTTTTTTTTTCTCTGATTGGAGAGGCGCATCCTAAATTACTTCACAATAGCAGTCGGATATTGACTCGATGAAGATTTAATACGACCACTTGGCACATCGTTCCGAGAGATCAGAAGTAAATTCCACTTCAGTTTCTGGCTGATTCTCGCACCTTCGTTGCTTCACTGGCAAGATGCACAAAAGTGACCATCCCTAGCTCGTCAGAACTAAACAGACCGGACCGAAAATACCACTAGTTCGAATATTAATTTTCCGCGCTCTAAATGAAATGGAAAAGAACCAGAAATGTGCGGGAAACTTTTTGAATTGGAAATGGCAGCTAAAGTGTGGCACCGGTAGTCAGAAAATGGCACACCAATGTCGTTTCGAGAAGCTCACCTATGTAGAGCTAGCGGACGGTGAAATTCGTGACTCGTAGGAAACGTAAATCACGGACTGATCGATGGCGACACTTTTGGCCAAGTTTTGGAGAGTGTTAGTTCAAAGGATTTTCGTTCCATAGAAGGCAGACTTGTTCCAGTTTGGTTTCTCCACTTTAGAGATTTCTTTAGTTTTGTTCGAGAGAAAAAAAATTAAAACGTCAAATTAATTTACTTTTTTGTATTCACTGAAACTAATTTTCTCTCTCGGATTCGTCCCCACAGGAAAGCGAAACTTGCTGAACTAAAACCAAACAACAATAAATTTCGAAGCTGCATAACTCAAATCACTAACGAACGACTACCTGTCATATTCTTTCTGGTTAATGTGGTTCTGCGTGCGTTTACACGATTTACGACCGCCGACGTCGACGTGGTCGTAATCTGCAGTGCCATCGTTTCCACCCACCCGTCGAAGCAGAACGCGCTCATGATTGACATTTATGAGCTGCGGGATGTCAGAACTGATTTTTCACTCATCGCCCGGAATAAATGAATTTTCTTGCAACTAATGTGCGTTGATTCGGAACCATGTTCGGAATTTCCACCTAAACCATAGCATTGCTCTACAGTCTGGTAATCAATTAGAAAACCATTTAATAGGTGAGAAAGTATTCCAATTCGGTGGGTTGTTAATAGCCGAAACATAACTGGAACGGGGGTGGTTGATTCGAAATTTATTACAAACTTTCACATCAGTACTGTGGAATGAAATGCTATGCAGTAACTTCTTCCGCATTGATACAAAAAAAAATATAGTTCTACTTCTTCTATATACCATAAAATTATGTTAACTTGCGACAAATACCATCGTATTTGAAATTTTAGAATCAAACTCATTGAAATGGAGCATTCTCAAATTCTCAATGTCAAAAGAGTTAGTTAGATTAATGAGGTAATTATCCTAAATTTATGATCAATTTTCACAAAAAGACTGTCCCAGAAAGTATGGACGCAACCAAAAACCGCAGCCATTTCGCAATGGTTCAGAATCTGTCAATTTTTATGACTATCCGTTTTCATTAGTTTGTTTCGAAATGCGTGGACTTTCAGCAGAACAACGTCGAAAAATTGTGTACAAATGGTGCACAGAACGCGGACTGTCACTGAGAAAGATAGCAAAAATGGAAGGAGTAAGTGAAAAAACCGTGCGAAATGCAATCAGGAAGTTCGGTGAGGATAACACCTTTGAGGATAAACCGAAAACGGGTAAAAAAAAAAGGTCCTGCTAACTCTCAATTGGATAAACGTATACTGAAGGAATACGAGCAAAAGAAGGACGTTTCAGTTCGGGAGGTGGCCAAAAAAGTGGGCACTTCGAAGTCAAATGTTCTTCGTGCTAAAGAACGTTTGAATCTTCGAACCTATAGGAAGCAGAAACAACCAAAACGTAGTCTGAAACAAGAAGCATTGATCAGGTCGAGGGTTCGAAAGCTGTACAATACGATTCTTGCTGGAAATTTGAACTGCATAATCATGGACGACGAAACCTACGTGAAACTCGATTACAAATCCTTGCCGGGACCACAATATTATACGGTGCGAGAAGGGCAAGTGTTAAACTAGTCCGAGACATCGATTGAAGTCGAAAAATTTGGTAAGAAAGCTATGGTCTGGCAAGCAATTTGTAGCTGCGGTAAGATTTCGAAACCCTTCATCACCACTGCTTCAATGAGCAGCGAAATATACTTCAAGGGATGTTTACAAAAACGACTTCTACTCATGATTCGAAGCAACAAGGATCCTGTTGTCTTCTGGCCAGATCTTGCTTCTTGCCACTACTCGAAATCAACGGTAGAATGGTATACTACCAAAAATGTAACTTTCGTCCCAAAAGACATGAATCCACCAAATTGCCCACAACTTCGACGAATTGAGGAATTTTATGCATTAACGAAGGCACATCTTAGGAAGCATGTCTCGGCAGCCGAAACCATGCAACAGTTCGAAAAAGATTGGAAAAAAGTGTCAAAACTTGTCGCCAAGAAGTCTGTACGGAATTTAATGAGGAACGGTCGCAAGAAGGTGCGCTAGCTAGTCTACAATGGCTAAGTAGCAAATGTTGAGAATAATATTCTTTTGTTGTAGTCTAATATTATCAGTATATCGAATAAAAATTGAATATCTAACACTTGTGAATTATTTACAGCGAAATTAAAGTTCGTCCATACTTTCTGGTACAGTCTTTAGGTGGTTTTAGTTTTCGATGAAAGAGCCATTACCGTAGTTATTGCTCATCACGATTGCTTGCCTTTCTCGTACCCGAGCCTACGACTTTGAGGTAGTCTGGCACAGTACAGATGTTTTACTGGACGAATATAAAAGATGAAGTACGATCGCAACTCGTTCATTTATTCTAGTGTGTTAGATGGAACTGGACGTCCTGGGGAGAATGTTCCAGCAACATCAGTAACAACAAACCTTCTGTTTGATATAAAATCTCAAACGCTCAGGTCGTGCTCTCATTCGCCTGTCGGACGTCGTGGCGAGCAGTCGCCAGCAACCAGCATCAGGACTCTGGCACTGAATCTTAATTCCTAACTCTTGACTAGATTTTAAATTTGATCTATGTTCCTTAATTTAAGTTCGGTATTCGAATCCATATCTAATTTAGGATTTTAAGTTCAGGATTCATGATATGAATTTTCGATCTGAATTCTCTAACTAAATGATAAATCAAAATTTCGAACCTGAATTTGAGAATCAATTTAACATTCCTGAATTCAGTTTCAGAATTTGATTCCTAGATTCAGCTTACCTTACCTCACCTAACAGCTATAGGCCTGAGGTGTCCTTTGCTGTATCAATCATACGTCTCCACATAACTCGGTCCATGGCTGTTCGTCGCCAGCCACTCATGGCACGGATGTTTCTGAGATCACCCTCCGCTTGATCGATCCACCTTGCTCGCTGCGTTCCTCTTCTTTTTGTACCAGTCGGATTAGATTAAAAAACTATTTTCACTGTACTGTCGTCCGACATCCTTATGACATGCCCAGCCCATCGTAGACAATGGTGGTTCTCCTAGCAGCTGTTGCAATTCGTTGCGTTCTCCTAGCAGCTGTTCATACGCCGTCTCTACGTTCCGTCTTCCATCTGCACTCCGCCATAGATGGTCCTTAGTACCTTTCTCTCGAAAACACGAAGGGCGCGTTGGTCCTTTGCCAACATAGTCCAGGTCTCGTGGCCATAGAGAACAACCGGTCTAATAAGTGTTTTGTAGATAATCAATTTCGTGCGGTAGCGTACTTTTCTCGATCGAAGGGTTTTTCTGAGTCCAAAGTACGCTCGATTCCCTGCCAAAATACGTCTATGAATTTCTCTGCTGGTGTCATTATCGGCAGTCACCAGTGGGCCCAAATACACGAACTCGTCAACCACCTCGATATCGTCACCGTCTATCAATATTCGAGGTGGAAGGCGTTGTGTTTCTTCTCTAGAGCCTCTTCCTCTCATGTATTTTTGTTTTTGACGCATTTATGGCCAGTCCGATACGCCTAGCTTCAGCTTTAAATCCGATGTAGGTTTCCGTCATCTTCTCAAGGTTACGTGTCACAAGTTCAACATCGTAAGCGAAGCCAAAAAGTTGTACGGACTTTCGGAAGATCGTGCCACTCGTGTCGATCCTTCCTTTTCGAATCACACCTTCCAAGGCAATATTGAATAAGATACAAGAGAGTCCATCGGATACTCGGACGTAGCACATCACTCGGACGGTACTCGGACGTAGCACATAACTCTATCCATCGTTGCTTTGACCAATCGATCGATTGTGTCGTATGCCACTTTGAAATCAATGAATAGGTGATGCGTGGATACGTTGTATTCATGACACTGCTGGAGTACTCGTCTTATCGCGAATATGTGATCAGTAGTGGCGCGGGCTCCAGTAAATCCCACTTGGTACGGCCCCACGAATTCATTAGCTATTGGTGATAGACGACGGCAAAGGATTTGGGAGAGTACCTAGTAGGCGACGTTCAGCAATGTGATTGTGCGGTAATTGCAACAATATAACTTATCGACCTTTTTGTAGACGCGACATACCACTCCATCCATCCATTCCTGCGGTAGAATCTCCTCCTCCCAAATCTTAGAAATCATCCAGTGCAGTGCTCTAGCCAGTGCCTCTCCTCCATGTTTGAGCAGCTCGCCTGGTAACTGGTCATTGCCCGCGGCTTTGTTGTTCCTCAGTTTGCCGATCTCCGACAGATCAAGTGCTGGGAATCTGTCGTCGGTTGAGCGTGCGCCCATTGTGTTGTTCTCTGTATCTTGTGCTTCGCCATTCGGATGCTCGTCATAGTACAGCTTCCACCTGTCGATCACCTCACGTTCGTTCGTGAGATGATTACCACTGGTATCTCTGCACATTTCGGTCTGTGACGTGTAGCCTCTACGTGAGCGGTTCAACTTCTCATAGAACTTCCCTGTGTCGTTTGTGCGGTACAGCTGTTCCAACGCTTCGCGATCTTGGTTTTCCTGGTGGCGCTTTTTCCTCCGGAAAATCATGTTCTGTCTGTTCCGCGCCTGTCTGTATCGTTCCTTGTTCGCTCTTGTGTGGTGTTGCATCATCCTCGCCTTTGCTGCATTCTTCTCTTCGACCAACTGCTGACATTCGCCGTTAAACCAGTCATTTCCTCGATTCGATAACCTCGTACCCAGTACGGTTGCAGTAGTGCTACTCACGGCAGACCTTATGTTCCTCCAGCCGTCTTCAAGAGTCGCCGCGTCAAGCTGCTCTTTCGTTGGTAGCACTAGCTCCAGTTGTTGCGCGTATTCCTCTGCAGTAAGAACGCTACGTAGCTGCTCGAGATTGAGTTCCGGCGCTCCTGTGCGACGAGTGTTGTGCACCGTCGATAGTTTTGAACGCATACAAACCGCGACCAGGTAGTGGTCAGAATCAATGTTGGCACTGCGGTAAGTGCGGACATTGATCAAGAAGAAGAATCGCCCATCAATTAGAACGTGGTCGATTTGATTTTCCGTATGTTGATCAGGTGATCTCCAGGTGGCTGCACGCGCTAACAAACGACAACGGCCAACGATGCGTAAACTTTGCAATCTTTGCGGGGGAAGAAGGTGCTTCGAACCACCATTCCTCGGGAGGCTGCAAAGTTTACGGCCGTTGTCGTTTGTTACCGCGTGCAGGCTCTCCAGCCCGAACACGGGCCTGTACATTGCCTCCAGGCCTACCTGAGCATTCATGTCGCCGATGACGAGTTTTACGTCCCGCCGTGGACAGCTGTCGTAGATTCGTTCCAGCTGCGCGTAAAATGCTTTCTTCTCGTCATCGGGTCTCGTTTCATGTGGGTAGGGCACGTTGATGATGCTTAAATTGAAGAAACGGGGCCTTGATCTTCAATACACACATCCTATCACTGATTGGCTAAATTCAGCTACATAGTTCATTTCCAGAATTCAGAACATGGATTCACCGTGACAATTCTGGAAGCAGAGCATTAAATGTGGCAAAATTCACACAATCTACTAATACGAACGATTATCTATACACCCAAACCTCCGTTTACGAACACTTTTTATACGTAACCTCTTTTTACGTACCTCTTTTTACGAACCAAATCCCAAATAACGTAAACTTTTTTTACGAACCAAATCCCAAATAACGTAAACTTTTTTTACGAACCTACTTCGTAAAAAGAGGTTTTGTCATTCATCGAAAGTGATTTCCGACTCCATGGAAACTACTACAATATTGGTATTTTTGGAACGGGTTTAAGGAGTAGATTCCGGAAAATGATGTGTGACATATTTTGGAAATCCAAGATGGCGACTTCCGGTTGATTGATATTCCTTGAAAACCCATACAATATGGGTATTTTCGGAACGGAATTGATGAGTAGATGTCAGAAAACGATGTTTGAGGTAGTTTTGAAATTCAAGATGGCGACTTCCGGTTTGTTGATATTCTTTGAAAACCTATATAATATGGGTATTTCCGGAACGGGGTTAATGAGTAGATGTCGGAAAATGATGTTTAAGGTGGTTCTGAAATCCAAGATGTCGACTTCCGGTTTATCGATATTCCTTGAAAACCCTTGCAATATGGGTATTTTCGGAACGGAATTGATGAGAAGATGTCGGAAAATTATGTTTGAAGTGGTTCTCAAATCCAAGATGGCGACTTCCGGTGTGTTGATATTCCTTGAAAACCCTTGCAATATGGGTATTTTCTGAACGGAATTGATGAGTAGATGTCGGAAAATTATGTTTGAAGTGGTTCTCAAAACCAAGATGGCGACTTCCGGTGTGTTGATATTCCTTGAAAACCCATACAATATGGATATTTTCGGAATGGAATTGATGAGTAGATGTCAGAAAACGATGTTTGAGGTAGTTTTGAAATTCAAGATGGCTACTTCCGATTTGCTAATATTCCTTGAAAACCCTTACAATATGGGTATTTTCGAAACGGGGTTAATGAGTAGATGTCGGAAAATTATGTTTGAAGTGGTTCTCAAATCCAAGATGGCGACTTCCGGTGTGTTGATATTCCTTGAAAACCCTTGCAATATGGGTATGTTCTGAACGGAATTGATGAGTAGATGTCGAAAAATTATGTTTGAAGTGGTTCTCAAATCCAAGATGGCGACTTCCGGTGTGTTGATATTCCTTGAAAACCCATACAATATGGATATTTTCGGAATGGAATTGATGAGTAGATGTCAGAAAACGATGTTTGAGGTAGTTTTGAAATTCAAGATGGCTACTTCCGATTTGCTAATATTCCTTGAAAACCCTTACAATATGGGTATTTTCGAAACGGGGTTAATGAGTAGATGTCGGAAAATGATGTTTGAGGTGGTTCTGAAATCCAAGAAGTCGACTTCCGGTTTATCGATATTCCTTCAAAACCCTTGCAATATGGGTATTTTCGGAACGGAATTGATGAGTAGATGTCGGAAAATTATGTTTGAAGTGGTTCTCAAATCCAAGATGGCGACTTCCGGTGTGTTGATATTCCTTGAAAACCCATACAATATGGATATTTTCGGAACGGAATTGATGAGTAGATGTCAGAAAACGATGTTTGAGGTAGTTTTGAAATTCAAGATGGCGACTTCCGGTTTGTTAATATTCCTCGAAAACCCTTACGATATGGGTAATTCGGAACGAGGTTAATGAGTAGATGTCCGAAAATGATGTTTGAGGTGGTTCTGAAATCCAATATGGCGACTTCCGGTTTGTTGATATTCCTTGAAAACCCATACAATATAGGTATTTTCGGAACGAAATTGATGAGTAGATGTCAGAAAATAATGTTTGAGGTAGTTTTGAAATTCAAGATGGCGACTTCCGGTTTGTTAATATTCCTCGAAAACCCTTACGATATGGGTATTTTCGGAACGGGGTTAATGAGTAGATGTCCGAAAATGATGTTTGAGGTGGTTCTGAAATCCAATATGGCGACTTCCGGTTTGTTGATATTCCTTCAAAACCCATACAATATGGGTATTTTCGGAACGGTATAGTGTTTTAAAGGAATAAAGAGTTAAAGGAAAATGGCAAAAACTTTCAAAAGATAATAATCAACCGGAAGTCACTGTTTTGTATTTCAAGACCACCTCATATATAATTTTCCGACTTCTACTTTTAAATCTCTTTCCGAAAACACCCATATTGTAAGGGGTTTCAAGGAATATCAACAAATCGGAAGTTACCATCTTGGATTCAAGAACCACCTCAAACATCGTGTTCTGACAACTAATCATCAATCCCGTTCCGAAAATACCCATATTGTATGGGTTTTCAAGGAATATCAAGAAACCGGAAGTTGCCATCTTGAAACTAAGAACCACCTCAAACATTGTTTTCTGACATCTACTCATCAATCCCGTTCTGAAAATACCCATTATGTGAGGGTTTTCAAGGAATATCAAGAAACCGGATGACACCATATTGGATGTCAGAACCACCTCAAACATCGTTTTCTGATATCTACTCATCAATCCCGTTCCGAAAATATCCATATTGTAAGGGTTTTCAAGGAATATCAACAAACCGGAAGTAGCCATCTTGGATTTCAGAACCACTTCAAACATCATTTTCCGACATCTACTCATTAACCCCATTTAAAAAATACCCATATTGTAAGGGTTCTCAAGGAATATCAACAAACCGGAAGTAGCCATCTTGAATTTCAAAACTACCTCAAAAATCGTTTTTTGATATCTACTCATTAACCCCGTTCCGAAAATACCCATATTGCAAGTGTTTTGAAGGAATATCAACAAACCGGAAGTCGCCATCTTGAATTTCAAAACTACCTCAAAAATCGTTTTCTGATATCTACTCATTAACCCCGTTCCGAAAATACCCATATTGCAAGGGTTTTCAAGGAATATCAATAAACCGGAAGTCGCCATCTTGAATTTCAAAACCACCTCAAACAACGTTTTCTGACATCTACTCATCAATTCCGTTCCGAAAATACCCATATTGCAAGGGTTTTCAAGGAATATCAACAAACCGGAAGTCGCCATCTTGAATTTCAAAACTACCTCAAACATCGTTTTCAGACATCTACTCATCAATTCCGTTCCGAAAATACCCATATTACAAGGGTTTTCAAGGAATATCAACAAACCGGAAGTCGCCATCTTGAATTTCAAAACTACCTCAAACATCGTTTTCTGATACATACTCATTAACCCCATTCCGAAAATACCCATATTGCAAGGGTTTTCAAGGAATATCAATAAACCGGAAGTCGCCATCTTGAATTTCAAAACCACCTCAAACAACGTTTTCTGACATCTACTCATCAATTCCGTTCCGAAAATACCCATATTGCAAGGGTTTTCAAGAAATATCAACAAACCGGAAGTCGCCATCTTGAATTTCAAAACTACCTCAAACATTATTTTCTGACATCTACTCATCAATTCCGTTCCGAAAATACCCATATTGCAAGGGTTTTCAAGGAATATCAACAAACCGGAAGTCGCCATCTTGAATATCAAAACTACCTCAAACATCGTTTTCAGACATCTACTCATCAATTCCGTTCCGAAAATACCCATATTGCAAGGGTTTTCAAGGAATATCAACAAACCGGAAGTCGCCATCTTGAATTTCAAAACTACCTCAAACATCGTTTTCTGATACATACTCATTAACCCCATTCCGAAAATACCCATATTGCAAGGGTTTTCAAGGAATATCAATAAACCGGAAGTCGCCATCTTGAATTTCAAAACCACCTCAAACAACGTTTTCTGACATCTACTCATCAATTCCGTTCCGAAAATACCCATATTGCAAGGGTTTTCAAGAAATATCAACAAACCGGAAGTCGCCATCTTGAATTTCAAAACTACCTCAAACATTATTTTCTGACATCTACTCATCAATTCCGTTCCGAAAATACCCATATTGCAAGGGTTTTCAAGGAATATCAATAAACCGGAAGTCGCCATCTTGAATTTCAAAACCACCTCAAACAACGTTTTCTGACATCTACTCATCAATTCCGTTCCGAAGATACCCATATTGTTAGGGGTTTTAGGCAATCTCAATAAACCGGAAGCCGCCATCTTGGATTTTGAAAAGAGCCCAAAAATCATTTTCTTGCACTTACTCTTAACATCCGTTCCGAAAATAAACATATGATGCGCGGTTTCCACAATAATCACACAAAACTTTTTTTACGAACCAAATCCCAAATAACGTAAACTTTTTTTACGAACCAAATCCCAAATAACGTAAACTTTTTTTACGAACCAAATCCCAAATAACGTAAACTTTTTGTACGAACTACCTCTTTTTACGAACCCCCGTTTAGTTCGTAAATGGAGGTTTCGGTGTATTGGGAAGTGTGACAGAAGCATATAAGTTATATTAGTATTCACGGCTTCCAGTTATGTCTGTGACATGACCCACCCACCTTTTTCAAAATTGACGTGAAGCAATTTATTCTAGCGAATCCTCAATTCCAATGTTATTGTAAATCAAGAGTATTCCTTTTTACCTTTGGTTTGGCGATCACTGCGGAAACCAACTGCTGAACTTTTCTCGGAGATGGCTGGACAGATTTTCACAAACTTTATTTCAAATGAATGGTCATTTGAATCCAACTTCCGGTACCCGAATTATAGGGTGATTGGTGATGGATGGCGTGACCGATTTTTACGTGCTTAGATTTAAATGAAAGGTATTATTATACTATACAAAACTTAAGATTTTCTCCTGGATCCGACTTCCGGTTCCAGAATTATAGGGTAAAGTGTGTTAAAAATTTTTGAACTGGCTTCAAAACTACTCCGTTCATTAGTCAGTATGAGTAAACGCAAAACAAACTGATTTCGGCTATAATAGTTCCCGGTTTCCGATCCCGGCGACACCGGAAATAGTAGTCATATTTTCCTAAATGAATTTGACTCACTTTTTTTCATAAATACGTTTATTTCATAGGCAATATACATAAGTTTTTCTTCGCCGTGGCATCTACAATACATAGTACTTTAAACCTAATACATTTAGAATATCCTATTAGTATGTTGGTATTCATTAGTTAATCTAAACACTGTTTTTATCAAGCGAGTTGCTATTATAAATTACATTAAATGAAATACATTTATTTTGTACATGATCTTATAACTATTTCAGGTTTGTTTGTATCAGTTCATCACTTTTATTTAATATAAGATAGCTGGCTATTGGTTGAACTCATGGAAGAGAAAACAATCTAACATAAAATAAAATTTAAATTGGAACTCCAATGGACTTAATGAAATAATAAAGAAGTTTCATGTAAGGAACGTCACGACAAGCAAGAATGTCGCGAACTGGGACATTGGATAGTCTACCTTGGGTACGCAAGGAATTTATTAGTTGAGATCTGACATCACGATACTCCACGCATGTCCAAACAACATGGTCAATATCGCGGTAACCTTCGCCACAAGCACAATGATTAGTCTCGGAAAGTCCAATTCGAAGGAGATGTGCATCTAACGTGTAGTGATTGGACATGAGTCTGGACATCACACGAATGAAATCTCTACTCACATCCAATCCCCTGAACCATGCCTTTGTCGATATTTTAGGAATAATTGAGTGCATCCACCGACCCAGATCATCTTTATCCCAAGAAGCTTGCCAGCTGGCAAGTGTTCTTTGGCGAGACGCGCTATAGAATTCATTGAAAGCAATTGGTCTCTCATAAATTTCACCCTCAATAGCACCACATTTGGCTAAAATATCGGCTCTTTCATTGCCTGGAATGGAGCAATGAGCCGGGACCCAAACTATTGTGATTTGATAATTATTATTCAATATGACGTTCACACACTGTTTTATTTTGCCCAAGAAAAAAAGTTCATTTTTGCCAGCAGCCTTTGAGCGAATGGCTTCAATTGTACTCAGACTATCTGTGAAAAGAAAATAATGGTTTGGAAATAATGTGACGATTATTCTCAAACTATAATGAACTGCTGCTAACTCTGCTATATAAACAGATGCAGGTTCTTGAAGCCTAAAGGAGACCGAAACATTATTGTTGAACATACCAAACCCTGTCGCTTCTTCAATTCGCGATCCGTCCGTGTAAAACATTTTCTCAGAGTCGATATGCCTGAACTTACTTGTAAATATTTTTGGGATTTCCAACGAGCGTAGGTGTTCCGGAATTCCACGCACTTCGCGCTGCATGGATGTGTCGAAAAATAAAGTTGAGTCAGGGACATTTAGGAGGCTGACACGGATAGGAATATATCTTGAAGGGTTGATTTCCTGTGACATATGGTTAAAATATACAGTCATGAATATTGTTTGAGATTGAAGCTCAACTAGCCTTTCGAAGTTATTAATAACTAGGGGATTCAGTACCTCGCATCTTATTAGCAGTCGCGACGAAAGCTCCCAAAAACGATCCTTCAATGGAAGAACTCCCGCCAGAACTTCAAGACTCATTGTATGTGTCGAATGCATGCAGCCTAAAGCAATTCGCAAACAACGATATTGAATTCGCTCTAATTTGATAATATGAGAGTTTGCAGCGGAACGAAAGCAAACGCATCCATATTCCATCACTGAAAGTATCGTTGTCTGATACAATTTTATTAGATCTTCCGGATGAGCACCCCACCAAGATCCGGTTATTGTTCGAAGAAAATTTACTCTTTGTTGGCATTTTGTTATCAGAAACCTAATGTGTCCTCCCCACGTGCATTTGGAATCAAACCACACCCCGAGGTATTTGAAAGTCAAAACCTGTTGGATCATTCTTCCCATCATATGAAGCTGAAGCTGCGCGGGATCATGCTTTCTTGAAAAGACGACCAGCTCCGTTTTTTCCGCAGAGAATTCGATACCCAGATGGACAGCCCAAACGGACAGGTTATCTAAGGTATCTTGCAATGGTTTTTGCAGATCAATAGCTTTGGGTCCAGTAACTGAAACTACGCCATCATCTGCCAATTGTCTTAGTGTACATGGGGATTTGACTCACTTTGATCAGCGATAGTTTGAGTGATTATCACAAACTTGGATTCTAATTAACGGTCCTGTGGTCGGAATTCCTGAATCTCATCCGGATCCGACTTCCGGTGCCGGAATTATAGGGTAAACTGTGTTGAAAATTTCATACCATCACATGAAGGGACTAAACCAAATTCGAAAAAGCGATACGGTTGTTCTTTCAAGAAGCGATTCAAGAAGCGATTTTGAAGAATACCACAGTATTATGTATGATAGTTTGATTGATATGAGAAAGGCATCATTAAACTACTAGGTGGACTAAAAAAAATTTTTAACATTAGCTTTACTCGAGTCATTGCTACTATTTCCTTGCGATTTCATCAATACTGTTAAATACATTAGGTACTCTTTAGTGACGCACCACATTTCGATAAAAACTTTCGACTTCGGAACACTTTGAAAACTACAATTGCAATTGAAACTATTATAAGTTATCTTACCAGAACAAAGAGAAGATGTTGGGTAGAGTGAATTAAAAGATGAAAAGATTCCGAAATACGCATGTTTGAAGTGTTATTCATAAGTTTATAGGTGTTATTTATAAGTTTGTTGTTATGCAGTATTGTTAGAAAAAAAATTTAAATTTTATCAATTTATTCAGTAGCTCTTGCTACGATTGACTCATAATATAAAAATTATTCTCTTTTCAAATATGTTGCTAGATGCATACACAGTGTCCATAATAAACGTTGTGATTTATAGATTTCTTTTTGTTTCGTAATTCATTGCAACCGTATTGCTATTACCAGAGCTTAAAATTGTCACGCGTTCTTAATGAAAGAAACCATTCCAACAACATCATTTTCAATATTTTACTGTCTCATTCGTAAATGACCGACATCAGTACAAACGAAGAGAGACGAAGCATTTTCGTTTCTCATTGAAAAAATGAGAGAGTATAATTGTCAACGTCACTCTTTCCTCTATGACAAGTCGAAACCAAACTAGCGTCTGCAGGGAGTATCAATAGAATTTCAATTCTCATTTTTTAATCGATGTATTGAAAATCTGTGCGCTTGGCTATAAAGAGTGACTAAAATATGACAAAGCGAAGTAATTACCTCCCAGAAACTTTTTGGAAACAAAAACTACTACAAATTCGAGCGCCAACAGGTAAAAGTCATTGTGAAACCTATTTTTGCTGTTTTCGATTCTCAAAGCTTCGGTTGAATTCACATACTGCATACTATGGGATTTTCATTGAAAGCAGCAAATGACTGAAAGGGCAAATGAAAGCAAGAATACAATTTTGAAACTACTGTTCCGCTTATGTCATTGAGCATGGACTTCGTTCTCACAGTTTGCAACCGAAGCTGAGAGTAACATTAATTTCTCGTCATTTTCGTCTATTTTGAGTAAATGAAAATGACTTTTATTAGCTCTGGCTATTACATTGGCGTCTTGAATTCAGTGAAACACATATGAAACAGACTCATTTCCGTCAAGTAGGGTCCATGGGTTGACTATATCCGTCTTCCCTTACTGTAGTTTTAGTGTTTAGTTTTCGATTTTTAAATAAGGTTTACTAACTTAGAAATAGAGTGCCTACAATTGATTGCCAATTTGCTAATGGATCTTCGAACTTCATTCACAACCCAATAGTAGGCAATAACGATACTTGAAAAAAAATAATATCAAATTTCTCAGCATGGTTCTGAAAACAAAAGGCATTTAAAATAGTAAGAAATAGAAATTTTGATATTTTTTTATAATATCCTGCCAATGACAGACAAGAAAATGAATAAATAATAAAATGACCCAAATGAAACTTAAGCCGAATCTACCTCAGAGACGAGCCAACAACCCTCTTCAATTTGAGAGACTCTTTCAACCAATTAAACTACTCTGGATATGATGCAGAGCATTACTCAGAAGACAATGCATTTGAACCAGTGTTGGTGATTGCCGATAATTAGGCGAAAAGCGGCACGATATTTCTCTACATTGCATACAACATTTTCAATCTGGTAGATCATGCTACAAGAACTCTCATACTTTGAGTATTTCACGGCTCTTACCAAAAAAATACAGCTTCGCAGTGATCGGCCCTGTGTGGAATTTGCCAAGAGAGAATCGCAAGTTGACAATTATCGCAGAAAATCTAATCGATGATTCGACTTGACGATTCTCATATTAGGTTACAATATTTAAAAACGATTGTGTGGAGTTAAAACAAGCGGTAATAGCAAAATGAGCTGCAGCTTGCTAGCCCGTGATGTTCAGACAGCTCCATGCATGTGAATAATGTGGTTCTGAATTTAAAAGAACACATAATATCAATCAACAAAATCTGTACTGCCATTAAAACGGTTGGTTCTGTTGGAATGAAAACTGAACCGTTGCTCACCTTTCGCCCGTGATGGAATTCGGTGATGCTGTGAAAAACACACCTCGTACCGTGCACAGAAGCGCCGACAACACTGACTGACTGACAGGAATTACATGGAGCTGTTCAGGGGGACCTACAGAAAATGCATCTCTTAATCTGGTAATTGAAACGTCCATCAGCATGCAGACGATCGTGCGAGGAAAATGGTTCTTTTTCATCTAGGTGGCGTTACGCGCGGTGCCTTTTTTAATGAGCGATACGAGGAAGCGTTTTTCTAGCAAAGAATTAATTAACAGTAATGGATGAAGTTTGTTGAATTGCAATTGCATTGAATTCTCAATATTTGTAGTTATGCGACCGGCTGTAAACAGTCTTGTACATCTGGTTTGGTCAGTCATTGGTATTGGCTTAAACAATAAAAATCATAGGGAGCAAAAGAGACCAAAACAAACTCTCGAATCAGCGATGAAGTGGCGAGTGAAAATAGACCTGTGATGCGATGTGTAGTGATTGCTGGCGAAGGGGTTGCCATAGTGATATGACTATAATTGAACAGCGTGGCGCTCGAGCACAGCTGAACAAGCTCGATTCTTCTGTTCAATTAGGTTGTTGCTTCGGTTGCAGGGTAGTTCAATTGGCAAAACGATTTTCCCGGATAGGAGCTAGCTACGAGTTCGAGTTCCGTCTTCCCGTAGATTTTTCACGGTTTTCATTTCATAGTTGTGTTTCTCGTTATATACAGATCAAATTTAAAAACTAGCACAAGGCGTCCCAACGTGTTGAGGACACTTAAACAAATCGATGAATAAAAATCTGTCATATTTTATGCCCGTACATGCATGGATAAGAATTTCTCAGTGAGTGTCGTTAACTCAAACATTTCAACTTATTTTAATTTTGATTATAATACTCTCTCAGCTGTTACAACCCCTACAAACCGCAAACAGTCGAGAGCATTTGTTCTAAAAAAATGCACTCCACAAGCGTTGTTTTTCTGCGGAAATATATTTAATGCCTAATTGTTTTTTTTTTTCATTTCAGGTGAGCATCATATACTTAGTGTTATATATCAAGATGTGAGTATAGCGCGGAATGATAAAATTTTAGAAATTATATTTCGTAACAGATCATTTATAATGAATATCAATGAAATCTGTATTTCCATGATTAACCCTCATCCGTCCCTCAAAAATTGTAACACAAAGGTTCTTATTTAGCAAATTGATACATGCATTCTGATCGTACTGAATTCATACAACAAACAACAGGATAAGATCGATCATGCCACATTCCATATTCCACTTCCCCACTCCCTTCCTTCCTTGTAACGAGAACACCTAACACCCTGAGTTGCAAGAATTATAGGTATGTGTTCGTCAGATATTCGATTCACGGAAATGATATCAATTAGATCTTCGACCACCCTCCTCCTCCTTGTTAGGTACACTTGCTACAGCTTTCCACTGGAAATATTCCTTTAACCAGTCCTCTGAGACGAGAGAGTTATCTGTACTGGTCAAGCAGTTTCAATTCTTGTCAAATTCGACAAGTTTTACCTAAGATTCTCCTGCTAGGGACACTTGCTACACCTTCCACCCACATTAAAATACCCTAACGACTACTTTCCAAGTGCAATAATTATCTGTGCCAATTTTGGTTGAATTCTATTAGATTGATCCGGAGTTATGTTATGATCATATGATCGTTTATTTTTTAAATTTGATACAAAGAACCGATTCGGGTTAATCTTACTGAAGTGCGAAAATTTTAGATTGTTTCAAAACAACCACATTACATCTCAATGTTGGATTTCACTCAACTACTTTGCCAAAGTCCAATCACTATGACATGGGAAATATTGTATATATTGCAAAATGGCCCGCTGGAGAAGCTTTTTTGATTCCGTTTTAAAGAATGTTGCTGACAAGCCAATGCTACAGATGCCCTTTGAAAAAAATACAAATACTATCACTTTACTTTAGCAGAAATTTTAAAGCGTTGGGCGTTGCCATGAACTGACCGAAAATACATTACTCGCATACGAAATTAAAACATTAATAAAGTAGGAATATACATTATTTAATACATGAAAAACTTGTTTCACAATAAACTCCTCTGCATACTTTTACTTACATGAAACGGTCACTACGTAACTAACATAAATGACGTTCATTTGCCATTAAAAAATTTCAATTTGAAACGAATTGAAGAGGATTTTTGTTTTGCGTTTTACTGTCTTCGTTCTATGCCAAGTGACAGCATTTGAACACAGTAATTTCGTTTACCAGAATGGTTATGACAAAATCAACAGATACAGTCAAGCCTTTTTTTACGTTACTTCTTTTTACGTAACTCTTTTTACGAAAAAAAAACTCAAACAACACAAACTTTTTTTTAAGAACCTACATTGTGAAAAGAGGTTTTTGCATATAATGAAAATGATTTCCGGGTCATTTATGTTCCATGGAAATTACTAGAATATGCACAGCAAAAAAAAAAGAAATTTACAGGTGACTCAAATTTACATATGACACAATCCATAAGAACATAGTTCGTAAAACGTCTGAATTTTGCAAGAATGGTATAAAGACACGTCAAATGTACCCCGCTTTTCAAGCAAACGTGAAAAATTAACATGTTTTAGCACTTGAAAATACGTCAGAATGCCTTAAATATATGTTCGATTTACTGTAAAATTGAGTCATTTTTGACGTTCATATATGTCGGTCTCAGAAGACGTAAATTTACACGATTTTTTCTAGATGTGTGGGTATTTTCGGAACGGGTTTGATGAGTACACACCAAAAAAAATTGAATTTTACAGGTGACTTAATCCCTCAAACGATGTAATTCATAAAGACCTAATTTGTCAAATGATGGAAAATCTCATTTGTAATGACTTAATGCTAGATGAGCTTGATTTTTACTGGTTTCGACTGTAACTTGCGTTCTGCTAGCAGGTGCGACTGTATGAATTTAAATGCACCTTCTACCAGCCATGCAGATGCATGCTTCTGTGGCTCGGTCGATTAACAGACGTACTTGCGATCCAATGATTCTCGGTTCAAGTCGCGACGGTTGCTCTCAGTATTCTTTTTTTTTTTATTTCAATGAGTTTCATGTATGGAGTTTTAGACACAATATTAAATGTTCTTCCACGTGAATTTGCGTGAACAGCGACGCTCCATTTATGTGCATCTTAAAAGATGTAAAATCACAGGGATTTTTTTAAGTGTGTAGATGTCGGAAAACGATGTTTGAGATTGTTCTAAATTCCATGATGACATAGCCATCAGCTTCAGCTCTGTATATCCAGAATTACGCTTTATTTAAGGCACCTGTTAAGCTCAAAATGTCTTGATGATCTGAAACTGATTTGATTGGTATTTCAGTATGTTTTACTAAATCCGACTATAATTGAGATCTGCCGCAGATATAACACTACCACTTCAAAAATGTAAGCGCCTGGTCATGGAAACTATTCCAAAAATATGCATATTGGGAAGGTATTCGAGCAAATCGAGTAATATCGACACAAATTTTAAGGGTTTTCAAGGAATAGTAGTTAAGCAGAAGCCGTCATTTTGGATTTCGAAACGATCTCAAACATCCTTTCCCTACATCTACTCATCAAACCTGTTTCGAAAATACCCATATTGTAAGAGTTTTCATAGAATGTCAATAAACCGGAAGTCTCAATTTTGGAATTCAGAACCATCTTAAACATCGTTTTCCGACATCTACTCATCAATCACGTTCCAAAAATACACATATTCCGATGGTTTATAACGAATATCGATGAACCATAAGTCGTTATTTTGGAAATTGACGCGACTGATAATTTTCGTTCCATAACTATCCATTATATTATACATATTCCATAATACATATACATAAGGAAAACTATTTTACGTTGAAAATTCTAAAAACTTTTTTTGCGTTGAAAATTCCAAATATGGTACACTTTTTTTACGTCATAATTCGATATACAAACCCCGATTATTACGTAAATGGAGGCTTGCGTGTAGGCTACTTAAATCAACAACATTAGTTTAAGCAACCAGGGTATGAAACAAAAATTGCAATGTTGAAATTTTTTGATCTGTAGGATCTCCGTGTACATTGATATTTGAAAATTTTGGAGATATTTCAATTCTACGGTATGAATGAGTGCACGAAAACTTATACGTATAGAAAAAGTCACGAGAGCGTTCTAGGGTTAATAATCGTAATGATTGTAATAACCATAATACGAATCCTATCACGCAACATGTTTTATGTTGCTGTATCAAAAATACCACTCCTTATTAAACTAGAATTTCAAATACAAAAACAACAGGAGCACAGGATTTCGCTTGGTTTGAAAAATTTCGTTTCGTTTTAAGGTAGCGCTTCGCCGTGGTCAAGTCGAAGCGAGACAACTCACTGCTTCCTCTTGCTTTGTCGCCGAAATTTCACTCTAAATTGCAAATTTCTCCAATACTAACCCGATTCACGAAAAATCAAAAACATACGATTGTAGGTAAATGATTTTACTATGCATTTGGCGAAAAATATTAGTTAGAAAGCTTTTCTTTCGCGAGATTTCGTGCGAGTTTTGTTAAACCTTTTGTTTTCTTTTTTCCATTTCTCGCTATAAACAACTCGCATATGTAGGGATGTGCTACGTTTTCAACAAAGCTTCAAAGCTAGTAACGATGAAAATCATTACTGATTTCTGGTTCTACTGAAACATGAATAGAAATTATTTTACAAGTAGTAACACTTACTTACATTTTCTACTCATCTTTATTCAACGTTTACACAGAGAGAACGGACAACGAAAACAAAAGAAATGTTGTTAGCGTCTACCGCATGTGGCATTTTTCACACCCCAATGCATGCGTTGACATTGTGTGCGTGCGAAAGAATAAGGAAAAACTCATTTATTTTTAAAATTCGCACGAAATCTTTGGATAAAAACGTTTATCAGGCACAGTTTATATACGAATCGATAGAAAAATTTATTATCTAGAATCGTATGTTCTTGGAATTTCCGTTTTCTTTACCGTTTTCTCACAATTTTGGGTAAAGTGCGTGAAACCCCGGGATAGGCAGCGAACTCCCGTGACCACGGCGAAGCGCTACCTTAATAATCGAAATAGCGAATGACAGGTTAATCAACCAGCTGGCATTAAAACAAAGTCTTTCTGTCTGTAATAGATATTCGAATGAAATATTTTTTCCACTGAATGTATAATATGTTAATACTGAAACTATTTAGCAAATTCTTCTAGTAATCATGTTTACAACCAAACAACTTTGTTGAACCTACCGAATCAACCCAAACACAACTGTGTTACAAAAAAGTACATTCAATTGGTAAATTAAATAAATCTGGAGTGAAATGCGAGTATTATTTGGAAGGGTCATTTCATACGCGAAAACTAATTGTTAGAATTAGATCTGCTGTTTCTGTTCGATAGATAGACTTACAGGGTAAATTGAAAATAGGTGTATTGTATCCGATTATATCACAATTTGTTGATTCAATTAAAGTCGAACAATCGGCAAAATAATATGGCAGCTCTATTAATGAGATGAATATTGGTAAAATAGCTCTACATAAGATCATAATCGCTATTACTGGTGAGTGAAACTTCTTTCAAATATTTCTACTTTCAGGCAAATACGTTAATAGTAAATCAATTCATCTTCAGTATGAATTATGGCTCGAAACCTTCGAAGAATGTCTCTATGCTTTTCTCGGAGATTTTGTGCGTATTTTCCTCAAAATATTTTTGAGTGTGATAAGTGTTAAAATTCTTGTAGTTGGAATATTTCCAAACAGGCAAGGGGATTTTGTTATCGATCCGGGATGTAGTGGAACGTTTTGAAAGATCGCGGCTAATAGTCGAGTAGGTGACAGTAGGGTTTCGAACGTATTGCAAATTCAAAATTTACACAGGATTTTGAAAATTTTAGTTCGAGCCTGTATATTTGTTATCTGTGGTAAAATGATTATATCGCAATTATCCACTGCCCGTACAGAATCGAATCTCAAAAAGAGAATAAGCGATTGTTTGTTGCTTCAGATAGAATCTCCACAGCAGCGTGCTAACCCGTGATGCTCAAACGGGTCATCGAGAAAAAATCGCTCTCTCACTGGTATCCATGCTATGATAAATTAACCATTGTTGCTGAGATGATATCCGTCTCTCTTAGATGGCACTGATTGAATCGTGTGAAGAGTTGCTAGAGAGCGTTCTTTGATACGATAACAGCCATCCTTGGTTGCCAGTCGCAATTTCTACGCGCTCACTGTGATCCTTCTGGAAAATAATTTTTCACTTGGATTTAATCAAAACCAATTCCATGAAAAAGCTGAACCGGTTCTTCTGTCAATTTAAAGATAAGCTATCGAAATAAGTATTCTATTTCAACTTTGATTGATTCCAAAGGATGGTTTAATAAGGAGTTAAATTCCGAATGTTTGTTTTAAAAATCTATAGATTTTACTCCAAGAATTATTGTTGCGATCCTTCATAGAGTGACTACAATTTTCTCATAGCTCTATGATACACGTGTCAATCCTCTGTGACAATTCCAGCTCTGAAGAACCGGTGCCCTGCTCCACAAAAAAAAACATAAATATACCCAAGACTCTGTGAGCACGTTTCCAGCAAGTAACGCAATCACAGCAACCTTCTCGGTCTCCATCCAGCAGCGGTGCGATGAAACACTGCTTTCCAGATCATAAATTTTTCATCGAGAAGCACCGCGTGACATGAGGACCGTGCAGCAAATCACTAAGATTAATTACAATGGGTCTCCGGAGGGCAATTTACAGGAAATCAAATTAAGAAATTATCGACGATTTAAAGCATAACGGTGGCAGCGAAATCGCTTCACGGCGATGATGGATTAAGAAGCTTACCGGCAATAGATTTATGCACAGCCAGATTTACTGGCAGCAACGGTCGGACAGCCGTGTGCCTTGCCGGTGAAAAGTATGAATGTTTTGAAAATTCTTAGCTCAAGCAAACGCACATATTTCAACTTAATGGAGCACACTTTTGGCCCCCGTCAACCGTCGCAAAGAATTATTGTGCTGGGCCAACAGCAAAACTGTTTCTCGGAGTGGAACCAAACGGACAATCAACAGGACGCGCGGGAGACCGGCGAGGGGATTATCTATCGCGCGAGCCAGGTCTCATCAGGGTCGACTTGGTTTCCCATAAGTTCGGTGTCATTCGAGGTATAATTAGTGTTCCCCCAAGCGAGTCTATTAGAATAACAATAATCGAGCCATAACTTATTTGCTGTTGGTGTCGCCACCGAGATTAGGTGACAAGAAAGTGCACAGTAGGATGTTGGCATCTCGAATTCGGTCAAGCTAGTTTTGATGGAACTTTCAAATGGCCGTAACAAACAGATGGGCATTATTTCTGCTAGTGACAACTATCAGATGACAAACAGATACGATCGGAGATACCGTATGACAGATGAATGTGACATTATCTCGTATGTTCGATAACAAACGACAGGTAACAGATGACATCTTTCGAAGCTATGCTAATGAATTTTCCAGTTTATTTGTGTACATAATTCATAGTCTCTTCTGGTTTGATGAATACATGTATCACGATTGCAATCTTCCTCAAACAGTGTTTTTATCATTACACTTTTGATAAACTTGCCAAGTCTATAAATACCGGGGTGAGAATTTGAAATTTAACCCCCAACGGACCAATTTTCCTCACTATCCAAAACGATGAAAACGAACCGATCTCGACTCATATGCATTCTGTCAAACAATTACAAAGTTTTGAAAAAATATAACATTATGTGCCGGCCTCACCCGTTTTCTTCCTGGCAATCCACGGCTTAGTTCTCCGCTTTGAATTTATACTATGAATCGTTCATAAATTAAAAAGTTGAAGTTTCCAAAACAAAACAACTTTCCGCTGGGACTCGATTGCTTGGAACCTGAGCAATCTCACTGCGAAAAAACGAAGCACGCAACGAAACCTCGTCTTCCGTACCGACTTGGGTACGGAATTTTCCGATACACTCTAGAGAAAATTTATGCTTAATCCCCGGCGACATGCTATCACAGCCGAACAGCCGAGGCCATCCAGCGTTATTGTCATTTTCAAAGCGCAAAATGTAAACATTCCGTTATTTACGGTCACGACGATGTTGAAAGGGGGAGTGGGATGAAAACATTTTGGAAATTTGTGGATTTTTACGAGTGTGTAATAAAATGGAACCGAAGGCGAGAAAATCGTGTAGATAATTATGGCTCAATTAGTGAAACGAAACAATCAATGATGGAAACTTGCGGGAGCCTTGTTTCATTTGTTAGGAACCTCTTTTTTATATGCATTATATCGCTCCTATCTATGTTTATTTTATTTTTAACATAAAACTGACCCATGTTTAGATGAAGAATATGTATTCGTAATTATATCGCATTATGCACTCTTACCAGCCGCAATCTAACTTTGGGTTAGAACCAGGGGGAAAGTCGCTTAACACAAACTATATTGTGCCTCTAAAAAAACACGTGATGTTATACTGTGAGTCTAAGTGTGCCACGCTATTCCCCATGAAACAGTTACTTGTCAAAACTGAGCCCTTTGTGTGCCGCAACTGTGCAACTGTATGAAAACGAAAGTGCCGATATTGATAAATGCGCCAACGCATTGTGTTAATGTGTGATTGGCACATTGTTCTAAGCGTCCTTCCTCCCTTGGTTAGAACCTACCCTACCTACAAGTGATGGCCTCAAAATTTAGGTAAATGTAAGTTTACCCAAAGTGTTATGCCATGGCAAAGCAGCACCTATTTTCTACAATCAAATCAAAGTTTAACTTATAAAAGTTTCCCGGAACTAATTTTGTACTCCTTGAGAAAGTTCACCGGAAATGATATTGAACTTTTTGGAAGTCTGAAAGTGGATTTTTTAGATATTTTAAAAGTTTAGGTCATTTGTATATCTAATCAATAGTAAAACTTGTTCATGCTAGGATATATAATCATTATCTCGCAATTTTATGCTACTATATATTTTACATGAAATGAAATCTTGTATGTCACGCGTTCTATGCTCGACTTCAACAGTCAAACTGTTACATGATTTCCTTTTTTTTTATTCAATAATGTAATATAATGTTAGGCACACTGCTTAAGCTCTAAGATGCCAAGGGTATTTTCTAATCTTAAACACCTGCGGGAAACACCCCCAGGCTACGAAGGCCCGCCGGGTGGCCCGCATGCTGGTTTTCGACTGGAGCGGTCTTCCGTGGGCGCTGATGATGATATTGTCGAAGAGAATGAAAGAGAAGTAAATATTGTGGAAAACGTGGTAAAAAGGGGATGTGGGAACAAAATATCTGAAACGACAAAGATCTAGTTAGTTGCCATCGAGATGGTTAAGAGACAGGGAAGGGGGAACGAAAAAGTTAGTGACAAAAAAAAAGATCTTGTTAGTTCCAATGAAGATGGTGGACAGGGACGGGGATCGTGAGAATCGGGCGGATGTTAGTGTTGAACCTGTGGGTGGAGATTATACTTTCTGAGCGAGGAATAACACATTACACTTGTATATCAATGTGTTTAAGGTACTGATATATGAGAAGCATATATAAACTATCCAGACTCGCCAACACATCCCGAACCGGAACCTCCGGCGGTCTACCTCGGGCCCTAAGGGATTCCAGTAGCTTCGACCTGGTGTCGCGATACTCAACGCAAGACCACACGACATGCTCGATGTCCTGATAACCGTCGCCACAGGTGCAGAGCCCGCTCTCCACGATCCCGATACGCCGTAGATGTGCGTTAAATGTATAGTGATTTGACATCAGTCGTGACATAACACGAATGAAATCAAGACTCACGTTCATCTCTCTGAACCAAGGTTTCGTCGATACCTTAGGGATAATGGAATGTAACCATCGTCCCAGTTCGCCATTGCTCCATGAAGTTTGCCTACGTATTTTCCCCAGGAAATATGGGGGATACTTTCCTGGCTTCATTGCCCGGAGAGCTTCTATTGAGCTTAGACTGTCCGTGACAATGAAGTAATGGTCTTTGGGCAAGGTTTCAACGATCTCTAGGGTGTACTGAATAGCAGCTAATTCTGCGACGTAAACTGAAGCCGGATCACTGAGTTTGAACGAAGTGGTGATGTTTTGATTAAAGATACCGAAGCCTGTGGACTTGTTGATGTTTGATCCGGCAGTATAAAACATCTTTTCACAGTTGACTGTTCTGAATTTATTATAAAAAATATTTGGGGCCACTTGAGGGCGTACGTGTTCTGGGATTCCACGAATTTCTTCTTTCATGGATGTGTCGAAAAATAAATAAAATTCAATAGCAGGCTATGGAAAAACCTTCCGTTTGCGGTTTTTTGTAAAGTTATGCGGGTTCTTATGAGATTTTCCCCAATTTTTCCTTTACGCAAATTTCCGAAACTATGCGTTTTTTTCAAGCAAATTTTCTTGTCTGCAAAATGCACGACACGTCTAGATCTGGTGTTAGGAATATTTTGTAAATTAAATCGATTCTATTTACAGATGTCATAGAAATTCATAATACAACGAGATCGGTATTATCTCGAAAAAAAATGTTTTCAAGAAAAATGGACTGGTATTGCCGATTCAAAACAATATACTCGCTTATTTTTGATACGTGTTTCACAAATAGTATTTATTATACGTTGACTTACCCGAATAAAAGGCGATATCAAACTAATATCATAATAATATTAAATCTTACTATCATTGCTAATTTTACTATTATGATAGTTTTAAATCGCAAAATGATGATTCGATATGATATTATAGCTTGTTTTGGTGTTTTCTCGCAATTTAGAGATAATTTAATTGATTTAGGTTTAAAATCAACATATTTTATAAATTGCAGGAAAATTTTGAGAGCTTATTCAAATGTTTCAAAGTTTTAAAGGAATGGTTTGGAAAAATTTATTAAAATTTTTAGATGTGGAATGCGCAAACTTTTTAAAAGAGTTTTTCACCGTTTTATTTAAATGTGTCATCGATTCGGTATGAATCAGCGAAAGTAAACTACTCATAGAAAATTCAATAAGATTTCATTTTTCGTAACCGTATTCTACATTTAAATTTAGTTGATTTTATATTATACTACTCATGCAGGTAGTAATTTTAGATATTCAGTCAACTATTTTGCCTCTTATTTCAACCAAATTAGTACCACATTTGAACGCTTCTGCTAGTCGGAGATAAGGGAAAACAATGATTCATTTTTGATAAAGATTTTCTTCATAAATATTATTTTTGTACAATTAGCGGTTTTTGAGTTACGATTCGAAAAAAGTGCATGCAAAAAAATATTCGGTCTTGGGTCGAACAGGTCTCTTAATCCGTGCAAAATAATAGACTTGCTATACTGAAGACGTGTGCCAAGTTTCGTCCCATTCGGAGTACAAGAAGTAATGGCTTGTTACTCATTTCAGGAATTCCAGAAATTAATTGTAGAAATGGTGGTAAGAACGAAACCCGATTAGATTAAAGCTTCGTACTCATCTGTGCATGGTAAAACATTAATTTAGAAAGAATAAAGAGATCAATTCGACTCTAGTACGATTTAAAAAAAGGCAATTGCATTTTAGCAAGAAAACTGTTGTTTTTACGAAAATAGTATCCAAGAAGAAATCAATTGGACTCTACAAAAATGCACAAGAAAAAATTTCATTATGCGCTAAAAAAGTTTAATATACATTAAAAAATAAATGAATATATACTGAAAAAATGAATATACACTGGAAAATAGATTAATATATAAACTAAATCCTGGTGAGAGGCCGCACCTTTTTAAAAATTGATATTTTTTCAAAACTTATTGTTACTTAAAATTGAAGAACTGCTACATATGTCTTGTGTCATTGTCAAACTTGTTCAGTTTGGTCTATATTTATCCAGAATATAAATGAATGTTTTACTTTTCCAAAAATTGTTTTACTGCTCCAAAAATGTTTGTGTCTACTCATCAATCCCGTTCCGAAAATACCCATATTATAAGGGTATTTAAGGAATATCAATAACCCAGAAACCGCCATCTTGGGTTTCCAAAATACCTCAAAGATCATTTTTCGAAATCTACTTTTTAAACCCGTTACAAAAATATGCATATTGTATTAGTTTAATATATGGAATATAAATGAGTTAACATTTTCATTGTTAGAAAAAAACCCTCTTTTTACCAAGCAGAGTCTTAGGAAAGGTTTACGTTATTTGATTCGAAAATAAAGATTTGGGTTTTGGTTCTTAAAAAGAGTTACGTAAAACAGTGTTCGTAAATGGTTTCGATGTACTGTGCGCATCAAAATGATATGAACGCAGCTTAATATAGCGTTGACTCCAATAACCAGCATCCATAGTAGAAAGTTGCTCGAAACGTTAATTCTTACGAACATAACCAATCAATTTTCTAGAAGCTTCATACAATGTAATAAATGCGAGGGTCTCGTAAGAATAAACACTGAAAAAAGCCTTATTTAAAAACAGGGCAAAAAAATTTATGGCTTCCGCAACATGATCGATTAGTGTATTTTCTAAAATAAAGAAGATACAGCTGAAATATTTTTATGGGATTTTCAATACAAATTTTTGGATGAAAAATAATACTTTGAATACATAAACAATAGTCTGTATGAGATTAAAACTTACGAGCAATAAATTCGCTCGTATAAACCTTTCTCTTGATCGTAATCGTACCCGATATTATCGGAAATGGAACTCTAAGTACACAGATTTTTGTTGTATTGCTACTAACAAACTTTTGTTGCATTTCAACAAAATAACTGTTTATATACGAGTAGATTTGTTAAAATGACGCAATTTAATTATAATCTTTGTTCTTCGAGTTTCATATTTATATATTTTTAAAACGGTCAAAAAAGCACTCTATATTTTTTTAATAGTCAAAAAAGCACTCTATATTTTGTTGTCTCATTCATACAATTTAGAAGGGCCACGCTACACACTTCGTAACTTTATATTACTTGATTTAGGCTTTCCAAAAAGTATATGTATGTGCCTTTTGGTCTGCGACCCTGCTTCCTATTGATAGTTAAAGTTAGTGCATATAAAAGTTTAAATGTTAAATAACTTTATAAGGAAAAGGCCAAACCGTGCACATTCTTCAACAAAAATGTGTAATTTTACGTTTTTAGTAATTGTCTCGAACATAGTAGACACTGAAAATAATTGTGAAAAAAGTTATGCACAAAAAATTGATTTTAAGTGATTTCAAACGAAATTGCTTCATATATCCGAAACTTCGACAAAGTTTTTTTTCGTTAGAAGTTCTAAAACTTTGTAGAAGACATCAATTTTCTATCTCTTAAGGGAAAAAAGTTGTTGAAATAAACTTTTATCGTAGTAGGCTTTGCACATTTTTTATTGTGATCAAATCACGAGGTATATTTTTGTGAATGAGTTCTCCAAAGGAACTATGTATATCGGATCAACGGTTTAGCAGCTAGAGAATTAAGTTCACGTTTTTTTCGATTCAAACCACTGTGCAGTGGAGGTGTACCATGCTTCTTATATAAAGGCAGCAATCTTTTCTGGAGACACTCAGATCGATAGATTTCTGCATTTATAGTTCCGGTAGTGTAAAAAATGGTTGACTTCAAAACACCGGAACATATTGCTTGTCATACCAGTATCTTTCGACCGAATTTTTCCACTTGAATCGACCTGTCCGCATCGCTCACATCCTCCCCAACGACGACAGTAAAGTATTGTGGATCTGGAAGAGTTTTGAAGTCCTCTTTTACATAAGTCTTATCGTCCATCAAAACGCATGCATCCGGACCCTGCAAAAGACGCGAATACAATTTCCGGGCGCTTGTTGCTGCTCGCTTCTTCTGTTTTACACTTTGTTTCAACATTTTCTGCTTCTTGTAGGTCTTCAGGTGAATTCGCCTCTTGATACGCTGGATCATTCCGACACTCGTTCCTGCTTTTTGGCCAAATCACGTATTGACATTAATTTGTTCTACATGAATAGAGATACCACTTTCTGGTCCAGTTTAGGGTTGGGAGAACCGGATTTTCTGCCTCTTCCTAGTAGCTCATCCTAAGAATAGTGTTCCCCAAACTTATTATGATGGTTTTAACACTGACATGATGAATTCTAATCCGCTTGGCCAATTTTCGCATAGTAATACCCTTCTCACTTATCCATGTGTCCAGAACCTTAATTTTCACTTCCTTTTCAATACGCGACATTTTGAAAACGCAGAATTTTAACCGCACAAACAAGTAAGCAAACGAAAGCTGACAGCCAAACGCACAACATGCTATGGTCTAAGCATTAAAAACCATCACAAATACATGCGTACAACAAAAATGTATGTGGATAGCTTATTTTCGATACACTCCTTAGGTACGTGAATAAATTCCCCTTCTAGATTATTGATTTTTTTTACTGTTTTGGGGTTAGTTTCAGCAGCATCAGTGAACTTAACATTTCACGAATATCTAAGTGCACTTTGCTCTAAATTAAAATTTTAACTCGCCTAACCTGCCCCAATGTATGTTTTCGAAAACAATCACGATTAACAAAACTAAAAGTAAGGTTATACTGGAAACCGATTAAATACCCCTTTCAATCGTACAACGTTTTTGGAAATCGAATATAAATTGATCCGCGTTACACGTATTACTTTACAAAAACAGACATTTACTCACTAGTGCCGAAAAAAGAAAAACCGTGCTCCTGCACAAACGACAACACAAAAACACCTGAAATTACTTCGATACGTGGGTGACCTAATACTACACCAAAATCGTTATAAATGTCGCCAGTGCGCATAATATCCTTTTAAGAAAAGTCACTTGGCCGACCAGCCCCTTCAGCCAACCAGCCCCGGTCTCCCCTGTACGTCTCTAGAGTCCCCTACAACTGATTTGCTACAACTTTTTCAGATTCACCAATTTTTAGATTTTTAATAACAAAGTTTTAAAAGTTCATCTTAAGTTGATTAAGACTCTAGAGTCGTGCATAATAAATGGTTTGTCAATGTTTCATCCAGGTCAGAGTATGTAAAGTTTGTTGTCTTGTTACCCATTTCTGCAATTGCACATTTATACCTGTGCACGCCAATCGGTGCCAACTTCTGACCACCCGCTTTATTTTTTGCAACCTCTGCTTGGTGGTTAAGAGCATAAGTCTTGACGATCATCCAAGTCAGTTGTTATGTATACGATCTAGGGGCCCTCTAAGTGTCAGCAGCAGGATCGTAGCATTAGTCATACAATTGCCGTGTACATTAATTAATCGACAACGAAGTGTGTTGAAATAAATTTTATCATGGAAAATAGAACGTTGACTTATCTAGCTATCAGTCGTAATTGACCCAAACTCCATTTTTCTATGATGGTAAGAAATAGGCCTATTGTATCAATAAACATCTCATTAGTAGAGTTGCAATATCATTCTGCCGGTTACAGGACTTTCAATCAACGAATTGTGATACAGTCGGATACAATATTTTTGCTTCGGCTCTTAGAAGTAATACCGCAGAAAAAATAGTGCGAAAATTGTACAAAACTGGTGTTATAGCGACGCGAAAATTCGAAGCGATTGTACGTATTATCATCTCAACCCTAAAGTCAATCTATCGAACGAGGACAGCAAATCTTATTATAACTGAAGCTGAGGTTAATAAGAGTACCGTTACCCTAAATAAGCCTAGCTACAATTGGAAAGGTCACCACGAGCATTCCATGACATTTTACTATTATTGCCTGAATCCCAATGAGCAGCTCTCGAATCAGAAAATTAATTTGAAAAGCTTTTCACCCACACATGTTTATAAACGTTCTACCGAATTGAATTAAAAAGAAACCTATTCAAGCTGACATTTCTCTGCCAATGGCTCATACGCCAGTAATTTATCGGGTGAATAAAACAACCCACGTCGTATTTAATAACCAATACTATTACTTGCAATTAAAAGGATCCATCGAAATATGCCAACAATCAAATTCGAGGGATGGTCTTTGAGTGGGTTTGTTTATTTTTCCGAAAAATGTCGGAAGTTTCAGGCATTTGAAAGTCACGGGTTATCTCCGATCTTTAACAGAAACTTGAACCCCGCATGTCTTGATGAATTGGCAACGTTACAATTTCAACTGAAGCCGACTAGCACGTGGATACCATAGCGTCCTTATCGATTTTTTGAGTTCCACGAACTGAATGGCTTCATGAAAGTATAACAAAGCTCACGTTTGTGAATTGAGCTAACCCCGGTAACTTAATCCCAAAGTGCAAATTCATTCATGTTCAAATAGAATTCCACTCAACGCCCACGCCGGAAGGCTTCGCAGTTCGACGAATTTCTAGTCTGGTAGTATACGCGAGACAGTTACCAAGAATTTCCCACGTTCCAATCGGGCATCAATTTTCCTTTACCGGGGATCCATCAACCAGAACATGTGTGCGTGCGAGTGAATGGCCTTGATATCCTTCGAGAGTGAATTCTTACTATGCGTTTCCCCTTTCGATTTCCCCTTCAAGCAATTTTACGTTTCAGGGGAATTTGATCCGGGGCAAAAAGTTATGAATAAAATTTTTACACCACAACCGGGTTGTCAACTTATTTAATGTTTAAACGAAAGATTTCTGGGATCTTTGATCTTGCAACGAGGCGTTCCTAATCAACACCTCTAATGAACTATCGTTCAATTAATTATATTACAGCCTTTCTGTTTTTAATTGACCTTGATTAATAGAAAATCCAGGAATATTATCCTCAAAAAACAAACCCAAAGCACCACACCCAACTGGCAACACGGTCATCGGTGGAGCATGCGTGAGATCGGTGGTTTCCCATCAGGATCTCCTATGAGCACACCCCTTCCCGAACACTACGGCCAAGCGTAAAAATTTATGAATGAAATGACGTCAATCGCGATTTCTATTTCAAGGCAATTGCTACGAAGCTAGCCCGGTCAGACCAGCACCAGCGCCGTCGCCAAAACCACCACCACCATCATCATCATCACCAGCAGCAGCAACAGTAAAGCGACATGAAGAAAATCAATAATTTCATTCATAACATTTTTCCTGCCTCCCTCAGTCCCCCAATCGAATTATGTGTACCCTTGCACTTGAAACCTCCGGGAAAATCCGGCATTTTGGAGAGGCCTTCAGCATTCTTCACGCTCTCTGACTCTTTCTCTTGATTTCTCATTTCCTACCGGCCGGCCGGCTCATCCCAACCACAACAGGGCCTTCTGCCAACCTACCTGCCCGCCGGGCTACACAATTCAGGGAAAACCCTGGACTGGCAGATATCGATTTTTCCTAGGAACTTTCTGCTATGTGCGTCCCGTGGTTTGTGTGTTTGATTGAGCCAAAGCAGTTTACAATATCTATTCAAATATATGGAACGTGATGGTGGTGGTTGGCAGAACTGAAGACCGGCATCCCGGGAAGCGTTTTTCCACATACAGTGCTTACGTCACCGTACCAAAGCCAAAGCAAGAATCAAATATTTACGGTTGAACATCACATCAATCGATTTTTCTCCTGCGGCATTTTTGGTAAAGCACTTACCATCCAGTAAATTACGGCTTCATCAATTTTCGATAACTTTCACGAAGATAACATTTGCCAATATTGTACTGGTTTTGTATGAATATGTAATACCAAAAGATTGAATATCGGAATCACTTCAGATAATGCAGAATTGCTACAAAATGTTGTTTTTTCTTCTTGCCATTGCGTATAGAGAATCTAGGTCTAATCATGCAATCGTCATGTACTCTTGGAAAGGAGTTCAAAGGGCGTCGCAGCGGACGACGAGTGGTCAGCGTCATCTTAACCTTTCCGTCAAAGAATTATCGATTTATCTGATCGGCGATTTGCGATTGGGGTAAAATTACATGCGAATGCAAATATGTAATGAAAACTGCGAAAAATTTACCGCAGAGACGGAACACAAACACTTTGCTAGCTCTTAACCGGGGGAATTATTTTGCCAATTAAACTACCCTGCATATGAAAACACATGAAGAGACAGCCCAATTGACTAGAACAACCAAGCATGCTTCACTTCACTTGTTCATCACAGCCAGTGCGATAAAATTTCATTTCAATCGTATATTATTGGATGAAAATGAAATTTATGGCAGTTGACTGTCAGCATATCCCTTTTCATTCATTTTACTTTTGTTGCCGAAGCTTCCAGAATTCAATGTCAATTAAATAACCGTACCTAGTCACTTGCAGTTTTGCTTGTTCAGTTTGTAGTGCCAAGTAGTCTACATGTTTCGTTGTCTTCCTTGTCTTCACTGTGGGTAGAGAGCAAATGCGAATCAATTCAATATCACAAAACTCTCTCCGACCATAACGATAAATAGAGGGTGGCGGCTCTCATTTGAGTTTTCAATTATCACCGGCAAGTTAGAATCGATAATTTCGACTGTATGAAATGTATTGAGATGTGTTTCGAAATATTAAAAAGGAAAACTGAAAGAGGGAACAATTAAATCATGCTTTTGCAATGACTGAGTGGAAACATATATGGGAAAAGCCGAATGAATGAAAAACTTACAGAAAAGATGATTTTTTGTAAAAACAGGTCAGAGACAGGACTAGAACCTGCGTTCATATGCATTCCGTGCATACGCGCTACCATTTTGCCACCCTAAGCCTTTTGATAGAGACAGCTCTAACACACAAATAGGCATGGTAAAGCGTACATCGAACATGGTCTATACCCTAGCCGTCTCGCGACCGGTACCATACATCCAAACATCTTCTCTGTTCATCAAACATTAGTCTTCTCGCTCTATATCTATTTTCTGTTCAAGCACTGAGTAGGAGAGTGTAAGTTCTGTAAATTAATAAATCGTTAATTAATTTATGTTTATTTTGTAATGAATATTTCAGTTATCATGGCTGGTTTACCTTTCATCCATTATCTTCTTTTGTTTCCTTTGCTACCTATGGGATACGTTGCGTTACTGATTGACAAATGAGAATTGCTTAGGAAATAGTATTGAGAATTGATTCTATTTCAATTCAAACTGAACTTCTCAACAGCATGACATCCTCCATTGCCAGCCGTTCTCAAATTCATCGTGCACAGGAAAATTAATAAGGGTAAGGAGAGGAGGAAATGTGGATGCTTTATCTATTTTTAGGAAGGACGTTAGAACGGTCTCATTAACTCCACCATTTCTGTCACATCATGAGTCCGATTTAGATGATCACTAGTTCTATTAACGCACAGAAGATCGGTAATGACGAAAAAATGTAACATCTGTGCTCATATCTGTACCATCTGTACAATCTGTACCCTTTTCCGCACTCAATGCACTTGTGCCAGTACTTCTTGTACTTGTTTCTCTCATTTCTGTACTTGGTTTTGTACTTTCTGCACTTATTCCTGTATCTTCTTTATTTTTTCCTGAACTTACCTTATGTACTTGTTCCTCTTATTTCTGTACCTGTAGCTGTCCCGATGAACTTCTCACAGCTCAAATATTATCTTTGGATGGAAATTATTTCGAATACTCTAAAGTCAGAATAATCGATCGACCCTCATGATTGTTATGGATGAGTGTAGTACAATTGTTGGTGATGACCCAAGCAAAATACAACCAAAATCAGTTTGACAGTTTATGAGCAAGAGAGTGAATCGTTCGAATAGGCAAAACATGTCGATGAATTTGAAAATCTCGGTTCCATCGATGTAATTTAATAACAGGAGGCAAACGGGATGGTTCGAGTATATTGGACGACTGTTCATAGCCACTTAAACGCAAATAATTTGAAATTTCGAAGTACTCTGTCTGGATACAATTTGGATCGTGTTCGGGTCAATTGAAGACGTTTAGACTCAAATAAATAACCGAACTTGCAATTTCAAGCGATTGGCGAAATTTGGAGGTCGTTTCGGGAAAAATTTACACAAAATCTCGTTCAAAGAATCCTTCAAATGTATAGCATGGGAAATGCTAATTAAAAATATAAGCCAAACAGAAAACATCTTTCTAATTCGATTGGAATTTTTCAAAAAAGTAGAGAACCGAATAGTTTTGATGTTTGAGTTAATGGTAACAACGGCAAACGGTAAAGTGGCAGCACACCTCAATCCTGTTGTCTCTGAATGAAATTTCAGCGTATTGTGACAGCAATAATTATATCTATTGTGAAGAGAGGATTCTCATCTCTGGAGTTTTAGAAAGAACGAATCATTAAAAAAACATTAATCACTTTCTTTTCTTATAGTCATTCTGTAATTTGACTTGACGGCATTGAACCCAAATTTATATATCGGAAAATGAAAACCTGTATGCTGTTCATTTGGCGCCCTTACTAATTGAACATGTGATTCGAAATAAAGAAATACTTTAATCAAGTAGGCTCAGTGAAATCTTTGCACAAATCAGCTCGTTTGGCGCCAAACTATTTTGTTAATAATCTAGTATTCATATTTCGCTCTACAGTCAGCTAGCATTTCACAACTCCATACACGCCAAACAATCATCGGAGATCTGGCATGCATTGAGCGGGAAATTTCCAATTAAAAAATAACCAATTATCTAGTTTTTCTCTATTTTCCCGAAGGATTTTCCTTATGTACTAAAGCCTAAAACCTTCGCATAAACGTCACCTTTCAAACAAAAAAAAAGCATTAGTAGATCCATGCATACCAGAGAACATTAGCAACAGAGTTTATTTTCGAAAATTTTTGACGGAAGCGAAAATTTTTCTCGTCCGACGCGCACACCTAGTGTGATCATTCTTCTCACTTTTGGAACAAACAACATTGCGATTAATACGGAAGAGTGCCATAAAAACCGTCGCTTGCCATTCAAAGGGAAGTACAAAAGATGAACTCTATTTTGGCCTAATTTAGCATTCTACCACTACGCTTGGAACGTATTGAAGTGGTAATAAGTCAAACTATGAACACAAAACTGAATAAGTGACATTCGGGATGAGAGACGAAATTGAATAAAACAAATGTTGTAAGTTAGAACTCATTAAAAGTTTTTCATTTTTCTGAACATTACAAGAAAATCGATTTAATGGTGGTCATAATACGATTTAATTTAGATTTTTTTATCGTGAATATCTCTTGTTGTATTTAACGTATCAACATAATTTTTGCTACATTACATCGGTAACATGATCATAATTTTATGACAAAGTTTTCAGTTGTATGATATAATTTCAAATAATTCAAAATTATAGTTTTCTGAAATGAACATTTCGGGGTTTTCATGGTTTGTACAAAAACGCGTATACACGGCTATAGCCATCTCTGATCTAAATGCAGATGCTGTTGGTCGTGACAATTCAAGACACTTTTCAGTTCCACAGATCATCACTAAGAATTAATTGAATTCTTAATTAATCATTTCCTACCAAAAGCATCAGATCATTCAGTAATAGCCGTTCAACCGAGAAGGTTGTGTATAGAAGCGTACAGTTTAATAACGCTGGTTGGTTTACACGCGTTAAATACGACAACGGTTGAACTACAGGTAGAAACCTGTTGGCAGCAGCCGTTAAAACGTATAGTCGTGCTGCATAAGAGAGCCCTAGTGCTGGGCCAAGCTGGTGAAGGAAACAACAAAGGGCGTTTCCCAGACTCTACCCAGGCCGCAATATACAGCCACAAGTGCTGAGCAGGAGAGTGCAAAGGCACATCGAAGAGGAAGAGTGCAAAGGCACATAGAAGCAGGAGAGTGCAAAGGCACACCGGTGTGAAGGCACTTCGGTGCAGAAGCATATCGGTGCGGAGCACTAGGAAGAAGGAGACAAGACAACTCGGTCTTTCCACTGCCATACAACACGCAGGTATACACCGGTGACCTGCGCTGGTTACAGCTGGCGAAGACGAAAGCAAATCGGAATTCGAGTGGTGCTGGATGTCAGGTAGCAGTAGCATCACATCATATTCTATCGCTACAGTGAGCTTCAGCATTGTATCAACGTCCAGATACATCCAACAAGAACATCTAGAGCAACGAGGATCTACACGGCAGTGCAACGGAGATAGACAACAATTTCAAGGTAGAAGTTTTTTCTTTTCTTTTTGATTGAGTACTGTGTAGTGTTGGTTTCAAATTTTATTTTAAAGTTTAGTTAAAAATTTTAATGTAATGGATGAATCCATGGACGTAAATCCTAGCATGAATCCGATACCCCCACGAACGAAAAAATATCAGGAGAGCTCTTCTGGGCCTTGGATAGTCTTTTTTAGACGTATATCAAAGCCATTAAACATTTTTCAAATTAATAAAGGTTTGACATCACGATACTCTTCAATCAAAGAGATCATAAAAGTAAATAACGATAAAATTCGTGTTGTGGTAAATAATTTGAAACACGCGAATGATATTGTCTCTTCGGAACATTTCAATAAAGAGTATAAAGTTTACATACCCTCCAAAGATGTCGAAATTGACGGTGTTGTTACCGAAGCGAGTCTTTCGGTAGATGATTTACTCAAGCATGGTGTTGGTCGTTTCAAGAACTCTATGCTTGAGGGTGTGAAAATACTGGAGTGCAAACAACTGTACTCAGTAGTTCATGAAGAGGAAAAAAAAGTTTATCGCCCATCAGACTCGTTTCGAGTGACATTTGCCGGGTCTGCGTTGCCGTCCCATGTCTATGTCGATAAAATTCGCCTCCCTGTTCGGCTTTTTGTTCCAAATGTAATGAATTGTACGAACTGCAAAAAATTCGGCCACACAGCTACTTACTGTAGTAATAAACCAAAATGTATTAAGTGTGAAGGGCCTCATAAAGATAATGATTGCAACAAGGAAATTGAAAAATGTATTTATTGTGGGAATAGTCCTCATGATGATATTTCAGTATGCACTGCATTTAAAGTGCACAAAGACAAAATTAAGCTTTCTTTAAAAGCACGGTCTAAGCGCACATATGCAGAAATGCTTAAAACGGTCATTGATGTCCCCCCTTTGGAAACCGAAAACGGGTTTTCAAATCTAGAGGAACCAGAGGACTCTGACTCTGACGAAAATAGTGAAGGTAATTCGTTTATCACTACCCAAGGGTCAGTTAAGAGAAAGAAGTCTTCCTCCAAATTACCAAAAAAGACACCTAAAATTTCATCTTCAAAAAAAGATCCCCGTGTTAAACAAAAAAAGTCAAAACCAAAGACTGTGCCTCCTGGTTTGTCAAATTCACAAACCAATCCAGGATCTAGTACAGAAAAAGATAATAATCCAGTGGGCTCCATTTCACAGCCACCAACAGGATTACTGAAGTTTTCGGAAATTGTTGAATGGATTTTCTCAGCATTCAATATATCTGAACCCTTAAAGACCCTCATAATGGCATTCCTTCCAATAGCTAGAACCTTTTTGAAGCAGTTATCAGCTCAATGGCCAATTGTCTCAGGTTTTGTATCTTTTGATGGATAATTTATCACCCGTCGCAAATGATACAATCACTGTCCTGCAGTGGAATTGTCGAAGCATCATGCCAAAACTTGATTCATTTAAAATATTATTGCATAGTCAAAAATGTGATGTATTTGCTTTATGCGAAACATGGCTTACTTCAAACATAGCTTTAAATTTTAATGATTTTAACATTATACGTCTCGATAGAGACTCTCCGTATGGTGGAGTGCTTTTGGGAATTAAGAAATGCTATTCCTTTTATAGATTAAACATCCCTTCAACTTCTAGTATAGAAGTTGTTGCTTGCCAAATAAACATTAAAGGCAAAGATATTTGCATAGCTTCGGTTTATATTCCTCCAAAAGCACAAGTTGGACAGCAACAGCTTAATGAAATGGTTGAAGCCCTTCCTGCACCACGATTGATTCTGGGGGATTTAAATTCGCACGGTATTATGTGGGGTTCCGTTTACAATGATAGCAGATCATCTTTAATACAAAACATTTGTGACAATTTTAGCATGACGGTATTAAATATGGGTAGCATGACACGGATCCCAAGACCTCCGGCACGCCCAAGTGCATTAGATCTATCTCTTTGCTCAACATCAATTCGACTAGATTGCACCTGGAAAATACTGCCTGATTTACAAGGTAGCGATCATTTAACAATCATCATCTCAATTAGCAGTAGCAATTGCATTGCTACTTCAGCTAGTATTCCATATGATTTGACAAAAAATATCGACTGGATTAAATACCAAAGTAGTATCTCTAGTATTTTGAATTCAATGGAAGAGCTCCCTCCACTTGAAGAATATGACTTCCTCATTTGTTCGATTCTGGAGGCAGCAGAACAATCCCAAACTAAACGCTTTCCTGGGCCAACGACTAACAGAAGGCCTCCCAACCCCTGGTGGGACAAAGAGTGCTCAGAGGCTAAACTCGCAAAACAAAATGCTTGCAAGACGTTTCTAAAACGGGGAGGAGGAACTCCTCAGAATTTTGAAAAACTTATGGTTTTAGAAACCAAGTACAAGAGCATACTTCGAGCCAAAAAATGTAGCTATTGGAGACATTTTGTCGAAGGTTTGTCAAGAGATACCTCAATGAGCACTCTTTGGAACACGGCCAGACGAATGAGGAATCGTACCGTGGGCAATGAGAGTGATGAATACTCGAACCGATGGATATTTGACTTTGCTAGGAAAGTTTGCCCAGATTCTGTTCATACGCAGAGCATTATACGGGAATCTCCTCCAAATAATGGTTTTATTAATAACCCATTTTCAATGATGGAATTTTCTATAGCACTCTTGTCTTGTAACAATAACGCTCCAGGGTTGGACAGAATTAAATTCAACTTGGTGAAGAATCTGCCCAACCTCGCAAAAAGACGTTTGTTGGAATTGTTCAACAAGTTTCTTGAGCAAAATATTGTTCCACCTGACTGGAGACAAGTGAAAGTTATCGCCATTCAAAAACCGGGGAAACCAGCTTCCAATCACAACTCATATAGACCCATTGCGATGTTGTCCTGCATCAGAAAATTGTTCGAAAAAATTATTCTACGACGTCTCGACACTTGGGTCGAGACGAACGGTTTGTTGTCAGATACTCAGTTTGGCTTCCGTAGAAATAAAGGGACGAATGATTGCCTTGCATTACTTTCGTCTGACATCCAAATTGCCTTCGCTCAAAAGCAACAAATGGCATCTGTATTTTTAGACATTAAAGGAGCATTTGATTCAGTTTCCATTGATGTTCTTTCAGACAAGCTTCACCAAAATGGACTCCCAGCGGTTATAAATAATTATTTGCACAACCTTTTGTCAGAGAAACACATGCATTTTTCACATGGCGATTTGGCAACACTCAGAAATAGTTACATGGGTCTCCCGCAAGGCTCATGCCTCAGTCCGCTCCTCTATAATTTTTACGTAAATGACATTGACAGCTGTCTAGTAACCCCATGTACACTAAGACAATTGGCAGATGATGGCGTGGTTTCAGTTACTGGACCCAAAGCTATTGATCTGCATAAACCATTGCAAGATACCTTAGATAACTTGTCCGATTGGGCTGTTCATCTTGGTATCGAATTCTCTGCGGAGAAAACAGAGTTAGTCGTCTTTTCAAGAAAGCATGATCCCGCGCAGCTTCAGCTCCATATGATGGGAAGAATGATCCAACAGGTTTTAACTTTTAAATACCTCGGGGTGTGGTTCGATTCCAAATGCACGTGGGGAGGACACATTAGGTTTCTGATAACAAAATGCCAACAAAGAGTAAATTTTCTTCGAACAATAACAGGATCTTGGTGGGGTGCTCATCCGGAAGATCTAATAAAATTGTATCAGACAACGATACTTTCAGTGATGGAATATGGATGCGTTTGCTTTCGTTCCACTGCAAACTCTCATATTATCAAACTGGAGCGAATTCAGTATCGTTGTTTGCGAATTGCTTTAGGGTGCATGCATTCGACACATACAATGAGTCTTGAAGTTCTGGCGGGAGTTCTTCCATTAAAAGATCGATTTTGGGAGCTTTCATCACGCCTGCTAATAAGATGTGAGGTGCTGAATCCCATGGTAATTAATAATTTCGAACGACTAGTCGAGCTTCGATCTCAAACAAAATTCATGACAGTATATTTTAACCATATGTCACAGGAAATCAACCCTTCAAGATATATTCCTATCCGTGTCAGCCTCCTAAATGTCCCTGACTCAACTTTATTTTTCGATACATCCATGCAGCGCGAAGTGCGTGGAATCCCGGATCATCTACGTTCGACGGAAATCCCAAAAATATTTTCAAGTAAGTTCAGGCATATTGACTCTGAGAAAATGTTTTACACGGACGGATCGCGAATTGAAGAAGCGACAGGGTTTGGTATGTTCAACAATAATGTTTCGGCCTCATTTAGGCTTCAAGAACCTGCATCTGTTTATATAGCAGAGCTAGCAGCAGTTCAATATAGTTTGAGTGTAATCGTCACATTAATTCCAAACCATTATTTCCTCTTCACAGATAGTCTGAGTGCAATTGAAGCCATTCGCTCAAACATGACTGGCAAGACTGAACCGTTTTTCCTGGGCAAAATAAAACAGTGCCTGAACGACATATTGAACAATAATTATCTAATCACTATAGTCTGGGTCCCGGTTCATTGCTCCATTCCTGGCAATGAAAGAGCCGATATTTTAGCCAAACGTGGTGCTATTGAGGGTGAAATTTATGAGAGACCAATTGCTTTCAACGAATTCTATAGCTCGTCTCGCCAAAGAACACTTGCCAGCTGGCAAGCTTCTTGGGATAAAGATGATCTGGGTCGGTGGATGCACTCAATTATTCCGAAAATATCGACAAAGGCATGGTTCAGGGGACTGGATGTGAGTAGAGATTTCATTCGTGTGATGTCTAGACTCATGTCCAATCACTACACGTTAGATGCACATCTCCTTCGAATTGGGCTCTCCGAGACTAATCATTGTGCTTGTGGCGAAGGTTATCGAGATATTGATCATGTCGTTTGGACATGCGTGGAGTATCGTGATGTCAGATCTCAACTAATAAATTCTTTGCGTACCCAAGGTAGACTATCCAATATCCCAGTTCGAGACATTCTTGCTTGTCATGACCTTTCATACATGAAACTTATTTATCATTTCATAAAGAAAACTGGAGTTTCAATTTAATAAAGGCCCCTTTCAATACTTAGTTCTGATCCCAGCTGCGTCCATGAGTTCAACCAATAGCTAAATTAGAATAAAAATAATGTAATGATACAAACAAACTCGAAACAGTTTATGAAATTATTAACAAAATGTCTGAAAATAACAGCTTATTTTATAATTTATAGAAGTTAATCGTTTGGTTCAAATAATATTTCCGAGTAGATTTCATAATTAATGACGAGTTACCTAAGATGATATTTAAGAAATAAGAGAATATGTTTTAATAAATGCAAAACGTTGTGACTATGTTAGAATTAAATTAGGATAAGAATATTATGTAAAAGTGATGCTACGGCGAAGAAAAACTTATGTAAACTGCCTTAAGAAATAAACGTATTTATGAAAAAAAAAAAAACCTTCAGATTCATGAAAATGGATTTTGAAGAAGTTTGCACCGTCACTAATACATTGAATTACGGCGGCAATGAGAAAATGAAAGTTTTTTTTTTCATTTAACGATATATTTAATAAGGTACACTACCCCATAGATTCAAGGGAAGGAGGAGGTGGTTCAAAAGTTGGGAAGTTGCAAAAATAAAAAAAAATGTGCGTCATCCACAATATTATCACAAAACAACACAAATTCTGAGAACGAAGTATGAATTGTCAAGTCATTTGCACTAATGTCTGGCTGATGGCATTTCTTCACATTACTTAAGACTAGCATAGTTCCTTGTATTTGTTGACAATTCCCAAATTATAACGTTGTTGTATTTGGTCCACGTTGTCCGCAAATCGAGAGGATCCAGTCTCCAGTTGGTCGGCAGTGGCTTACATGGGTATCGTTCCGATGACGTGGGTACTTCGATAGTGGCCGCATCCTTTTGTTTTTGTGGGTCCGCGGGAAACACCCCTAGGCTATGAAGATCCGGCGGGTGGCCCGCATGTTGGTTATCGACTGGAGCGGCCTTCCGTTGGCGATGATGTTGAGGATGAAAGAAACACAGAGAAGAAAATGTTGTGGAAAACGCAGTGGAAACAGGAGGTATGAGAACTAAATGACTAAGCAGGAAAATGGAAGTATTGATGTAAAACACATCTTTATACTAGTAACTATGTGTATGGGTCGAAATATGCCATGCGAAACAGGGTTGCCACATATACAGATTAATATGTACCTCATTTCTCCTGAGAAATACAGATTTAAATGTTGCGAAAGGAAAGAATTTCTTAACACCGCCATAAATCTACATTTATTTAAAAAGTGTTTTTCTAGATATATTTCACTAAGCACCCTACCTTCGGAACCAGAGGTTTGATCCAAATTAAAAATTGAATTATCCCTATGGTATCTTAAGACCTTTCAGTGGAATCTAAGATGGTGAAAATCAGTTCAGCCATCTCCGAGAAAAGTGAGTGACATTTTCTTTTAATTTTTGGTGCTTATCACCATGTAATTCCGGAACCGGAAATCGTATCCTCCGGGCCTCGGTTCAAAAGTCGGGTTTCACAGTGATTTTATTGCCTTTCTTCATGAGAAAGGAAAAAACCGATTCAACTGTGTATGAATAACCATAGCCCGGGGACACAGTTGTCATAATGCAGAGCAAACATATATCAAATTATATGCAACACCGTAATTGAAACTAAATATCCATTATGTTTGGTTAGGCCTATAGTCGCTTTATACATTAGTGACACTTAAGCTACCCTAATATCCTGTATTAATTTGATTATATTTAATGTTTTTTTCAGTTTGAGAAATAAAACTATGCAGGACATTTCACTTTCAAACCATGAATTCGCATCTCACATCTCTATTGCCACCAACAATCTCTCACCTTCTCATACATCATCGTTCAGCGCTCACTTCTCCTTAGTTCATGCAATACCCTGTGATTACATAACGCATGTGTCAGCCGTTTTGGTAGTATGAAAAATATTATTACTATCGCATATTCCAACAAAAACTCTCTTTCTACACCTCAAAAACACAAACCTAAGCCAGACACTAAATTCAAACGCACACTTGCTTAACTCTGCCGGCAGCATCGGGCGTCTTTCGATCACCAAGAAAGTTAATTTTCCCAGCATCAGCTGTTGTTTGAATTTCAACCAGCCCCTGCAATCCTATCATCAGCTGAATGAATCCCTGTTTGGGTGTGAAACGCCGAACAGAACTATGTAAATGAAGAGAACACGACTGCCGACAAGGACGGTGTCACGGGGTCCCCCCCATTATGTGTTTTTGCTGCTCATTCGGTAGATCCACTTAAACAAACTATTTCGTTTGGATCCGACTTTAATTGGAATCTTCAAACATGCTTTCGTGCATACGCGCATTCCTAGGTACAACGGAGAGCACTGTGCCAGCTTAAAAAACATTTCTTTCTTAGTTAATCTATCTTCATTGTTCACTCTACTCGAATGGTCGGACGCAGTATTACCGCAGCATCTCATAGTTACTAACGTGCGTTGGGGGCACTACAAAGTTTGCCCCAGTAGGGTGGTGTCCAAGTTTTTTTTTTCTTAAACATTTGAAAAAGGTATTAAAATGTTCAGAAGACATTTTCCTTGGAGTTCTTACTTTTTACCACACTAGTGTAGAGAGAAAATTAGCTTGAATATCAACATCCACCCCAAATCCCCCACCAGCGAGTGCAGCCAAGACAACGTGCTACAAAGCGACGCTGCTGCCTCTGCTGACACACTCGGCTTGCATGCATCAGTCAGTGCCAAGTTATGTTTTGGGTAAAATATTTTCTCCACTCAACTGTTGACATTTTTACTTTGCCACGGTGAAGCGTGCTAAAACGGTGAAATATAATGTTGTTTACCTTCGCTCTCTCGCTTTAATAAGCCCTTTCTGATGCTCGCAATGTTCTTGTATTTTGACACTAGGCAGCAAAGTTGCAGCCGCCAAGCGACAGGCCACGGTGTCACCGTTGCCAGAACATCACACGCTCCAAATTATTAATGTGGTGAATAAAGATTTTAATGTTTCACGTAATTGCGGCGCATTTGCGTGAAGATTTCTTTGCTACAGCGTGTCACCGCACCGGCCAGAGCGACACGGGCAATCCTGATGGGAATGACGAGGAGCAATTCCTTCGCTTGCCCGTTCTGTCCTGTCCCGGTGCGTTCGAATCAGACAACCACCCAGCAGAGTGTGGTTGGTAGAAAGAGAATGATCGGTGATGAAATGATGACGGCAAACCCGATGACCGGCAAGCAAGTGCCACTCATTGCAGTGGCAAATTAAAGTAAAACATCTTTATGAGAAGACAACCCGCTTTGTTGGCATCAATTAAATACTGTATCTCCAAAGCTGGAACGGTTCAACTGAGCTGAGGCGAACGCCCTAGTGAAAGGTTATTCGCTTTCCGTGAATCGGTTGGGAAGTTTTAAAATAATTGCTTGAAATTTGGTTCATGGAAAGAAAATCCTCATCACAACAACACCGACATAAGTCTACCACCATTCTCCTGACCACCTTTTTATCGGAGAACTAAACTACGTGATCGCCAAAACAAAATGCCGATTCGTAAACAAAGCCTATTTTTACCATCTGATGATGGTCATTTTCCGCCGCTAGCCGGATTCGCTCCCGATGTATAGGTCAATTATTTGGAACCGACCGACGTCAAAAAAGAAACAGCTCAACCATGGAAAATGATAAAAATATCGACACGCAATAACAACCCAAAATACCTTCTCACGTTTTGCCGTTAGTGAGCGTCGTTGTTTGCGTACAACTAATGGATTAGCTGTGACGAGCGGTGACGGAGCAGAAAGTGGGGCGGTGAGGGTTGGTACTTCCTTGCGATTCCCCCGGCGTGGTAGGATAGATTGGAAATAAACTTACACACGCGAGGATAGATAAACAAAGCAGCAGCAGTCAGTGACTTCGCCAAATATAGCGATAAAAATACCGACACGCGTTAGTCAATTGTGTATTTTTGCCTCGGGTTTCAGAGGGACTTTTCCGTGGATAAGCAATGTGATGATGTGATTATTGGGGTTTGAAAATAAGAAAATACATTCAAGAATATTCACCAAAGTTAGGCACTTGAATACATTGTTGTTTAACGACGAAATCGTGCTAACTCTTGATGCTTTATTTAAATACTATCTTACAAAATATACCATGCGTTTACTTGAAATTGGGCCAATACGTAAACGCACGGTAGATTATTTTCTCTATATCTACCATGCGCTACCACAATGGAAATCTATTAGTAAATCGATATGTAAAATTGGAATAACTTTGCGAAAAAACAACCGATTCCTATATGTGATGTATTTTTATTCAGTTTTTTTTAAACAATATCAATTAAGTGGACACCTTTATTAGCAATTCAAAATGACTACTTTTCTCTGCGTTTGCCATTACCTTTTCGACACGGAAAGTCCGAAATCAGCAGTTTGGCGAACAAATTAGTTGATTTTCTGATTTTAGTTAGTTTTTTTTTTGAGACAAATAAATTAATCTTACTTTTGCTAATTTAGATTTTTTAATTCTCACTCCCTTAATAATGATAAAATTTTAGTTGAAATGACTATTTTGCCCTGAATATAATAAGTGATAAGTTTTTGATCGTCAATATCTCTTGTTGTATCTAACGAATCAACATAATTTTTGCTACATGCCATCGGAAATATGATCACATTTTTGTAATAAAATTTTCAGTTGTGTGACATAATATCTAATAATTCAAAATTAAACTTTTCTGAAATGTTTGGTATAAACGAGTAGCAAAGAGGATAATTCATAAGGCGCGTTTACCTTTCTCGTATTTTTAAAGCTCATAGCTCAGTGATCCGTTGAAGGATTTATATAATCTAACTACCAATAGAATCAAAAAATTTCAACTTGAACGTGTTTCAATAGGACACTATTGGAAAACCTGTTTGATTTAACCTATAACAGCACCAGCCAATCAGAACGCGTTCTGAAGAAGAGTAACAAATATCTGCTGCTGTACAACAAATCGTTCGAGAAAAATGTTCCGAACAGTGCCTAATATAGTAGTGAGTTCCCCAATTTGGTCCTTCTGAAAGGCAGGAATGAATCCCGTACAGCATCCTGATAGTTTCTTTCAATGAAATGCAAATCCGAAATGAATAATCGAAATTAAAATTCTGTATGCTGCTATTTGTATAGCCTTTAGGACCGCCCATTAGTGAAAAAGCTACAAACGAAATCACGAAAAAAGAAATCTCTTAACAAAAATTGGCTCAGTTTGGATTCTATCGCTACTGCGAGCATATGTATTGTGTGTCGTTTGCAAAGCTAGTTTCGCTTCCGACAAGAGCGATTACGTCACAGCTGCCAGTCGTTTGCATTGGTGAAAAAACAACGAAAAGAGGACAACGGCTTAATGGCTCTAAAAGTTTTCTAAAGAACTGTTAGGATTTCTTGCTCGCAAATCGAAGGTAAATATCCTCAGTTTAGTGCAAATCTAGAACAGTTTGATTAGATTTGTGCACTTTTCGCTGTGTGAAATTCACAGTAATCGAGATCAAGTGAAGCCTTCTTTATTTTTGAGAAAAATGTGAAAAAAGGGAATGCTTGCATAATTCATACAATTGATCAACTAATTGATATTCGGAAGTGTTAAGGAACATGTCAGTTGTTTTCGTATTCACGACATCCAGTTATGTCTCTGACATGACCCACCCGCCTTTTTTAGTTAAATTCACGAATTTATCGTGCTGCCATTTCTTAGCTAAGGCACGCCTCATTTTCATTCAACTAACAACTAACAACGAAACATAAACTTCTTTTTAATGAAATTGTTCATCTAAATCACTGTTTTCTTCATTCTACTCAGCGAATTCAACTCTCTCACTGAAACCTTTTGAGCACTCGGAAAGCAAAAACCGAATACAAATAGTACTCCGGGTGGCGTTGCCCGAGCGAAACATACCATGAAATAACGAGAAGCCACAGAGAAGAGCAACCGTCTACTATAAGTATTCTACACAAAGTGTGAAGAATCTTATGTCGTTTTCGCTTGAGAAAACTGCAACTGACCCAGGGTAGTTTCAACAAACAAACACTTTTCGCGAAACTGTGTTGGGTTCGCATTTAGCAACGGGGGTTTGAGCAAACCTGATATAAAAGCCAGGTTCGAAACTGACTCGATTTTCAGTTCAACAACATTGAAACTAGATTCGAAACTAGCTTCAAACAAACGGTTTAACAGCAGTTAGGGTGGAAACTGGGTTATGTTTAGCATCAAGCGAAAATGACATTATTATTTTTTTGATTCAAAGCTATGGTTTGAACAAATATAAACCGACCTTTCTTTTTGTTTCGATATAGGCTTCAGCTGAAAACACTACAATCAGTTGCAATATAGGTTGGAACATAGGTACAACAAACTTCGTTTGACATATACAATTAGAGTGCAACATTCGAAACTCATTTTACTGTTCCACTTAAAAATAATATTACACACAATTGCAATTGAATGAATACACTTTCCACTAAGAGTTTATGACATTTTTACATATCGGTTTAGAGATTTAAATATGAATATATCGTAACACATGCGAAAAACATCAACACAATTTGCAAGTAGTTTCGAAAAGACTATCCTTTTTAACTTTTTAATGGATTATTTTGCTTTGATACTTCTCATGAGTTTCTGGCTGATAAACTTGTCAATAAAACCAATTTAAATTTTTGTTTTCTTAGTGCTGTCTTTCAGCAGTGATGGTGACAGATAGATAGAGTCAAATTTTCTGATATTCGCCAACTAAACACATTCTCTGAAAACAAAGTTTTTTTTCTGTAAAGTAAATTCTGAATTTCAATTAGTTTAATAGTTATTTTGGAAATATTGTTGTTAATTAGGCGCAGAGCTAATTTCGGTCATTCCGTGGAGCATCTCGGGTGCTATAGCGTCGATTTCAGAACGACTGTTTGCCTTGAGCTCGTCAATAGTTTGAAGCTGGTTGGTATAAACCTTACTTGCCAGATAACACATGGATCAATAAGTCCCGAGACTAACAATGGAAACAACATTTTTTTTGCAAAATTTTTTTTTATTCATCAACATAATCACCTTTTAGGGTGATACAATGGTTCCAACGTTTTTCCAATTTTTCAATACCATGTTTATAAAAATATTTATCTTTCGCTTCAAAATAAGCTACAGTTTCAGCGATGACCTCCTCATTTGAGCCAAATCTTTTTCCCTGGAGCATTTTTTTAAGATCAGCAAGAGCCAGTAGTCACTGGGGGCTAAATCTGGCAAGTATGGGGGGTGGGGAAGCAGATCAAAGCCCAATTCGTTCAATTTCGCCATTGTTTTCATCGACTTGTGGCAGGGTGCATTGTCTTGATGAAAAAGGATTTTTTTTCTCTGCATGTGCGGTCGTTTTTTTGCGATTTCCTCCTTCAAACGCACCAGTAAGTCAATATAATAATCACTGTTGATCGATTTACTTTTTTCGAGGTAGTCAATGAAAATTACGCCATGCGTATCCCAAAAAAACTGACGCCATGACTTCGCCAGCTGACTACTGCGTTTTCGGACGCTTCTGACGGCTTTCGCCAGCTGTGCGCCACTCAGATGACTGCCGCTTCGACTCTGGAGTGTAGTGATGTATCCATGTTTCGTCCATGGTCACGTAACGACGCAAGAAATCTTTTTTGTTGCGAGTAAATAGAGAAAAACTGCTTTCTGAATCATCGACTCGTTGCTGTTTTTGTTCCATCGAAAGCAATCGCGGCACCCACTTGGAAAAAACCTTTTTCATGCTCAATTTTTCATGAAGGATAGTAAATACACTTCCATATGATATCTGTGTCATCTCAGCAATCTCACGGAGCTTCACTTTACGATCTTTCATTATAATTTTTGTCACTTCACTCACATTTTCCGGTGTAACGGCTTCCACAGGTCTACCCGAACGTTCCGCGTCATTTGTGTCGGTACGACCACGTTTAAACTCGGCGAACCACCTACAAATCATTGCTTTTGATGGACAAGAGTCCGGATAACATTTTTCAATCCATTGTTTCGCTTGCACGGTGTTTTTACCCATTAAAAAACAATGTTTTATCAAAACACGAAACTCTGTTTTTTTTTCATTTTTAAACAAACTATAAAACGACTTTACTCCAACTTCGATAACTCAGCTGTTTCTGGTCGGATCGACTTAAAATTTTGACCCGTTTCAAGCAAAGGTTAATACTCTAAAAAGACGTGGTTACTGGTTTACTACGAGCGCCATCTCTGCTTTAGTCTCGGGACTTATTGATCCATATGTTAACCCCACAAAGAGAAGTCCGGAGGGTTAAATCAATAGTATTGTCCGATGTTGGCTTTTTGCCGCGATATTTTTTCCGATATGCACGTTGAGTTACCACAATGGAACGACTGTTTTTGAAGTGTCAGCGCGTTGTTTTGGTGTTAAGCAATTCATGACAAAAATTGTACTGAATTGACGTTTCCAAAACATATCTGATGCAATCACTCGGTTTGTAAATGTGAAAGTTATTCAGCATTTAAATACCGACAGAAAAGATGGAGCACCCTGTATGTTTTAATCTGTCTAGTGGTAAGGCTCGTTCGCGTCAAAATCTGGACAGATTGAATTTGGAATAAAACAAATTTGCTGTTAGTTCATTCCAAGATGCAATTTTAATTATTCAGGGGTTGCCTAATTTTGTGCTTAGGGTACATAACCGTTTTGAATTTTGTTTACGTTTAATCTTAGACTCATCAGTGCATAGTAGTTCAGATTGAACTGCTTATTGCAAAACTCGGCAGTTCAATTTGAACCACTCAGCTTAGCTTCAATTAGTTAACATAGAGGTTCTTTTGATAGTTTTCGAGCTCCGCTTCCTGCTTTCCTAGTTGTTGTAAACGTATATCGAAAGATTTTAGAACGTTATTAACAGTGCTTGCAGGAAAACCTTGCTTTTTGGCAAGTTTTCTTACTAACATGTCCGGATTTTCAATGCGACCGCACACAATCGATCTTCGCACTTGCTCTCCTTTTGATGCCATCTTCGATCTAAAAGCTTGTAGTATCACCAAAAATTGACGATTCCTCTTTAGACTCAAAAAGCCTTTTAGTTTTAGTGGTGACCTTCTTATACGTTGCTTTAATTTTCGTTTATTTTTTATTTTTTACCTGAGAACAGAAAGTAGTCACCGGGAGATGGATTTGACGAACATGGTGGAATAAAGTCTGGAAGAACTTAAACTGCATCACAAGAAAATATTCGGCAAAACTCACCCAAAAATCAAATCAAATCAAATACCCTACTAAACACTACTAGGCAAAGGGTGATTTTCTGCTGGTATCTTTTTGGCAACACTGTTTTTGACAGATCATGCGCGAGTCGTGTCCTGTGTCATTGTCAAACTTGTTCAGTTTGTTCTATAATTTAATCATGAATCGTTGTTTGGTCTATAATTTGATCATGAATCGGGGTAGGCAAAGTTGGAGAAAACTCCACTTTTTTATCGAAAAATTGTGTTCAGCGACAAAACTCATTTCTGGTTGAATGGATACGTCAACAAGCAAAATTGTCGCATCTGGAGTGAAGACCAGCTATAAGCATTGCAAGAGCTACTAATACATCCCAAAAAAATCACTGTTTGGTGTGGATTATGGTCCGGTGGTATTATTCGTTAAATATCGGCCGACATATTGAAGAGTCTGTGAAAAAATGGGTTTTGCAAATCTAAAGCGGATCCGCTTCCAACATTTGCATGAAATCATCTTCAAACATTAAATTATATTGATCGTTCTATCAATTCCAATGGAGGTTCCATCTTTTAAAAAAAATAAAACTTTATAACGTTTGACACATTTTTGGTCGTGAATACGACTTACTTACGTTTGTCGAATAAGACTTACTTTACTATTGGATGGCTTTTCAAAATTTACCCTGTACAAGTATGGGTAGAACTTAACCGTAAATTTCTCTTGTTGCACTTAATCCAGCAACATAATTTTTTCTCAATGCTATCGGAAGTATGATCAACAATTTATAATTTAATTTTCAGCAGTATGAAATAACCTCAAATAACTAAAAATTATAGTTTTCTAAAATGTTTGGATTCAACGAATTACAAGGAGAAAAAATCATAACGCTTGTTTGTCTTTCTCATGCTCGGACGACGGTTTTGATGCAATGAGCCACATTGTATTTTCGGCTTACCAATCGGGTAGGTAGAAAACGTATAAATTGGCACGTTTGATTCATTCTAGCTTACGCAGTTGACTTTTTATATCAGTAAATTGATTATTAATGAACTTTGGGATATTTTCTTCCATTGAAATTATTGTTATTCATACCGTAATTGTACCTGCAGGCAAACAATTTTTACTCTCTTCAACCCTTTCTTATTAATTTATAAACAAGTTTGTCGTAAGTTCATCGTACTTTAGTATAAGTTTATTCTGGATGTAAGGAAATAAGACACGATTCACACAATATATCAGCTTATGAGAACGATTTTAGACATAAAGAAGTGTGAAGTTTTATTCGTATTCACACCATCTACTTATGTCTCTGACATTACCCATCCACTTTTTTTTTGCGTGAAAATCATCCTTAGGATGTTCCAAAAGTCCCTGCTTCATGATGGCCCAGTACTTTTAAATTGACCGTATGGTAATGAATTAATGTGACAAAATGAATATAATATGAAAATATAATGGCCCTTATTACCGGTGTCACTACACGGTGAAAACCAAGTGAAGTGACTGTGACCCTTGTTATGGGTATCACTTCACGGTGGAAATCAAGTGAAGTGAATGTAGGTCCTTATTACGAAAGTCGCTTCTGTGACAAAAGTAATAACTTGAATGAACTGGATGTCATTATGAACATCACGCCAAAAACATTCTGTTGAAAAAATTAGTTTTTTCCACCACAGTGATCACTTCACTATGCGTGATACTGGTAATAGGTAAAATCAAGTGAAGTGACATGTAAGTGAAGTGAATGTGAAAGTGGAGTGAAAACGGTGAAACGGTGAAAAGGGCCAATAATTAAATCTTCCACGAATCAATTCGGTGTCAAACTGAAGCGAAGTGAAAATTTAGCATTGAAGTATCATCGGAGACTCTTCTCCCTTTCGGTTATCTCTTTAGCAATGTTTCTGAGAGTGAAAATTCGTCATCAAGTTTCGCTGACACAAAAAATCACTCGTGAACTTCGATGTTCTGAGTCTGTGGATGCTTGTTTAATGAATGAAAATATCGGAAGTGATTTTTCAGTCACTGAGTTTTTTTAGAAAATCTCTAGAACTGATTTTTTCCGAGTGATAGTGAAATGAATTTATTCTGATTATGATTTTTCCTGGTTTTGAATAATGAATAATTTAGTAGAACATAAGAAACCATATAAATTGTAAATATATAAGTTTTTTGACGAAACTGATTTTAGGAGACCCATTTAAGAAAATACTATATATCATGAATTATACTCGAAAAATAGATGTAGTGCTTTAGGTAAATTTATTGGATATTACTTTCTACATAATTTGAGCTTTCTGGTAACCGCCGAATATAAAACCAGCAGAGAAATTTACAGAAGGATCTTGACGAAAAATCGTGCCTATTTTGGATTTCAGAGGACACTTCTCAAATAAAATACCCTATGCAAAATTTGAGCTAAGTCGGAATCGGATAAGTGGTACCACCAAAAGGTCAAAAATGTTTTCTATCGAGGAATCACCATAGGGAGAGTTCATCAAATTTACGAAACCGGATTTTCGATTCATGCATTTCTAAAACATCAAAACGAAAATTTCGATTCCGGTATTTTTATTAACAACCAGGGATCCCTATGGTGATTTTTCGAGACTGAAAATTTTCATCTGGCATCAAAGGAAACTTTTCCATTTAGGAAATTTCACGTGCACCCGCCTCCTATCATGATTTTATCTTGTCTTAGAACCTGGAAAAAATTTACTTGCTATGGCTCCTGTCTCATTTCAATTCAAAGTCATTCTAAATACTTATCTTTTTTGAAAAGAAATCTGGCATCGAAACAAATTTAGTTTAGCGTTTTTTTCCAATGCGTATTTTTGAAGTTAGGCTGTCCCAAAGTCATTTTTGTCTGAAAGTTTTTTTTTTGAGTTTACACCAGATCTGGATGTTTGTTTCTATTCTAAACCATTTGGCATAAAAAAATTCTTTCGTTGTGCGGTTTGTAGCGTATTGCCGAAATTACGCGTTTTTTACACGCGTATCCCCCGCATAAAAAGAAACCTCCGTGTACAACATCTTGAAAAATAAAAAAAATGTGTCGATTGGTCCAGTCGTTTTATTTTCTTCATGTGAACGGGCGCTTCCAAGAAATCAGATTTCAAAGTTTAGGCACTTCAAAGGAAAGCTTGGTGCGAATAAATAAACACCTGTTTCAATCCACCTAATGATGTAATAATGCCTTTCTCATATCAATCATACTATCATATATAATACTGTGGTATTCTTCAAAATAATGTTCTTCGATTCTTAAAAGAATAACCGAAATCGGTTTGTTTGACCGTCTACTGATAAAAACTATCAATTGGAAAACATTTGAGGTCGATTTAGAAAAATTTTTAAGGTTTTTCCCCATTTTCAGTGATGGTATACAATTTTGAAACCCACTTTACCCTATATTTCCGGATCCGGAAGTCGGATCCGCATGAAATTCATGAATTACGTATGGGACTACAGGTCCTTTCATTTGAACCTAAGTTTGTGAAAATCGGTCGCGCCATCTATGAGAAAAGTTAGAACATATATTTTCTTTTTCTTGCACATTTTACCCCATAACTCCCAAACCGGAAGTCGGATCTAAATAATATCCAGGAATTTTTTATGGAATCTCAAGACCTTTCATTTGAATCTAAGTTTGTGGAAATCGGTACAGCCATCTCTGAGAAAAGTTAGTGCACTTATTTTCACAATTTTTTGCACATTTTACCCCATAATTCCGGAACCGGAAATCGGATCTAAATGATATTCAGAAATTTTGTATGGGATAACAAGACCTTTCATTCGAATCTAAATTTGTGAAAATCGGTTCAGCCATTTCAGAGAAAAGTTAGTGCAAAAAAACGTTACATACACACATACGCACATACACACACAGACATTTTGCGTACTCGACGAACTGAGTCGAATGGTATATGAAACTCAGCCCTCTGTTCAAAAGTCGGTTTTTACAGTGATTGCATAACCTTTCTGTATGAGAAAGGCGAAAAACTAGATGTCGCAAATATTCGTAGTTCGATTTTGAAATTTGGAAATTTTGTTCTCATATAGCATAACTATCGATTAAATCAATAAAAATCAATCGAATTTCATCGAATAATTTCTAAACTCCTCTTGATTACAAGCATCATGCTCGCCAGATCCCAAATAAGACTGACTACAATAACAAAAGCATTCCAAAATTCCGAATCCGGAATAAACCTCCATCTGGGCCGCCAACCAAACGGATTCGCAGGAATAACAATTGCGTCAAAGTACAGAGCACGCTTCTGATCCGGAGGTTTATTTTTACCCGGCCGTTGTTTTACACGTAATTTTCGCACGCGTCACTCGCTTCAAATATCTAAATAGGAAGCAGCTAATTATGGAAAATTGCTTTCCACCCCATTCTTTCACTATCTATATCTCTCTTTCTGTGTCTGTCTGTCTCTCTTTCTATGCCTCCGACATGTGCGGCAACCCTGCTGACGATGAACCACATTGTGCCACACGCGTTTGTGGCACCGTTCGCGAAGACGAACAGTGAACTCATGCTCCTTTTTTCGGTTTATTTACATTTCTCCTTCGGGCCGGCCGTTCCAACCCACAGTACAGGAAGGGAAATGTTAAATTTAGCTCGGCGCATTGCATACACTGTATTTAATCCGACTACTAAAAATAGACACTACCATCGGATTGCACCGTAAATGGAGAAAAGTTTAGACATTCGATGAGCTTGTCAATGAAACGGGAGGCAAAGGAAAAGGCAGCTCAGCTGCTGTAGTTGGTTATACCGGCCTACTACACTGCCTGTTGATTTCCGACGGAGGGTGTGGTACTGTTTCATCAACAAGTTTTCCCATTTTGCTGTCATTCTACTTCTTCAGGGTTTAGTGTCGTCATTTTCGCTGGGCTTTCGCGAACTTGCCAGTGAACTTATTGCATTGTCACTGCAATATGTTTGTACTTAGAATTTATTTTTATGGTTTCTGGTTTAATACGAATGTTGTTGTTGTAACTTAACCGATTTTCACAAACTTAGGCTCAAATGAATTTCGATTTTTGTTCAAATCCAAATTACGGTTTCGGAACAACAGGGTGAAGCATATTTAAAATTTCAAACCGTTTTTTTTACAGCGGCATCATTGAGATCGGAAAAATTCATCTAAAATTTCCTGAAAACTGTTTACAATTTCAAAAGTGTATGCAACTTTATGCCAGAATAAACTTTCTTGTTTCCTTGTTTGATTCTAGAAAAAGTTTTTTGAAGAATCCCTTAGAATATTAGTGATATGAAACTACACACTTTGGAAACATTTTGTGATTTAACATTTCATAAATTTCACATAAACGTCGGAACGTCGAAATTCGCATAGGGGAAGGTATTATAAAGCGCCACTGATGACAAAAAACGCCCCCTTCATGTTTAAATTGTTCTAGACTTTTTTAAACAAAAGTTTGATCACTAACACTATCTTTTCGTAAAATCTTTCTGTTATGCAAGTTTGGCAGTTGCCGTTTGCTGGGAAATATGAAAAAAACTGATAATAGCATTAGGCAATTTTTCGATGTAAGGTTTTGCTTCGACAAAATAAGCATTTCAACCGTGTAAAACTAATGGCCGGTTGCTACTTAGTAATCAACGTTTAACAGTGCTAACGTCTCTATTTATAGTATAAATATCCAGAGCAACAAAGCCATATTTTTGATATACGAATTTTCCCATAACAGTAACTCTACGGAAATTATGCCCCACCTTAGATTCAACAGCATACTTCGAGTTAAAATATTGTTTTAGAGATTTATAACGATTATTTAAACAAAATGTTGCGTTGGGAGGATCAAATATGTCGGTTTCCAATTGTAATTAATCGATTATGCAATTGATTTATTATGCAAAGAATATCTTCTTTATCTGCTTTTTCTTCTATATCGACAAGGGGTAAATTTTATTATTGTTATCAATTCTCATCATTTCTACCGAAATCATTGAAAATTATGTTCCTCAGGCATAGTGCAAAGAAATACCCACATTCTCCAAGAAAATATATTAGTACATTTAGAAATATCTCAATGTTTTCTTAAGGGGAGCATATTATAACACTTTACCCTTAATTCACGTTCAAGAGCATAGAAATTTATTGATTTAAAAAAATGCTAATAGCGACCGCCGCGTCTTCAAACTAGAATCATTGAATCACAAAGTACGACCGGTAATCGTTTGAACCAAGAAGCACACATCTGTTTGGCTACTAAGAGGTACTCGCTAGTCGAATGGCAATTATAGTCGAAAACAATTCTGTTGCATCCAACATTAAATCATTACAAATGGACTTTTTCATCAAATTAAGTGTATATGAAGTACTTTTTGACAAATTAAGTGTTCATGAATTGCTTCGTATGAGGGATTATGTCACCTGAAAACTCAAAATTTGTTGGTGTGTAACTAGGGTAACGGCTCCAGTAGTCATCTCATATACGAAAATCATTCGTTAGAGATCTGCTGTCTCTTTTCGATAGATTAACTTTACGGGTAAGATGAAAACAGGTGCTTTTCGCTATAACAGCAGTATTGAACACACAGAAAGAAAAGATGAAACTTACATGACATGTAAACCAATAGTACTATTAAACAGACGTCAGTTGAAACGAAAATTTGATTGAAAACCATGATTGATGTAAAATTACATTGAAATCCATTTACTTTTTCATTGAACAAGGCTGTATATTTACAAATTCATTGAACAAGGCTGTATATTTACAAATTTTGTAATGTAACTTTCCATTCAATTACCTGTTCCAAATATGTGCATGAAAATAAATGTAAATTCACAAAATATTTTTATCTGTGCAATTTTCGTAGTTAGTAGTTACTTTATCTGCGGTATTGCTTCTTAGAGCCAAAACAAAGATTTTGTATACGAATCGTAGACAAACTCGTTATCGATTATGTGCTCTAAGCACAAAATAAAACTAATTCCTGTAAAATTTTCTAGTATCCTATTCCTGTGCATATATTCCTAGAGCGTGCAATCGCCCTGACCTTGATTCTAATTGGGTTTTCCGTCTGTGCAAAGCAAAAGGTTTTCGGTTCAGCTGACGTGTAAATTCACTATTTTCAGCTGTTAATTTCTGGAAATTGTTCAGAACACATTGAAAGTTCAAATTTACGGTCATTCTACCATAAAACTATCAGAGGTAATAAATAGAATATTTTGTATTTTGATTTCCAATTATCTTTTCAATTTTTAAGTATCGGTGCGATGTAAATTTCCTAAGACCAAATAGCTAAACAAATTCCTACCAACTTTGGCCAGTCTTTATGTTGTCAAATCATCAGTGGAACTTCTGTTTACAGTTTCGGAACTCTCCGAACAGTTGTAAATCTATGCGAATAATGTACTGAATTGACTGAAAACAGACTCCAAAACATTCCTTACGTACCAACGTAATTCCATCATTCCAGAAATCGCTTCGTTTTCGTGAATCATCTTCCTTAACTATTTTTACCTGTATGTAAGCGTTGTTATTTGCCTTCTTCCCACCCGGTGAATTTTTATCTGGCTCTAGCGATCTGCATTTATCCTGTGATGGATCTTTTCGCTACGTATGACTTTATTTTTAGCAAACAAAATTTATTTTTCCCATCTGGTATGTCCAGTCTAGAGGGGCGCAGTGGTTCCCCTAATGCCGCGTACCAGTTGATGTTTACGTGTATTAGATGTACAAATATTTCCTCATTTGGAGGCTAGGAGAATGAAAATTTTTCACGCTTTCTCGACGTTGCGCTGGCCGGCCGACGGGCGATCAACGTCATAACCACCGGCTGTGCGTGAATTTATTTATTATTTTCCTTTTTCGCTATCGCAGAATTTCGGAGTGGTCAGGAACGGGTGGGTGTACAAACAGTAAACAAACAGCTAATTTCAGCATGACGCGATCAACTGCCTTCAATCATCGCGAATGGCGTAATGCATTATGTTACATGAACTGGAATCATCCGATTCGGTCCAATTTTAGTCTCAATTACTAATTCGTCGTCCTAAAATAGTACGTTTGATCTCGGTTGTGGTGCAGCGTCATTGTTCAATTTTGGTTAGCTTTTACTTTCGAAAATATAGTTTGATGAGCACTTGACTGTCAGTGAAACCCTACCCCCCCCCCCCCCCTTCTTTCCAGGATGGGATTAAAATATGAGACACACGCGCGCATCAACCCGTTCGCTCTAACAGCTTCAATGCCGTGTCACTCAACTAGAGACTCATTTTCCACTGCTCCACTTACTGTCAATTGGTCATGCGAACCGGGAGGGAAGTCACAAATGACACAGAACGATGGAAATCGATACGTTATACACCTCACAACGTTTGGCAGACTGCTTAACTCTGCCACAGAAGTTTTCCCCGCGAGCTCTACCATCTCTATGTTAGCCACCCACCGATCTGTGCCAGGATGAGCAGTCACTTGATCTCGCGGATGTTGGTTACACTTTTGGGGGAAAAGAGAGTTGTCATAATTTATTTTCCTACCGCGTGATGGACTTGTTTATAATGATCATAACGAGTTACGAAAATAGATGATTGCCTAGTTTAATTTGGTCGTCCATTGGTTTGGCGCCAGTCGCGATATGACTGTTCAAGTTTTCAGCTGATGGTGAAGCTAGAAATTCAATGATTTTGTGAATACGATAGATGGTTAAATGTTCGTCTTTAAACTGGAACCTAGTTCCACTGCAGGAAAAATACTAATTATAACACTATTTAGTATTTTTATAAAAATTTTCGTTTTCAAAAAAATTGAAATCCTGCAATACAATATGTTTCCAACGATTTTTACTGAACTGCACAGAATTTTCAAAAATTCAAAAAAAAACGGCGACTTTATCCTCCCAATTTATCATCTAAGCAGCCCTTTTGATAGCTGTAGTCCTTTTACATTCAGTTACCTCTTCATGATAGCTGAGTAGTTTTCTATGAGTCTGTACAGGGGACAATTTCATGGATTGAGGGTTTTCGGAACAAACTGAATTGTAATCATACCATTCTGGCATTTTTCGGCTTTAGTGATAACGCAGAATAGGCTTCCAGTGGTATTCTTTGTCCGTTGACAGCAGCTGCAAATTCCTCTTCAGATCATACATTTGCAAGTGAATATAAACGCCAAAAATGTTTAATATGTAAGGGACCCTTGCCTTGAGAAATGTTGGCTCTGGAAGTTGTCCGAAGACGACACTTATGATGGTTTCATGATCCATGAGTATGTACCTACTGGACTTGGTATTTTTTAGATACGGATCTAGTTGCCGTATTTAAAATGTTTTGACAACAATTTAGTTTGAAAGGTTTACCCTTTCCTTGCTGAGAATTTCGTCGAGACTTCGAGACTTCATTGGTCGAGTTGATGTTCCTAGCAAGCTCAAATTCGCTTATGATCTGACAAGGCATTTACAGCTGAGGACAAAAACACAAATTTTTGTGACATGGCACTGCGGTGCAAACAAACGATTTGCAAAAAGCAAGTACTTTACGTCTGCTCAGCGGTTTATGTTGAACTCCGTGATGGCTTCAGTAGTCCAAGATAAACTGCTAACACACTGAAGAGACTAAGACGAAACGTTAAACAAATGAAAATAGTCACGTGCGCTTGGTACAAACCGGTACCCTTGAAATACCGAAACACTTAGAAGATCAACGATCAACAACGAATGTCAAAAAATCTCATTGCTGTTAGAATTATTGGCAAAAAAGTGTAAAAATGACTTCGGCGTAACCACAAACAATATTGACGATATGACAGTGCTGCTAGATTCAAGGACATGAAGATGGACGAAATAATATTATGATTTTTCTATGAAATAAGAATGATATGCAACTTGTTTTATCAAGATCACAGATAGTATTATCACTAACGAATTTCTAGACATGACAGTCACGATCCTTTTTTGGCGCACATTTACGATCCTCCATGAAACTGGCAACAATGGTGATAAACTGGTTGCACTGTTGAGTTCCCATCATCACATTTATAACACAAATGTCAAACCCTGAGAACCTTTCGATTCGTTAGCTCATTTGTATATATTAAGATTTTATGGTAGACTTAATATTTTGTTTGTTTTGATGTAATCAGCTAACACTCTCTCGTGTATTTAAATACATAGCGAGAGGACAGTTTACAGCAGATATGAATTATAGCAGTTAAACGGGAGTTACATTGTATACTTTTCGCGTTGAAAGTAAAGGTAGCTCGGAAAGCTCGGAATTCCAAGTGCTAACACAGTAGATTTCCGACGTTCCATTATGTACTACGAAAAAGTCAGAGTAGATTGCATAAATGATAAAAAATCAAAATCTACGGTTGACGAGTATATGGAAGAAATGAGCATGATGACCTGGCTTTTTATGCCCATTTTTCGTGTTTTTCCGTTTTTATCGTTTTGCTTATCTTGTTGGTTATTTTTAACAATTGTCTTTTTATATTATGGTATCGAAATGAGTGACAATGTTGACATTTGATTCTGCCCTACTCATGGCACACTTTAATCGAAATGATAACAATGCAATTAATCTCGTGCTCCACCAAGCGGTGCGTGCGGTCATTTTAGAAAGTACCGGGTACGAACCAAATTTTTTAAAATTATTGTAGGCATGTCTTTATTATTTATCTTTTGTATTATAGCTTGATGGGTAAGGGTTAAGCCAGAGAGAAAGCGACAAGCGACACGAAGCGAAACTTGACACATCGCGCGGCAGAGCTCCTTCCATTCAAGTTCAGCAGAAAAAAGACATGTATGTCAGAGTGAGTGTGATGCGATCGGTCAGAAGTCGGTTCGCCTCCGTGCGATCTGTCAAGTTTCGCATCGCTTCGCTTTCTCTCTGGCTTCACCCTTACCCATCAAGCTATACCCGTCCCCCCGCTTTCACGCAGCCCACCTGGATTCAATTCCCGACCCCGCACAAAGGGTTAGAAGGTTTTTCTGGCCCAAAGAGATGAACAACCTAAATATTAAAGCCTCTATAATCGAAACAAAATAAAGCATTATTTTACATTACAAAACGAGATTTAAATATTCTGTATCGATCTATATTGGTTGTTCCATTGGAAACTAGTGTAAAAATCTTTTCTAAATACACCTATTGGTCTGATAATTCTTTCCTCTTGTCATACTGTTTAATATCATTAAAACATATTTTTTTGTTAAGATCATTTCTGACACGAATTTGAGCTAAGAGTCCTTCCAGGTTGGGGCTCGAACATACGACAACTGGCTTGTAAGTCCAGCGCCCTATGCATTGAACCGCCAACCCGGGCTAAAATCAACAGTAACAAATGATAAAAAGATGGCTCTCTTGGACTAAACCTCAAAAGACTATTATCTATTCTCACACCACAAAACTTACATTTTCGGATGGCGAATATTTGAATTTAACCAAGAGCTAGGAGAATAGTTTCAGGCAAGGTTAAAAATCGCTCGATTTAAAGTAACCAAAACCTGGTGTATTTTTCATAAGTCTGGCAACACGACAGCGTCTTCTAAGACCAACAGTGCTGGGTAAGGTTCGTGCAGCCGACAATCCTACATAGAACTCTATTTGCATTGTGCAGTGCATTGGTTTTAGGTCAAATCATTCAGTTTAGCATGAAAACAGTGCATTTTAAGTACCCGGTTTTTGGAATGTAATACAACAGATGTGTGTGTAAATTGTTATTGTCGGAATCAAAGTCGATTTAGTAGGATTTGAATAAAACTTTATATACGTCTCCAGTATGGAAAATTGGATTTGACAGAAGTTCACCGAGTACACAAAATTGAAACTAATCCATCTCTATATTTTACTTGTATTTTTTATTTATTTTGAACTAATCATATTAACGAACCAGTAATGTTAAAATGATTTAAAAATGAAGAGGTTTCAGCTAAATCAAAGACATTTGCAAAACTTCAAGTTTATGATGGAAAAGTGTCATTTTAACAACAGAATATGATTTTACAGGTTAATAGCAATGAATTTTCTTAGGGTGATCTTTCCCTTAGACGTAGCCGCTCTCGAGATATTTGAACATGTAATTTGAAAGAAACTCAAGCTTCCAAAGCAATGAACCGTTTTTCTTTTAATCGTTGTAACTCGAAAATTAGTCGAAAAACATAATTTCAAAAATCGCATCCCTAATTATTTTAATGCAATGTTTTTATTTTAAACCTGATACTGGTATCAGCATTTTATGTTGACTTTATTAGAACTTTTTGCCTTTCACATATAGAAAAATAATGCAAAACCGACTATTGAACCGAGGCCCGGAAAGAAAATGTCTGTATGTGTGTGTATGCATATATGTGAGAGATGACTGAACCGATTTTCACGAACTTAGATTCGAATGAAAGGTTTTGTAGTCCCATACAAAATGATCGATCGTATGATCTCATACAAAACTCCTGAATTTCATGCGGTGAAGCAAAAAACGTACAAAAAACTTCTATATTGGTGCCAATACTATTTCAATTGTTAGTCATTGTCAGTAGAACGTCAAATAAACTGATTCCGGCTATCCTTGTTTCCGGTTTTCAATTCCAGAAGCTCCAGAAATAGTGGTCACAAAATCCAAACTGGAATTCACTCTTTTTTTAGAAAACGTCTGATTTTCACAAAAGGTAGAAAACTTATTATTTCTATCGATAGTCAGTAGACGACCAAACAAAGCGAGTCCGACTTCCCAGGTTTCCGATTTCAGAGACACCGGAAATAGTGGAACTGTTTCATTTTGTAAAATGAACTGATTGATAGAATTTGTTTTTTGTTTTCTTTCAAGAAGCAAAGAAAATTATTTCGAATAATATCAAACTACTAGGTGGATTAAAACAGATTTTTATGTACTTACAGAAAAAAAATTTTTAAGCATTTCAAAACTTTTATGTGAATCAAGATTTCCGATTGTGAATCAAAAAACCGAACAGCGTGAATTTAAAAAAATATTTAACAAAATTGTTTTTATTTTTTAAAGTTTGGGAACTGTTACAACATACATACATAGCAGCTGACCTTATGCATAAACACTTTTTTTATTGCGCTGAGACAAATTTCTTCTTATTTTCAGAAGACAATCATGCGCTGGTGAAGAGCATTAGTTGCTCTCACAAAAACTCATTTGTGCATTTATGTACCGCGGCAGAAATGAATGTACAACGCTTTGTACGTTCTCAGTGCATTTAGCCTAGAACGAGGCTCGAGTACTCCAGTCACATGAGAATAAGCATCGCAATGCTTATTAACTCTCCGATAAGTCTCCGATCACAATATAAAGTATATACAATTTTGTAAGAATAATAAACCCTACATATTTTGGAAGTTGTGTTCTATGAGACTTGTTCAATTACTTTCCTTGGCGTACGGCACAATTGTTAATAATAAGTTAAGTTAAGTTAATAAGTTTGCAAAAGCGGGGGAAAGTATCTGTTACTATTCAATCATTCTAAAACGTTTTTGTCTACTTCTTGAAAATCCTAGTGCGATCTTGCTCAACACCACCTTAATTTTTTTTTTTAATTGTTGGCGTGGTCATACATAATTTAAATATGATATTTGACGACTTTGAATCTGTTGGATGAAATACATAACATTGTGGAATGAATCCCACAGCCGAGGGAAACACGTAGAAAGTTTCCATACAAAAATCAACACATTTGCTCTGAAAGTACCGGCTAAGATTTTTTCCGGTTATCCTATTCAAAGTTTTTTGCCCGGTTTTTACACTAAAAATGACTTTAAAAGATTACTGCTATGGAAAGTTCAAGTCCGGTTTTGGCATACACAGAAAATTATTCGGTTTTCGTATTCAAAACTACTTAAAGGGGGCACTTATCAGTCGATCATATAACGCTGAATCACTTTTTGAATGCAGCTTTTTTTCCAACAATATCACACATAGAGATTTTTTGATAAAAAGCTATAGAAATTAATGTTTCATTCATGTCAAATCACGTTAACTTGAATGTGTATTAGGCGGCAGAAAACTTTTTTGTTGTTGTCGCTCATTTGAATGACGATGTAAAAATCTAAAATTATACCGATCCATAACTCCAAAATGGAACTAGTATCGATAGATTTTCACGAATTTGGCGTCAAAAAAATGTTATTATGAATAGAATTTCATTAAGATCCGATTTCTGATTCAGCAATTCCAAAAATATGAGGCTTTTAACCTTATAGTTATTAACCTCTCTGGATCAGAAAAACCCCACCAAAAAATTGAAGTTGGCATATAAATAAACGCAGAAAGGTTATAAATCTTTAAAACTGTTCTCACACATACATTTCAAATTACCTTCTATATCGATTATATAAATAGAATCAGGAATACATTAAAAAATATGGTGAGATTGATTTTTATACTCATTTGATAGTTAGGCATCATTTTGCCAAATTTTTGCATCTAATTAGAAAGCGAGACCTATATGTAGAAGATCCTCCAGTAAAATTCTTGAATTTTACAGGCAGTGAAACTGGTAATTTCGAAGACACTCTTGAAACAGGGCTGGAAGATCCAATTATCATCAAAATGGTAATCAAGATCCAATTATCATCAAATGGTAATCATTAGCGAAGATGATCGTGTGTGATCTTTTCCAATAAATATCACTAATCATCTTATCGATTAAAATCAATACTGATCGATTAAAATCAATACTGATCTTCTGTTACACAAAATCGGTAGTGATTTTGAGCTACTGTTATCACTAATTCCTGTAAGATCAAATAACTGGACGATTCGATCAGCTTCGAGCATTGCGGAAGAAAATCACATATGAACATGATCAGACACGAGTGCCGATTGTTTTACGTCTAAAATCGTTGAGGGTGTGAAAATTAGTGACAACAGTAATCCTACAGAAATTTTTAACTAAGGAACACGCGTGTCAATGAGACTTTTAAAATCGTGGAAAACTTGTTATCACGTTTACGAAGTTTCAACATATGTTCTCGTTTGATACAAACCGTGTTTGATTTCGCCACCTGTTGTTTAATTCGCAATAAAATGAATACTAGACGAAGGGAAATGAATGCTATATGAAGGTTTTATAGAAATAATTGGTTTGGATCGTAATTACATTGATAATGTAAATTTTACAGTTTTCACTGCGCAATAGCAATACGCAATGCAAAATTAGTAAAAAATATACCACACCAAATAGTGATTGTAGCAGCAAAAGATTCTGTTTTACTTCCAGCTGGTTGATGCTGATGATAATGTTCATGCACTTTTTAGATTAAACCCAATAAAACGCTATTTGACATGAATTTGATTAATAGAAGTAACAGGAGCGCAGCGTTTGAATCGGCGTAAATCCTGCACTCCTGTTACTTCTGTGTAGGATATACAAGCTAAATAGGGTAATATTATTCAGTTGTATAGCACGCTTTGTGATTGAATTTTCCTTATCATTATAATTATTATCCATTGCAACATGTATGTTAATATTACTAGCTGTTTTTTATGATATTACTCCACCACGACAGTATTACCGAATAAGTTTCGAATACATCACGAAGCATGGAATTTCGATGCGAGTGACAAAATAAGTTCACCATACGAGCGTAACATTATACGATACCGGATAATCCATATCACCGAAACCGTAAGTGACAGCCATTTGAACTTTAATGAACACAGAGTAGCATTAAAACTAACTTTGTTGAAATGTTGTTGTGATACTAATAACGATGAGGCCGTTCATAAATTCTAAGTAAAACCAAAATTTATATGATCGAAATAAATGAATATACTGACTATTTTTATTTACTGTGAATCAAAAAATTTGCTTATTTCCACCCCTGCTTCAAAGTACTCGTATCTTTGGGTCGAATAAGGCAAGCTAATGGTAATTGTATTAAATTTATTACAAGGGTAGGCTTGTTAAAACGACGTAATTTAATGAAAATATAAGTTCTTCGAATTTCATGTCTAAATTTCTCGAGACCGGTTTTTTTAGAAAAAACTTGTTTTTCGGTAAATTTGTTGCCCTTGAACTATAGATTCAAGTGATTTAATGACTATTTTGTATCTAAATTTGAAATTTACCAACTGCTTATAAATCATTTTATATTCTTCAACTTTTTCTATTCTAAAACGTCACTAAAGCTAAAGCCTTGGTATTACATTCCTGTAGCGGAATTTGACCTTCTGTTTCAATAGACTTCGCAGCCGATTCAGAGTGTACAGAACCATTGCATGGCTGGTGCTATGATTCTACTGACACTACGAATCCTTCCAGGTCGAGGCTCGAACATACGACAACTGGTTTGTAAGACTAGCGCCCTATGCATTGAACTGCCAACCCGGGACTAAAACGTCACTAGTTAACATTAAATGTTTGTATAAACATGAGATTTAAAAAAAAACCTGTTTTAATCCATCTAGTGGTGTAATGATCACATTCTCGTATATGATACTGTGGTATTCTTCAAAATAATTTTATTCGATTCTGAAAAGATTGCAAGTATAACTTACAGAACGAAACAGTTCTCAAATCGGTTGGGTCGTCTTTGAGAAAATGAAGTGAGTTTTACTATTGCAGATACTTGCACGGAGAATCACAAAATTTCAATATTGCCGCTGTTGTTTTTCGCCCTGGTTGTTTCAGCGAAATTTTGTTAATTTAACTAACGTGTCTAATGATTTTGGCATAACCATTCTGGTAAACGAGTGCTGTCACTTGGCTGAGAACGAAGACAGCAAAACTCTAAACAAAAATCCTCTTTATTTCCAAGAAACGTTTCATGTTGAAAATTTTTAATGGCAATTGAACGTCATTTATGTCATTTACGTAGTGGCCATTTCATGTAAGTGAAAGTAAGCAGATCAACATAAGAGTATATTGTAAAATAAGTTTTCTGTGTACTGGATAGATATTTCTACAGCATAAAAAATTTTATTTCTATATTATTAATCTGTGAGATATGTATTTTCTGACAGTTCATGTCAACGTAATTCACTTCGCTTAACGCTTCAAAATTACTGCTGAAATGAAGCGATAGTATTTGTAGTTTCATGATAGTATTTGTATTTTCATGAAAGTGCACCTCTAGCATTAGGCTTATCAGCTAAATTCTTGAAAACGGAACTAGAAATGCTCTTCAACGAGCCATCCTGCAAGTGTAGTAAAAATTTCTTAATGTCATGTAATCATTTTGCTGGTTAATTCCATCTTCGGAATTATAATCCATTGTTGCATTTCTACATCATATATGAGTTTAGTGTGAACGATTAGCTGCCCTCGAAGAGACTAACAGTAAACGAATATTTATTGCTATAGGCATCTCAAGTTCAAATTACTGAATAATTGGTTGAAAAAACTGGTTACCTTTATACATACAGGTAACTTTGCTCAGTTGTACGAGTGACACCTCATCGAATCGTTTCATTTTTCGTTTAGGGTGTATCTTTGCTGGATGTCATTGCTAAACTGCCAACACGATGAATAAAAAATGACAGTTTTGTTGAAACAACAATCGCTTAGTTGTACCAAATTTTAATCAATCAAATTTAGAAAAACAACTAACATTTTTGTTGTTTTGCGATCTCTGACTTTTCCGTGTGCATCCGAAAAAAACCTTTCTACATGAGAAAGGTAAAACATTGCTAATTTTTTTTTGTTATTTTTTCGGTTACTTTTGATTTCTTAAAAATCTAGTTTTAGCACACATTTTTTTAGAGCTTCCACTTGATATTCTTCTTACAATAAACCATTTTAATAAAATTGCAAGTTTTTGGACTACATTTTCAAATCATTGTAAATCAAAAACAAAGCTATCTTATAAAAATGGTTTACTGATTACTTTCTTCATACACTATTTTTAAAAATCAGTTTTGAGACTAATCGATCTCTCTATCCATGCAAAACAAATGCTTTCCTGTACTTAAACCGTGTGCAAAATTCAACCAAATCGGAGTATGCACGAAATTTGTTGTCTTATTATCCATTTCTGGAATTGCTCTATTAATCCATTAATTTCAGATGGGAATAATTTCGGCAATAATGGAAAAATTAAAAAAAAAACGAATAACTTGACGGCTAATGGTTGTACGATCAGTTTACAAACCGGAGCGCAATTTTCTAAAACGTTCCCAAAATAACATTTTCTAGGTTAATTTACGTAAGAGGACAGCCACTTTATAGCCCTTCAGCACACTTCGCACCGTATCGCGAAGCGTGACACTATTATAAAGATCTCTTTCAGCTAATTTCTCACTCTCTATGGCCCTGCATGGACTAGCGGCGGCAGCAACAGCAGCAGCAGCATCATCAACGCCGCATCATCAGCAGCAGCAGCAGCAGCCAGACGTGGACTAAATTGCCATCAATAAGTCGAGGCTGTAGCCGTGTCGCTCCTCGTCTCTTATTTCTGGGACGTAATTAAATGCAACCCTATAAATTTGATATATTTGAAAATGATGACCATAAACATGATAAATAAAAAACGGGCACCTCGTGCTTATTTTTTAGGATCGCGAGATGCAGTGCAGCGCTTTCGGAAATATCATCACCAGTCGAAAGCAGCACGGCATGGCACGGTACGGCCCGGTTCAGCACAGCTTCATCAGCGCAGATCAGGTATGATGCCAGAAAGAGACGTCACTTCGCAAAGCTCGAGGACAGAATCAGCCGCGTATGTGCGAGACTGAAAAGGAAAGACTGCCCGGAACAAATCGATCGACGAGAAACATGTGCGCAAAGAAGGCCCAATTCCTTCCGTTCTGAGTCCCGAGGCTCCGAACTGGTTCGATATTCGGAAGCTGCCATGGTGAAATTGCATTTCTAGCTGGGTTCTGGGTCTGAACATCCGGACGAACCCCCGGAAAATGGCTTCCCAAATACACGCAGGTAATGCACATTGGCCAAAGCTACGTCGTCGCCGTCGTCGGTTTCGTCATACGCAAGCTGCGCTCGTTTTTCCACAGGCCTCGTGCGCCGTTAGTGGATTTACAAACAAGAAAAATGGTGCTGTTATGTAGATTGGCTCTCGGCGCTCCAAGAGACGCCTGGCTTCGGACCTGTATCGCAGCTGAGCCGGGTAAGCTCGCGCTGGCGAACTACACGTCACGTTAATAGAACTGAGCGAGGGAGCAATGGATGAAATGAAATTAAGGAAAAATAAGCCCCGAAGAAAGGAGTTTACGAATGATGCTGCAATATTTCCGTTTTGCATTTGATGCTGTTTTACAACGGGTTTGCTGAAGGGCGCGCTCGATTGTCGATTTATCGGTTAGGCTCGTTGATAGGGTGGCTCTAGAGTAATGCTCCACATAACATATGCCGTGACATCACGTATCACTGTGCTAGTAATCTAGTTAATGAATGCAAGCCAATTGCCGCTTTGACATATTGAGTGATCTAGCATCGTTTTGCTTCTAGGATGATTTGCTTTATTATCGAATAGGAACGGTAACCGAGTTTGATATATAATATTCTGTTATAGTGCCCTGTGTTTATATTCAATTCTTAGGCGCAGTTTCGTACCCTGACCGACCTGAATAATATCAAGCTATTCACTATGCTCTGGATTACTAATCTTGCGTTGGTTTTACAAGCAAATTAAATGCAAAAAATCATTGCAGTCCTGCAACGGTTCTCCTACCCTAAGAATCCCTAACTGTCCGTTGAAACAAAGCGATAAAATTTCATAGAAAGAATAACATAGAGTGATTCCAGAATTGAGTAGTAAGTCATTAGAACTCACATATACCGATTTGGATGAAACTTAAGTTTAGCGTCTTAAGTTTAGCAAACCATTTGTTTCACATTGATGGCAGTACCTATTCAACTTATTGCTGACTTTTAATATGGTGAATGCATTTTTGCATGCACTTTTTTCGAATCGTAATTCAACAACTTTTACTTGTACAAAAACGATGCCTACAACTTCTTATTAGTAGGCGATCAAAAATAATCTGCACTGGAAAAAGCAGAAAATTATTTCAAAAAATTAGAAAATAATCCTAAATATAGCATTAACAAAAAAATCAATCTTCAATGTCTTTCGCAATTGCTAAAAATATGCAGTTCAACTAGAAGCTAAGAACTTCGAATATCATGTCTGGATATCTCGAAAACGGCTGCTTCTAGAAGAACGCATACTAGGAGCAAATTTTGTTGTTTCAGTTATAGTGGATTAAATCTTAGGGCCAATCACCTCTTCGGGCCAGCAAAGCTTTCTGACCCTATGTGCAGGGTTGGGGATTTTATTGTTCTCTAGATAATTTTCTCTAGGGGAATTTATTGTTCTCTAGATAATTAACACTCAAACGCTCAGGTAGGGATTTTCTACGAATTTATTTTTTCAAAAAATTATAACTCTTGATACCGTTGATCAATTTCGATGCGTCCAGTTTAAAAAAACAGATTTTCTTCTAGTCCATGCTGACTCATACGGAACCGCAGCGGTCCAAAAACACCGGAGTTATTCCGGATCGCGTTGGGGTATGTCTGTTCTGCCGTTAGAAGTATGTTATGAAGGTGGCAAAAAGTAGTTGATCAAACAACTCTAAGTGGAAAGTACTTTGAATTTACATCAAAATCTCGAAAATATGGAGATCAACTAAACTGGAGTTCCCAAATTAGTTTTGAAAGTCTTTTAACAACTTGTAAAGTCCTGAGATGAAATGCCATGTCAAATTTCAAGCACAATTCTATGGGACCACAATCCGGATTTACCGGAATTAGACATTGCATTTTATGAGCTCTAGTAAGTCCTTCACATTTTATACAATTTCCGTATTAATCCCATACTTATATAAAATTTTATGTATCAAAAACTTCTAACGGCAGAACAGACATACTCCAACGCGATCTGGAATTACTCCGGTGTTTTTGGACCGCTGCGGTTCCGTATGATTTAGCATGGACTAGAAGAAAATCTGTTTTTTACACTGGACGCATGAAAATTGGTCAACGGTATCAAGAGTTATGATTTTTTGAAGAAAATAAATTCGATGAAAATCCCTACCCGAGCGTTTGAGTGTTAATAACAAGTTCGAACTAAAAATATTGCAAAACAAAATTGTAGACACGTTTTAGCATTAGCATTAGCATTAGAGACCGCCCGTGTGTTGCTACTCCGTTATTGATCTGGACCAATTGAGATTGCAAAATGATTTTTTGAAGTAACATGTTTGGGAATAACACATTGTTTCACACTGTGCAAACTGTATTGAACCATACATGCTGATCAATACCGACGCCGGCCACGTCCGAATGCAGATCTACTTGGGAGGGAAAGGATTGTTAGTTCGATGCATGTTGCTACTAAGAACCGAGGAATCCTCTGCATTCCCACATGCATCACAGGAGAGGATACTTTGTTAGTAAATGTTTTAATAATGTTATCATGTGTTTATTGCTCTGGGTAGCCGGCTACCAAGAATGTTTTTAAGTATTATCGTTTTATGTGTTACTTTGTGCTGGCAATATAATGCACGAAACAGTCAATCTCCGAAATTGACAAAACTCCGGACAGCCGGCTGTCGAGTATGCAGTCACTCGTTTATGCATCTACCTTTCGCGTTTTTTTAGTCATGCAAAAAAACACATGCGGATTGATAAAAAAAAAGGTATCATCTCACTGGTAGGTGGATTAAGCACGTTTTTATAAATGAAACTACGTGATACAAAATAAACGAGCGAATAGGATTCAGACAAAAAAGTTGATTCATTGCATTGAAATATTCTAAAAAGTTATTATAAAATCATTTTAAATCACCAAACAAAGGTAAACAGTTTTCACGCGCGTCTTGATTCTTTATTATTTCCGCTTTATTATTTTAATTATTTATTGAAATTATTAATTGGTTATATTAGTTGATCTGGGCAGCCGGCTACCGAGAAAAATATTAATTTACTGTTTGAAAAATTAATATCAAGTGTTTTTTACTATGTATTCAATATACCGATATATGTTATCTCTGTTATTAACTTTGTAATATAAACGGATTTGCGCAATGGTTTATTTTTATCATTCATTTTATAATCCTGAAAGACAATCAATAACATGGAAAAAGAAATCATTCCTAATGAAACTTTTCTCCGAAGCTAGACGGAAATTGATAGATTGAATAAAGAGATGATTTAGTTAAATAGAGTAATCAGAAGTAAAACATTGAAAATATCTGATAACTGAAAAGAAAAAGAAACTCCTGCAATTGTCACCTTTTACGACATGGAAGCAGGAACCCAGTGGATCTATTCTTGGTTCATTTTTTTCCGCCGGATTCCACACAGCATCTAGGCTGGTACAGTCCGGAGAGAGCTAATAGGTACTATCAATCTCCTAGTGGACCCCAGCCCCTCGAAACAAAATTGTAGACACGTTTCACTCTAAACGATTTTTTTCAGCAAATTTCCTTATTCAGCAATTTCACGAGAAACAGATATACGATCTCCCAGAGTTTCGTAATATTTGTAAGAATCGATCTCCATCGAAAAATATTAGACCCGTATTTTTTCATGTGGAACACATCTTTATTTTCTATATAGTGGTGCAAATCAGAAACTCAAGAAAAACTACACGTAGAAATGTGGTCAGGTTTTAAACACTTACAGCTCAGTCTATTTTGTATCAATTATTAATATTATTCCATCATTTGATAGGAAATATTTCTAAGTTTCGATTTGAATGTATCAACCCACGTATTTTCATTTATATATGATTGAAATTTTGATTAGTAGCGAGCAGCGTCCTATTTTGTCTGCTAAAAATCTCCGGCATACCAGATTTCCCTGCCATAGACGACGGTTTTGAAGGAGTAAGCGATGAATCAAAGAGAGAGCATCGCTCTGATTGGTCAATCGATGCAAAAGCGAAGCTGTTGGAAGCACGCGAATCTATAAATAGAAGCGAAATTAAAGCTAGCGTTTCAGTCCTACTCGTAGCATGCTAGAGGTAGGTTGCTGCTAGACAGCAAGACAAAATCGTGCCATAAAACGATTTGAAGCTTTAAGGGCTGAGGCCAGTTGTTAGCGTAAAACCGTGTGACTCGCTGTGCGTGATACATTTCTCTCCATGCTCTCTCGTAAATGTGTAAAAAAATTTTGATATTTTCGGTTACAAGTTTGACTACATCACATAAAATCTAATAAAGCTACCGCTTGTTTGGCAGCTTTGCAGAGCCGATTTTATTTCTCTCTTATGTTTCGTTACGTTACCAGGATACAAGAGCAGAAAAAAATGGTGCCGCCATAGAAATGGACTTACCATTACAAAAATAACATTCACTTAATTTTTATCGCGACAACATATATGTTTTTATGCACTAATCGCATCTAAACTAAATTATCTAGACATTGTCAGGATAGATTTTTGATCCATGCTTTTGAAGGCGAGCTATTCAGTGAACAAGTTGAATGTTTCCGTTTTCAGCTATGCAATTCTTCCTTCGGAAAAAAGTCAATGAATCATTCTGAAATTTTCACAGAATAATCTAAACTAATTTTCTAAGAGATTGTCAGTTGAGTTTTTTGATATTCGTCACCGTTTCTGAAGAGAATCAGATTTGAAGCGTGAAAATAGCCCGTTAAAACGCTCTAAAGCACATTGGCCTCAGCCCTCAATTGGTATGCTCTGATCTTGTGTCATGCAAGCTCAAAATTCCATTGACAACTACCTCTGGATAAAATTTGAATGTCTAAGATTAATTCCTAATTTATATTAGATGATCTCGATTGATGATGAAAAAATAGTTTATCGCTTCAACCGAAATCGCAGAATAGTAGAAAACTTGACGCTAAAAAAACTGCTTGCATAAAAAACTTGAACACAAGCTTGGCAAAGAGAAGCTTAATTATCGAAATCGCAAGTATGTACAAAGATATAATGCATTTGGGATAATGGTGTGATTTCGTCGGTTATAAAACAAATGCAAATCAAGACAAATGATGTTCGGTGTTGGTTCGGATTGATTCAACTTTTTGATTGTAGATCATTAGAAATTTTGGTTGCCTTGTTCCACATCAATGGCTCGAACAACCCCATGAGGCTGATCCTTGTAGTTTTATTTTGTCATTAAGGTGACCATTTCCTTGTTAGGGTGGGTCAAAAAATCGATTATTTTCGATTTTCTTCAAAAAATAACTCTTTTTTTAAATTATATGTTATGAATAAATGTGTATAGTTTTTAGGAAAAATATGCGAACATTGTAAAGTTGTAGTTTTGTGTTCTAAGAAGTCAATTGAATAACTTTTTAACGGTTTTCATGGTTTGCGCCAGTGAGCACTATGTAATTTTATTTATTTTTTTCAAAGCTGAAATATTTCTACATAACATATCCAAAAATAGGCGCTGTATGTTTTGAGTTTTTGAAAGAAAATCGAAAAAACACGGAAACGACGAAGATTTGAAATTTTCAAAAAATTATAATTCAAAAATCCAAAAAAACCATACATCGCTTATTTTTGGATATATTATGTAGAAATGTTTCAGCTTCGCATATTTTTTCTAAAAACTATACACATTTATTCATAACATATAATTTAAAAATAGATTTTTTTTGAAGAAAATCGAAAATAATCGATTTTTTGACTCACCCTAACAAGGAAACTGTCACCCTAATGACAAAATAAAAAATACGGGACTAATATTGTTCGATACAGAACGATTCTTCCAAATATTACGAAATTCTGATAGGTCGTATATCAATTTATCATAGAATTGCTGAGTTCTTGGAAAAACATATAATTTTTGTATTAGAAACAGTTTCCGAACTACAGCGATTTGAAAAAAGTGCTTTCAAAATTTCGACTCATTTTCGTGAGCTTTACTTGGCCGATGGTACAATATAAAAAACCTTATTTAATCAACCTAGTGGTGTGATGAAACTCTTCTCATATAAATAATATTTTCAAAAATACCACTAGAAGCTGTGAAGATTTGTTTTTTAAATTCGAATAAAATAAGAGTCTTTCTTTGGGTATAACATAACATCAACTTTTCAATTTGTAAACAGTCATGTGAAGTTAATAAGAATACTTCTTTATTTCACATCGTTGTACAATAACGGTTTGGAATTTTAAACACACTTCAACTTATAGTTCCGGAACCGGAAGTCAAATTCGGAAGAAATTCAACACCAACCTATGAGACTATATGACCTTTCATTTCAGTCTAAGCTTGTGAAAATCGATCAAATTATTTCTGAGAAAATTGAGAGAGTTTTTGAGTTTTTTACCACTGCTTCCGGAACCGGAAACTGGAAACCGGTATAGCCGAAGTCGGCGCGTTTAGTAAGTAACTAATATAGTCTACAAATTAAGTCAGTTTTTAATCAAATCTAGAAGAATTCTACCCTTTTTTGCATTGTCGGTCTACATGATGGTGTGCAATTTTAAACACACTTTATCCTATGAAATCATGATAAAATTCAATAGCAACTTATAGGACTATGAGATTTTTTATTTGAGCCTAAGTTTGTTAAAATCCAGCCATCTCTGAAAAATTGAGTTACATTATTTGGCACATACACACACAGCCATTGCTCAGTTCGATGAACTGTGTCGAATGGTGTAGGACACTTAGCCCACCGGATCAATATTCAGAAGTCAGTCAGTAGTAGTTCAAGTGATTGTGTAATTTTTTATATGAGAAAGGCAGTAAGTATAAAATCTTTATCATGATTTTGTGATAAATCAAGATAAACAAGTGGATACAAATTGAATAATAGAGAATATTACGGATGCTAAAAACTACAAACGGTGGGGGACGGGTATAACGTGATGAGTAAGTCGATGCCTTTCACGCAGCCTATCTGGGTTCGATTCCCCACCCCACACATAGGCTCAGAAAATTTTTTTGGATCGAAGAGGCGAATGACCTTAAGGTTAAAACCTCTATAATCGAAATAAAACATAAAATAAGAAAAAAAAACTACAAATGGTTTCATCTGTTAATGACAGTTTTCCTATGTTACCTTTTCTTAAAATTATTTCAGCGTGATTCTTTATGTTTTCAAAAATTTCATCTGATAAGATGGTGGCCTTTGTCATTATGTAAGATAGTAAAAACAAATGATTATCAATTACATTACAATAAACGCTATCTCTAAACAAAAAGTAGCTGTCATTTTCAGATTCGATTTAATGACTTTTTCATTTTGTTGCACTTTAATTTCTTATCATTTTCCAGTACAGATTTCAAACACCGAATTTTGATCTCCCGATACAGATTCACAGATTTTTCTCCTGAAAATATAGATTTAAATGTGACAACCCGCTTCGAACGCTCCGTGGTGGTTTTTTCTTCTTCCGTACCAGCACATACCGATGCGTACCGGTTTGGCATTGTCATTTTATATGACGGTTTGAAAGTTTTGTCATTCATCACCATATAATTTCGAAACCGGAAGTAGGATCTGGATGAAATTGCGCAGTATTTTTAATTTGAATCAAGATTTGTGAAAACCGGGTTAACTGTTGCTGAGAAATCGAAGTGAGTTCCGTTTGTGGAACTTTTCTTCACTATTATCAATGGTTTCGTAAGCGTAATCTATAAGATCTACTAACTACAAGATCTTCCGTATCTACTAACTACAAGATCTTCCAACTAGATGAATTTACCAGAAAAAATACTCATTAAATTGAAAATTTGCTATGTAATATCGGAACCGGAAGTTGGATCTAAATAAACCTTTCGGAGACTTTTTGAACAGTTTTAATACCTTTTATTTTCATCATAGATTGTGAAAATCGGTTGAAAATTACCGAGAAAAATCTTTTGTTCGTTTGATTCACTCATTTTGAAATCGTCCAATTGCTGTGGCATATTCTGTGTTGGATGCGATCTGAAAACAAATGCATTTGCCCTTTTTAAAAATAAGTTTTGAGCCGAATTGATCTCTCTATTCATGCGAAATTTGCATAAAGATGATTTAAAGGTTCCATCTAAATCGTAACAAATCAATCCCGATTTGGCCACCATTTTTGCTTCTAATTTTTGGTATTGTCAGGATTACAGTAGCCGAGTAGAAGAATAATGTATTTTTCCAAAAGTTGTCGAAAACCTTTGAAATCGACATGCTTGGGAATAAATAACACGAGAAAATGAAGTGAGTTCCGTTTTTGAGATTTCCAGACTGATTATCGGTTTAGTGCACACGATTACTTTTTCAGTTACTTCAACTGGTGTCTATTTACTATTGATTTACATGTCGTGTAAATTTCATTATTTTTATCTGTGTATATGACAACCGACTCTTCGGTCTTGATTCTACAGCCGATTTTCACAGTGATTGCATAACTTTTCTTCACGGAACAGGCAACACTACTAGATATTTTCTTCACTTTATTTGTTAGTGTCAGCAACATTGTAATTCACACAGTTTTGCGGCTGGTGAAAAGTTTAACTTGCGTTAGTTCATCTATATATTATTGTGTGGTAAAATGTTATTGCACCGATTCAAGAATAAAAGGATATTTTTTTTTCAAAGATGTATTTAATAAGGCACTCAATTTTTCATGAATGATAGTAAATACACTTCCATATGATATCTGTGTCATCTCAGCAATCTCACGGAGCTTCACTTTACGATCTTCCATTATAATTTTTGTCACTTCACTCACATTTTCCGGTGTAACGGCTTCCACAGGTCTACCCGAGCGTTCCGCGTCATTTGTGTCGGTACGACCACGTTTAAACTCGGCGAACCACCGACAAATCGTTGCTCTTGATGGACAAGAGTCCGGATAACATTTTTCAATCCATTGTTTCGCTTGCACGGTGATTTTACCCATTAAAAAACAATGTTTTATCAAAACACGAAACTCGGTTTTTTCCATTTTTTAAACAAACTACAAAACGACTTTACTCCAACCTCGATAACTCAGCTGTTTCTGGTCGAATCGACTTAAAATTTTGACACGTTTCAAGCAAAGGTTAGTACTCTAGAAAGACGTGGTTACTGGTTTACTACGAGCGCCATCTCTGCTTTAGTCTCGGGACTTATTGATCCATGTGTTATGCTTACACACTCACATGTCTGCATATATGTGTATATATTTATACATATAAATGATCGCTTTCACTTCACCAATATTTATATGTAATAAGAAATACAAATATTTGCACACATGCGTACGTATATTATTACATATATACAAATAAAAGTTACGTAAATGGAGGTTTGGGTGTACTTATTTGAACTAGGATTTTTTATGGTGTTGGAACGAAGCGCACGGAAAATCCTCCAATCAAAAAATAACGATTTCGTAATTTTTTATTTTTGCAGTTGTTGTTTTAACTAATAATTAGTTGATTCAAACAATTTGCTATTTGATTTGCACATATTGAAGTAGTTGAAAAATATGTTGTCAAAAACAGCACAAAGCAAAACAAAAATCGCAATGCAAAATCAACCATTACTTTAGTTGGAATTCAAACGCGTATCTTAAATATTTTCATGCAAACAAAATTCGCTTATTATACGTTTGTAAAACTTTTGATGAGTAACTTTTGAATGACAGTAAATTATTGTTTATCATAACACTAGCTGTAAGAATATTAATGTGATGATAAATTATCTACATCTTTACTGCTCTGGTGTTACAAGAAGAAACGATTGATATAAAGTAGTTAATTATTGATATAAAGTTAACAAAACGTGTTTAACCAAAACTTGAACCCAGTGAATTGTATACGTATGAATTTTGGTCTTAAAATCAACTTGATTCTCTATCGTGAAATGCATGTTAATGAATGAGCATTATGTTATCTTCAAGTCATGTACAAAAATTGTATGAACAAAGTAATTAAATTGAAAATGTTTAATATTCATTAATATAATCTGTTGAAACTGTAAGTGCATTCGGTACGACTTTTTGTTCGTAAGTAATATAGTGGTCACAATTAGAAAGTTTCGTTGATTCCAGCACTACTGAAAGACAGTATATTAAAAACAAAAATAAAAATGGTTTCAATGAATAATTTATTTAATATAAAGCAAGGGCTGAGAAAGGTTTTATCATACTTTTTTTATGCGATATTCACCTAACCAGAGACCATTTTTGTAGAAACAGAAAATGAAAATTATAGAATGATAGTACTCAAGAGAGAGCAAGGATGTGAATATATAGAACGGAAAAGGAAAGACGTGACAGAAGGTCATTCAAGCAAGCAGAAATCTTTTAGTAACTTAACTTTTTTACCAGAGACTTGGGCGATTCGCATTGCTCAGATGCCTAAACCCGACTCCTCTGGTAGAAGGTAAAAGTTAAGTTACTAAAAAATTTCTGCTTGCTTAAATGACCCTCTGTCACGTCTCTCCTTTTCCGTTCTATATATTCACATCCTTGCTCTCTCTTGAGTACTATCATTCTATAATTTTCATTTTCTGTTTCTACAAAAATGGTCTCTGGTTAGGTGAATATCGCATAAAAAGAAAAAAGAAAGATTGACTTAATCGTCAAAAAGAAAGAATAAAAAAAGTTTGATCATACCGATAGATGGAAGGTAATATCATTTTTCTGCTTCATTAAAAATGATACTTGTCTTGATAGGATATGAGTGTGATCCTTTACCGGAAACTAAAAATTAAAAATAAATTTTAGGAACATAGGATCTCATTAGACTTTGAATTGAATTGTACTAGTTTTTTCGCAAATCAGTTACCAATAATAGAAATAAATTAATTTGATGCGTTACTTCTGTACATGACCGCCGGTTTCAGTGCGTAGAAGCACTACGCGCAGAACTACAACAACATTAACTTTTATTTATACCGTCATAATATAATATATTATTTATATTAAAGATTACATATTTTTTTATATACCTTAATATATCGAATTTTCGTTTAAAAAATCAGAACGTATATCAATAAGGAATATTTTATTGTCATTCAAAATCAATAGCTTTGCTTAAGATGAAATAACTAATCGTAATATCTATAACAACTAAAACCGATTTGTTTTTCAACTCACATAACTGTTAAATAAAAAACAAGGTCGATTGTTGTAACTAAAATCTTTATTGAAATTGAAAGGTGTGTGTCTTGGCTAACTGACAGCATCTTTTTTTCAACCAAAAATTTTGTTATTTCAACCATCGTTTCTGTTGATCGAAAACCAAAAATCACAGTTTAGAAAAAAACAACAATCGATTAGTTGTACCAAATTTTAACCAATCAAATTCAGAAAAACAACTAATATTTTGGTTGTTTCACGATCGCGAGGGGTTCCGTGTGGTAAGTGGTAAAATCTTTTTGTCGTGAATAAGTCGTTTGTTACAATTCTGGAAGTACAGGTTGCAGAATTTATAATATTATTCATTTAATGAAAACAATTGACAATATTCTTATGTGTAAATACAGCCTCTTGAAATTGTTTATATTCCTGCCATTCAGTTATATCTCGGATATGACCCACCCGCCTTTTTGTTTCATGTTTCAACTTTGACCCATTAATTGCCTTCCCAAGTAGCAATCCGCAACTAGTTCTGATACGACAAGGTCCAAACTATGTAGCAACAAGAGCAAGAATAAGTTTTTTATGTTATACTGGTTAAAACATGGTGACAGCAACGTTTCATCATAACATAACTAGTTACGAAATAGTTATTTAGATTTCAAATCATAACACCTTTGTGTCATATTGAATTAAATATAGTTTATAAGCTATCGTTACTTAATCCAAACATATCAATGCTTCTAGCTACTAGTTGAAAGTAAGTTTATTTGACTTCAATAGTAGCAACCCGTAACTACTTTTGATACCACTTAACCCAACTGTGTTGCAACAAGAGCACGAACATATTTTTTATGTCCTACTGGTTAAAACAAGGTGACTGCAGTGTTTCTTTATAACGTAAACATTGAACTAACTATCATACGTAAGTTATCGTTACTTGATTCTAACATATCTTTAATCGCAGCTATGCTTTTAGCTACTAGTTGAAAAAAGGATTATTTTCCGTTGCGAAACCATTATAAATACGTTAGCGTATATGTGAATCGTTACTGTGAATTGATATAGCAATAACATAGATATTACAAGATTATAACATATAATTTCTTCATTGATTCAGATAGTTATCGGTTGGTTATCTCAACGTTATGAAAACCGAAAATGCAAACAAAAAAACTTTTGTTGGCTTGAATATGGCGAACACAATATGGAGTCTCAAGAAGTGTATGAAACGTAAATAAAACCAGGATATTACTTTTTTCAAAACTATTTTTGCCGAAAATAGTGAAAGGTAGAATAGTCATTTTTGTTCTATGCACTGTCATAAACACGAAGAAAATAATATAGGGATTGAACATCGATTGTGATAATATTATAATTCTCATGATATATGAATTTAAAATGATGATAAATCACGTTACTTGGAATAATTTTAAGCATTCTGAACATACGGTTTTTTTTGTTGTTTATTTTTTATATCTTTATAAACAGATTTTGATTGAAGGCGCATAAAAAACAGTTAAGTACAATTGAATTCAGCTCGACAGTTTTAAAATAGTTGTGAAACTAGTAGAAACTGCGCTTTTTGAGTCATGCAAGTGGTTAGATGTTAGTAACAATCACTGAAATATCTGGTTGCAAACTAGTCACAAACAAGCTAGCGTAACAAAGATTGTTACTTGGGTTGCAATTAGTATGATACAGACTTGATACTACAACATAAATAGCTAAAACGACGTAAAATTTAATTATACTCAAAGTATGATATATTCGTAAGAATTTACAATATCTAAACTGATGTCACTCAGAAGTTTTGGTTCCTCATGGGTTTGTGCTAAAGTATATATGAAATGTATTTTTGCACAAAGAGTAATTATGCGGTTGTCACAAATCAATCTATTCTCGTCGCATGACATCCTTATTCTAAGAAGAAACCCCCGAACGACCGGATGTTTTGCAACAGAAAACCTGTTCGGCATCGGATGTCCATATAGAGTAAAACTCCCTTCCCTGAAAGACTCATCCACATCAGTCAGCCACCATGTTTTGTTTGCCAGTCGGTGGTTGGTTGGCCTAACTAGCGGAAAATCACCAACAAAAGTTGTTTTGTAAATTGCCCCAAATGAAACGAAAGATCCACGAACAACAAAACAAAACCACAAGAAGCCGCGCGCGCCAACGAACCATGAAAACGGTGTTGGTCTCTATCGACTCTACTCGCTACCAACCAGTTGAATAGAGCGAGGATCGTGGAGCACACTGTTCGCGCGAGGAAGAAGGCAGCAACCGAACGGTGGAGGAGTAAATTTAAAACGAAAAGAGACGCGTGCCAAACGTCATTACTATGATGATGGTCTCGCGGAGAACCATGGATGGGAACACGCTGCAGCAACACCGGCAGGGGCGCGGTTCAGCCGTACGGCGGCTGTGTTGGTAAGTCAGCCGCTAACTCTCGGTGCTGCTCGTATCGGTGGTTGCGTAGGAGTCTGATCAGCAGGCACAGCGTGTGAGATGAAGCGCTCTCCGGTGAGTAAGGGAGGCGTCGTTTTCTCGCGCTCTCACTCACGCTAGGTTTGACGGTGTGTGTGTGTGCTCCAAACCGATCGGTGGTGGGGATAAGAGTTCATTTATTGAGCTCAACCCCATTGGTAGCCACCCATTTGCGCGTGAAGCGGTGGAGAAATGCTCGTTATTGATTGGTCTCCGCGATCGCTCGTGGACAACCGGGGAGTGCTAAGGGTAGGCGTTCGCATACAGTCATGCAACACAGTCATACCGTCAGCGTGCGGTTTGTGTTCGCGGGAGAGCAGCAACTGCCGGCGCTCGGACTCTCGCTCCGCTCGCTCGCGCGCGCCGCTTGCCATTAATGGGAAAGCGTCCGAGATCGTGACTTTTGCTTCCATTTCATTCATTTCATTCATAAAACTGAACGTAGCATCGCGGCGCGTTTCAGTAGTATTCGGTAATTCCAGACGTTAACATGTCATTTCGCCTCTGCAAGCGGCGGTCTTACAGTTGAGTGAGAGAAAGGGAAACTCAAGGAAAATTCCTTCAGTCAGTCAGTTGGAAAGGAAAAGTGGAAAAAATTTTCACGCTGTGCAGTGGAAGTAGCAGCTAGTTTTTCCGAGTAGCGAAAATCAAGCGAAAAAGTTTACAGCGGAACAGAAAAAAAATATACAAGTTGCATTAACTATTCGATTCGGGGCAACAGAAAAAAAAGTGGGCGGTGTTACCCAACAGTGCAAAGTAAATGCTGTAGAATACACGAACAAAGGAAGTGTGCAAAAATCTTTTAACAAATTGACAAAGTAGAGTCGAGAAGTGAAGTAAAAAAAAAGTTGACAACACAACGGTGTGCGAGTGGGTGTTTAAAAATAAAACAACCACCAAAGTGATCCTCCAGCGCGGTACCAGTTCGAAAAAGTGAAGTGCAAAAAAAGGTTGTGAAGCACAATCCCTTTAACAATTATCCTCGCTCGGTTGGGAGAAAGAAAAATATCGTGATCATAAAAGTGTGATGCGAGTACAGATTTTAGGGCGTGTTGGTGATAATCGTTGAGCAGAACTGTTTTGAGACAATCGAGATCTCCATCTCCGGTGCCCGAAAGGACCGTACTTTTTCCCGTAACTCAGTCTCCAGGTAAAGCATTCACCATTTTCTGTAGGTTTGTCATGTAAAAGTGAGACGACCGTTTTTCAATGAAAGATTGTCAAAACGGGAAAATATCGATTTCTGCCGTGGAGGAAGGCGCCCACCCACGACCGGACCGGCCCTCTGCCGCGTCGATTTGACCGTGGGTGGCAATGATCGGTGTCGGCTGGAAGTCAAGTCCATGGTAACGTTTTGTGCCTGCTGCCGATTTCATGAATGAAATTCGCTTTATGAATGAAACACCGAACACGGTACCGACGGAAGCGCAAAGAGCACAGCACGCTTCCAAGCAGTGCCGGGCTTCCCAAGGTCAATCACTCACTGTTCTGCGCGCAATCAGTGTCCCTTACAGAGCACACACTTCGGGTCCCCGGAATACATAAGGAGACAGTTGGAAGAGTGCAGATGTGTGAGCGCGCACGCGATAAGAATGTGCTATCGATTTTTCCGCCGAACACAGCCAAACCGTTTCGGTCAAGCAATGTCGGAAAATTGTTGTGTTGGTACAGTCTCGGTACCGATCGATACTCGGTGGCTCCATTCATGAGTGTGAACTGTTTTTCCACTGACGTCATTGGTCTTTTCTCGTTTACACCTGCTTGTGCTTTCATGCTGCACAAGAATCCTGCTTAGCCCCGTCCCGCTAGCATGATTGACGCGAACAGTTTGGCGAAAACAACTGTTCATCACGCAATGGTTTAGTTATTTATGAAAATTACTTCTAAAAATAGGTTCCAAACAAAACGGTGCTACCATCGCGTCACTGAAATGCCAACCGAAATGGTAGTGAATGGAACACGTCATTTTCACACCGTCAGCAATCATGTGACAATTTTTCCATCCCGTCAGTGATACCCATCTAACCACCAGTTGATTGTTTTGGGTACAGCACGATAACGACATTCTTCTTCTTCTTCAGTAGCCTGGGTCAACCGATGTCACCGAAGCGCGAAAATGTTGACTGTTATTTGACGGAAAATTGACATCAATCATTTGACGCCGGCCGAAGTCAGTTCTCAATCAATCAGCACCAGAAGAAAACAATTTGTGACGGTTCAGAACACTGCGCTCTCCTGGCGAAGGTCGCTGGCTGGCTGGCTGTCCCAAAATGAATCAACGAGTTATGAACCAAGTCAAACCTATGCTGGGAGCGCATAAATTCTACCAACCCGCAAACAAGTGTTCTCCCCTCGTCCCCCCATCGTACGTTCGTAGTTATTTTTCCCATTTGCCTCTGTCGGGCCGTTTTCCACTTTGTGCAAAGTGCGACTATAAGATTTTCCTCCAAAATAAACAAAAACTTCGTACCGTGATGTAGCAGCACGCACATGTGTGGCGGACACGGACCGAACGAGAACAAGATCAACGGAAAAACAAACTGTTAGTCTATTTATTTTTACAACATGATTCAGGAGCTGCACTCCCGCGCTCTGCCGCCTAGTAGTGTACGTTGTTTCCCCGCTCGGGAGTGTTATTCCAACAGTTCCAAGCCACTTTCCACGAAACGCACGAATTAGCGAGATCGTTCCGATGCTGTCTCGAACAAGTGGTTGTTGTTGATTCGTTCGGAACGTTGAAGGTATTAATTTTCGTTTCATTTTTTTTTGGTTTTTTATATGATTGAAAACATAAGAAAAAATGCGAAAATACGTTTTGTGGTCGAAAACAACTTCTCCACTGAAGGACCACACTAATTAGTGTGGTTTGCTTTACGAGCGGAACGGATAAGTTGACAGTCTCGGTGTCACCTTAAATGGAGCTTAGCTACCGTCGTTCCCAGGTTCAGCTTCCCGAAACCCCCTTGATGTTGGTATGTGGGCGGGGCGACCATCATCGTTTATATAATGATCCACCCGTATTCAGCACTCATCGGGCTGCTGGGATGCGAAATTGAATAATGAGATTTCATGTCTGAGCAAACCGAAAGCCGTATTATTCTCAAGAGAGTTGATTGAGGAACCACTTCCAAAAACAAAACAAAAAAAATAACGCTGCTTGAAACGTTGCAAAGATGGGTTATTGCCATACCGGGCTTTTCACGACTTGCCACTGCCGAACCGAATGGGGGTCTTTGTTCTTTGGAGCTGACCGCGTTTGCTCCTCGCGCAGAGGTCACCGCTGAGGTGCTGGTGAAGAGTTCGTTTCAAGCTTCTAGCTTCAGGCCGAGTTCAGAGAAAGGCGCGAACTGTTTGCCCACAAGTGTGTCTCCGAAAATAAGTGCTAATGAAGACTCTAATGATAATTAACAATAGCGAGAGAAACAGCAGGACGGTTCCAAGTGCTAATAGATATTTGGTCAGTTCCCATAACTCTCCGATTCCGGTGCACAAGGCCGCCTGTGACGCCGTAGGGGAAGCGATTGTTTGTTTTTCTAATTAAGACTATTACCGTTTCGTCATACTCGGCTCTTCCACGGATGCTACTGTTAGTTCAATTAGCTTGGCTTTGGTTGTGAATGAAACTTTCAGTTACTCGCCAGAAAGTTAGTTTAAAGAATTTAATCGCAGGCTTCGAATTCTGATGAACATTCTTCCGTGGACATTGACGTCCTATCCTCCTGACTTAAGATCCTTATCACCTGTTGACTGGTCGGCTTTCCTCGTACGGCACCTAGCTGCAGTGTGAAACGGTGCGAGAAGAAGAACACAGGCCAACTGTCAATTATGTTCTTGAATCTTTTCCTAATCTGATGCTAACGTTCTCATATTGTAACCTTACGGGTAGATTAAAGCAAAACTTTTTTGTCGAGTTTGACGACGGTACCTGGCCCCGGTCCTCATCCTTTCCCTCAAGCGTCAAGCGATGACACTTCGAAATCCCTCGTACGACAGTTAACATGGTCTCAAAGCTCGAAACGTCACCTTTAGAGCAGGAAAAGGCGCACGCGCGCACACACTCGTCTCCGTCCGCATCACGTACTCGGATGATTTCATTTTGGCGCTGCCGCTTGGGTCTTCCCGCGGACTGTCGAACAACAACAAGCCGAATGACATACCGAGAATTATTGTAAGGGACAACCGCTCCGGTCCGGGTGCGAACACACACACACACACACACGAACACTCGCACGCGGAATAAAATCTATAAATTTAATACGTTTATTTTGACACTTTTATTCTTGTGGCAGAGTGGCTTGAATGCCTTCTCCGGGTCCGTCGCATCACACGTTCCAACCAGTTTTCTCCCGTCCCCTTATTACGATATTTTATTTTTATTATATAAACATTTTCTTTATCTTCTATAAATTTTATTGTTGATCACTTTCCGTGTCGTCCAGCATGGCCCGTCCGTCCAACAGTCCGTCAAGGCGGCAGGGACCGGGAAATCTTGAATAACTTTACAGCTTTGCTCCGAGGCTGACAGATATATATATATATATGCACAAAGCACGGCAAGGGTCCCATAGAGCATAGCGAAGATTAGATCGGAATCTGGTTAATCGATCGACCACACGACGATGATAATGACGATGACAGCCTTTCTCCCCGATAGTCATGTGTCTTATCGCTTGATCTGTGTGATCATTTGGGTAGACAAGCGAACAGACAATGGGAACCCAGACGACGGGTTCGGGTCGACCCGCAACGACACTTCCGAATATGGTTGAAAAGAGAAGACAATTACAAGCCGTCTAATGCTAATAAATAGCACCATCTAGGGTTAGCTGAATGCGTCGTCTAAACCCAATGTTTACACGCCGTACTGTAACACACTGACACAGTGTCCATAACAGACAGTGAGCCGTGAGTCTGCTCGGCACTTTCACGGCTTCGAGAATTGCTCTAAATTGGAGCCATGTCAAGTGTCAATTGTTTAATAACATTTAATTAATTAATTTGACGACTAGTTTGTTTTGCTTCGGCAATTTATACTCGCGATAGAATGCTTGCTCTAACCACACTTTTTTCTTCTTCTTTTTTGCTATCGTTTACAGGTGGCGTTGCCCCTGGACCACCGGCAGCTGCCATGATCATGGAAGGGCTAGAAACCTTGGTTGCGCCATCGCATCACACATTCCTACTGACCGAATCAGCTGCTGCGGCACACTTCAACGTGCTCAGCTTCGATACCTGCGGCCTGTTCAAGACCGCAGCCACCACAACGTCGTTGGGATTGAACAACAACAACTCCGCAACACCCAACAACAATCACCATCATCTGTATCATCCGTATCATCATCAGACGCACACGGCTGCCACTCACCACAGCCAAACGGTCAATCATCAGAATCAGCAACACACGGTGCAAACTTCCTCCACCACCGCTAACAGCAGCAGCAGCAGCAGCAGCAGCAGCAACATCAGCACTTCAACCCCATCCTCCTCCATTTCGACACAAGCAACATCTACGTCAACCTCCTGCTCGACCAGCAACTCCCACCATCCCCATTTGAGCCTCCTAAGTACCACTGCGACCAGTGGCCATCACTCTTCCGATTCCAACCTGCATCAGTCATCCGAGGATCACTCCCAATCGCAAAGTGACGCTCAAACCGGAGATCTCAACACTCCCGTCACGACCTCCGGGGACATTCCGTCCTTCTTCGGACCGTCCACCGTCGTCGAGCCACCACCGATTACAGGTAAGAGTTCATGTCCACACACACACTCTTTCTCTCTCTCTCTCTCTCTCTCTATCTACGCACTCCGATTAATGACAAAGTGCCACCCCCTATCAATTAACGGAGCCTGCCTCCGTCGGTAGAGATTAATCAATATTACCCAGCTACTACTGTCCACACCCTTGTGTGTCGAGGAATCCGTGCCGTGCGTGGCAGAACCCAGTGAGTGCTCGCGATCAAGGCGCTAATCCGACAATCACGCTCTCACGCCGTTACCTCTTCTTCGGCCGGGGTTCAGCCACTTCGTGACTGATCCCTATTCTGCTCGAAGCTACTTGAGATTACTCTGGGCCGCGCGCAGACACGCGGGAGCATTCCGAGATAATGCCAAAAGCTAATAAATAATATCCATCACGACGGAGCTGCTGTTTGTGCCACCAAACGGCCGACGGTCGGAAAATAAATCAGCATTAGGCATATTTTTAACCTTTCTGCCGCTTCTTGGGTGAAAACTTGTCCTAAAATTGGACTTCCCGACACTGTCCCCGAAAGAAACATTGTAATCACTGTGGCCATCCGAGGGCATAACTTATAATTGCAACTACCATCGATGACAGGACTAGGCCAGCTCTGGCCAGTTCTACTCGCCGGCGGTGATTCCACCGGCAGCACAAGACGAGACGCCATAGTTGCGTGCCAATAAATTTGCCAAATAAGATGACGGAGCTGCATAAACGACTGTTATTAAATAAGCAAAACAAAAAGCTAGGCGAATAAATATCCTGCCCCCGCCACTCGCGGTCGATTCCATCTCGTTGCTGTGTAGTGGCAACTAAATTACTTGGAAAAGTGCTAGATTCCAGGCTGCAGCAAAACAGCGGCACTGCGCTCTAATGGGAGGGTAATAAAATCGTAGGGAAATTGAATCAGATCAAAAATTGCCGCGTTGTCGTCGTCGCGTTACTGTGCTACGGCCGCCGCCGCTGCCGTCGTCGCCGCGGTTGGGTGGAAAATTTGCACGCGAACAACTAACTAACCCGACTTCACAGAGCCGCAGCAATTGCCGTCGGGTCGGTCAGTGTGTGACAATACTGGCTTGCTGTCGGTTGCCGTTTGAGTGCAAGCCAAGTGGACATTTATGAAGCGATCTAAACTAAAAACTGCAAGCCAAGAATGATGCGTTCTTTGAACCGGGTCGCTCTGGGGCTGGCTCCGATCCGTGTCTTACAATTTGTTTGATGCTGGCAGTTTGTTGGACAGATATCAGACCAGGTCTGCGCCAGATTTAGTTCGTGGTCAGCCGCATCGCGCTGATTTGGAATGGTTTGAAACATTTGGCCAGTTTTCATACCGATTTGACGTTTAAGTAGTGAACAAGCGAAAGCTACAAAGCTATTCGAACAGTTTCTAAAGCCAGATTCAAAACTACTGTATGCTGCGGTTCTATTAATATTATATTTGAATCACTAAAAGCAAAGTCAGCAGCTGGAAGTTTTATATGGGCGATCTATAATAGAACTAAAACTGGAACAAACTCCAGCAAACCGTTTTAGTTTTATTTATTCGAACAGTTCTGCTGTCAAATTTAAAACTGGTATACGCTGCCCTTCTATTTTTTGTAAACACGTGTAAAACACCCGGGTTGGTGGTTCAATGCATAGGACGGTGGTCTTACAAGCCAGTTGACGTATGTTCGAGCCCGACCTGGAAGGATTCTTAGCGTCAGTAGGATCCATGCAATGATTCTGTACGCTATATGAATCGGATGCGAAGTCTGTTGAAAAAGAAAGGCCAAAGGAATGTAATGCCAAGACTTTGCTTTTGTAAAACACTGCTGGGGCTGCCAGTTTTTGATGCATAATTTATGTCAGTTTTAAAATTTAAAACTGAAACTTGTAACAATAAAAACAGGCAGCCCCAGCAGCGTCGTGGTTCATTTTCAATTCTATTATAGATCTCACATATGAAACTTCCAGCTACTGAATTTACTCTTTGTTTTGGTCTTCAGTTTTTTATTACTGGTATTTCCAGATTTAAATTTCAAAAATATCAAAAACTATGCGTCTCATACGGTAGCACTCCTGAGCATGCTATTTTCCTTAATCAGTCTTTCACTCTTGTCATAAACGTCAAAACGGAAGTTCAATTTAAACAACAAATTATATCGTATCAAAACTAGTTTCCTAGTCCTTTCTGCAAATGTCAGTTTCACTTTGTGTACTTTCGGTTTCAACTATTACGGTATATTCATGTATTTTCCAATAAAAATTTTCTATTTAAATCGAAAGTTTGTGGTGAAGAGTTAGAGTAAAAGATTTCCGATAGCACCGTGATAATCGAGAACAGAAAGTAAACCAAGAAAATCTGTCAATTGCACATAGGATCACCTTTTTCCTAGAGTTCGTCTTCATTTGTCAGATTCATGTTTCACAATCTAAGATTTCGATTTTATTCTAAATTAAATTTTACATTGAAAAATACCGGCATAATTGATTACTCTGTTTATTACTTTTGCTCTATTCGTTTATTTATATTTTAAACGGACTGATCTATTTGACTTCTTTGATAGAAACGGGTAAATTACAACAGATTCCAAACTACTCGAGAAATTCGTTTCAAATTTTGTTTTCGGCAGCTGCATATCGTAATCGTCTTCTAACTCGGTTTCTTTATTTTTTAAAAATTTTATGTTTTTGAGGAATGCGAGTATCTTTTTACCTTCCCATTTCTATTGCATCTCTTGAAGATAGTTTTCTTTTCATTTTTGTTTTTCGTTCACAGAAAACGCAGTCAACGAAAGCTGAATTCATTATTAGTCCAAATATTTATTTTAGGATTTTAAGGCATTGATTTATATGTTCTACTGAGTATTAGTTTTTATAGATGAGAAAAATACCGATTGGAAATTAAAAACCAAAATATGGCATCAAACAATGAACTATCAAATCGTTCGAAACGTTATTTCATAGTGTGTGGGCTGACTAAAACATACACTCGCAACTCTGCGATTAAAATTGAAACTGTTTATGAACTGCACGAAAAATTTGTTCAAAATTATTGCGAATTTTAAACATGAAGAGTACACTGTTTTAAATTTAATGTTCATGGTTTAGAAAAACGTCATTTGACAAGCGAAAAGACAAATTGTGACGTAATGTAACTATAACGTGAATCTGTTCAGAACAAATGCTTGAAACATTGCGTTGTAAAGTGTTTTCCGGACAACATTTCGTTATTCGATGATTGAATGTATCTTTTCTGTCTAATCTTCAATAGAATCCGCGATAAGATGCTATATGAATAATTGAACTGACAGCAGCACTGTATATTGTATGGAATAAGGTGAAATAAAAGCGATTGAAAAACTGAAACTGCTTGAAATTGCTGTCACAATCAGGGATGCCAGGTCATTTTTTCAAAAATCTGTAATAACCTGTGCCCGTTTCCCCGTATCATAAGAGCAGATCGAAATCAATTTCACTACCAACACGCTCTGTACCTTTTTCCTCAACCGCTCTGTACTTTTTGGTGCTAAACTGTGCTCGATTTTCAAAAATCTGTGAAAATCTGTGATTTATTCCAGAATCTATCAAAATCTGTGATCATTTTCGAAAATCTGTGTCATTTTCAAAATCTGTTGTCCAGAAAATTGAAAATCTGTGAAACACAGATTAATCTGTGAACCTGGCATCCCTGGTCACAATTTCTAGCAGTGTTGATACTACAAAAATACTACACGATTGCCAGAAGCAGAGATGCCAGGTAAAAATTACCACTATCTTCAGCCAGGGTTGCAAAAGTCAGTAAATCCGAAAGAAATGTCTGCAGGGTTAAATTTCTTTGACTTTGTGAGCAAAAAACGTCGCGGCAATTTGAAAAGTCTGCGAAAAACTCGATTTTCAAAAGTCTGAAACAAACAATATCTGCAGCACTATGTAAGAAATCTGCAGATTTGCAGACAAATCTGGAGACCTTGTATTTCTGGCCAGAAGGAATCCAAACAAAAGGCAGGCATTGTTGCCAAATTTAGTTAAAAAAAATATTTGACTTTTAGTTAAAATGCGTCAACCTTATAATTCTTTTCTATCGAGTAGGTGAGTTTAACTAAATTTGCGACCCAATACAGAATTTGACCAATCGGCATATTCAACTGCAAACTAAATGATAACAAGCAGTACAATAATTGCAATACGGAAACCATAAGGAAAATCTCAAGAAAAGCTTTCTTCGATTGAAAAAATATTCTAACTTTATGTGCCAGTGGCTGTTCTGCGGATAATATAAAAACAATTTACACAGAAATGATATGTTGAAAAATATAAAATTTTCACTTTTTGCAAAATTTGTTACCATTGTCTAAAATCAACTATCGAACCGTCAAACACAATCACGCTCTCGAGCAGGCTTATTTTTACAATGGAGTCAGTAACTGCTCGACTGTTTGTTTGTAACCAAAAGTTAAAACTATTGTCGAAATGATCCAGAGCCTAAACATTGTTGCAAGCTTACAAGAGTCCACCAGAATGTTGAAAAATTCAGTGGACTACGGAAATTTCAAGCTGATTAGTTGTAAAACTAACTGATAATCGCTTCAGTCATACTCCTCGGTTTCAGATGTATTATTTACAGTTTCAAATTATATGATAGCTTATCATTATGGAACGGATATCCATCTCAGTGTTGGAATCCACGTAAGTTTCCTCCAGTATTCTTTTTTTTTCGAAAATTAGCAACACTGTACAAGTTGCCAACGTGACATCTAATGAAATCAAAGCGCTTTTTCGGCATCAATCGACATTGGAAATATTTTGTATGAACAATATTCATTTGATTGAGATAGGTTTTTTCTAAACTATATACCAGGGGCATTAGTTGTAACCATTAATTCAACCATTCGACAAGCCAGTTTTTGACTTCTTCAAAATTTAAGAAGCACTACTCGGTACGTGAGTATTTTGCCGAAGCAAAAAAAAAAATAGTCTGATGGAGCGAGGTCTGAGGAGTACGGTGGGTACGTTACTATATCCCAATGGAGTTCTATTAAGTGGAGTCTTTGACCAATTTTGTCATATTGGACGACGTCAATCGACGCGTTGACGAATTTCTAGATCAAATCGCATTATTTAAATTGACAATTTGTAGTCGGTAGCGGTCATTAATTAATCATTTCATAAGCTTTAAATAACTTTTAGTATACTGCACCTCACTGAGATTTATTTTGTCCTCTTTTACGAATGGAGTATTGAAGTACATCACGAAATACTTAATACCTTTCTGAAAATTCTGAAGATTTCAACAATAACCAGTATTTTGTATAACAAGACTGCTATCTGCATTATATAAGCATTTAATGAGAATATTTGTCATGATGGTTAAAGACCAATTTGTGTTGAAATGTTATACAAAATAACGGAAATGACATGCGCAACTCAAGAAACGTGTTTGTTTCTAGGAGTTAATTTGTTTGATTTGAAACTTCGATATTAGACCGAAATCTGAAAACATGCTGTCAGTCGTCAAAACACACGGAAAAGCCAACGATCGCAAAACAACTAAAGTATTATTTGTTTTTCTGATTTTGATTGGTTAAAATTTGGTACAACTAATCGACTGTTGTTTTAACTAATCTGTGATTTTTTATGTATCGTGCTGGCAGCTTAGCAATGACACCCAACAAAGACACGCACCACAAACAAGTAATGTAACGTTTCAGTTGAGCAATGCCAAAAACCCAGCGAACAATAAATCGTTCCAATGAGGCGTCACTCGTGCAATTGAGCAAAGACACAATCCCAGCAATGTTACTTGTATGCATGAAAGCAAAAAATGTCTCAGTTGTTTCTACCAATTATTCAGTTATTTGAACTTAAGACACCAATTGCAATAAATATTTTTTACTGTTAGCCTCTTCGGGGGGCAGCTAATCGTTCACTGCTTGAACAACAAAGTTTTACCTAATTAACTGCTTATATCTTTATCACTAAACTCACAAAGGATATAGAAATGAACCAAAAGATTACAATTCTCAAAAGGGAACTCACCAGAAAAATGGTCACAGGGAATAAGGAATTTTTTCCTTCACTTGCAGAATGGCTCACTGATAAACCTAATGCTACAGATACACTTTCAAGAAAATACAAATAGTACCACTTCACTTTAACAGCAAATTTTTAAGCGTTAAGCGTTTTAATAACATTGACATGAACTGTCCTAGAATACATAACTCTCAGATGAAATTAAAACATTTATATCTTACATATCTATTTAACACATGGAAAACTTGTTTTACAATTCACGGTTATATTCTTTTGCATAGTTTCACTTGCATAAAACGATCACTACGTAAGTAACATAAATGACGTTCATTTACCTTTGAAAATTTTCAATATGAAACGCTTCTGGTGAAATGAAGAGGTTTTTTGTTCTGCCTTTTGCTGTCTTCGTTCTCCGCCAATTGACAGCATTTGAATACAACAATTTCGGTTACCTGAATGGTTATGACAAAATCAACAGATATGTTAGTTAAATCGACAACATTTTAGTTGAAACAACCAGGGCGTGAAACAACAATTGCAATATTGTAATTTTAAATTTTAAAAAAAAAAACAAATAACTGCAATATGAATTGATAGTTTCAGGACAATAAATCAGCTTAAGTAATTATTCACTTAGAAGTAATCGTTCTAAAAAAATGTAGCAATAACTAAGAGTTCTTATTTTAAAATGTAGAGTATTTTTAATAGACGATGGTTCATAATCGCTGAAAAATTTTGCAGTAATACTATTTAAATACGTCAATATCTACACATCGCTCTTTAAATTTAAAGAATTAGCTCTTACCCAAGAAAGAAAACCTCCAGCAAAATGTTCACTATAATTCCTGATAGAAGTACATTTAATCCTTAAAGAAGCTGGATTGTATCTGCCAAATTTTCTGTGGTCATGCTTATTTTTGGACAAGTTCAGTTTTTTTTCTAAACTCAGTAAATTCTACTTGAAATCGTGTAAAAGTTACACAAATTGAATCTATCCAAAAATGAATAGTTATATAGCAAAAAAAACTGTTCGAAGAACGAAACATTGACTGATGCATTTTGAGGTTTCTGCTATGACGTAGAATCGCCATCAACTCCTTTTATCACCAGAAGTTAAAGCCATAAAACACGAGAAATTGGCAGGCGATATAGTCAAAGTACGTTTGGCCATCAACTAACAAAACCTTTAAGTTTTCACTGTTTCAAGCGCAACTGAGAAGATTGTTAACGTGTTTTTCATAGTCAAACCCGTAACCGGAATCCGGATTTATATAAAATTCAACAACATTCTATGGAATCATAAGATCTCTCATTTCAGTCTAAATTTGTTTAAATTTGTTCCATCTTTGAAAAATCGAAGTTAGTACCAATTTGTGGAATTTAACACTTATTTACGGTACTTTCGAAATTGGAAACCGGGAACCCTCTTTATCAAATGTAATTTTTTTTAGACCTTCAACTAGCAATTTCTACACAAATGGAGAAATAGCTATTTTGTGTCAAAGCATGCTCTGCTTTTATATCGTTATCGTTGAAAAAGATATTTATCACTTACCCTATAATCTCGGAACCGGAAGTCATCAAACTAGCAGTTTCTATAGAATGTAAAACCTTGGATCTCAAAATTGAATCATTCTTATTTGAGATAACAAGGTGCAGTTTGTTTGCATTTCTGTTTTCACATATCAAACCTGTAACTCGAGAACCGAATGTTAGATCCGAAAATAATTCAACAGCAGGCTATGAGATCATAAAACCTTTTATTTGAATCTAATATCGTTTTCGCTTGATGCCAAACCTAACCCAGTTTCCACTCTAGCTGCTGTCAAACCGTTTGTTTGAAGCTAGCTTCGAACCTAGTTTCAACGTTGTTGAACTGAGAATCGAGTCAGTTTCAAACCTGATTTTTATATCAGGTTTGATCAAACCCCCGTTGCTAAGTGCAAACCCAACAAAGTTTCGTGGAAAGTGTTTGTTTGATGAAAATACCCTTGGTCAGTTACAGTTTTCTCAAACGAAAACGACATAAGTTTGTGAAAATCTGTTATCATTCAAGAAATATGACAATCTTGAATTTATGTCATGCGTAATTTTCATTTTTTTCTGAGAGAGTAATATAAAGCATCATGTTAAGTACGCAGCAAATTAATGACAATTTGCACTTCTACATTTTATTACATGTGAATTGGATTTTTTCTAACCTCCTTACATATGCATCATGCAAGATTTCTAGCCAATATTTCAAATGCAGCGCATAATCTAAGAACTTTTGCAACACAAAATTTTGAAGCGTATGACAATTATTTTGATTCGACCGAATAACAGTACTTGATCATCGCTCACCTTCTTCACTCTTCCCAAAACGTATCAGACTCCTTTCAGAGCGAAAATCGAGCTGCATTTCCGAATAGCCTTCTAAGCCAATAACTAACACCTTCCGCGGCCCGACAACTAACGGGATCACAAGGCTCACAAATTACTCTCAACTTATTTATGGCTTTATTACGGCAAGCACGAGCTGCGCCAACGAGAGTCCGAAAAAAATGAATGCACAGAAAGGACAACTCTCTCTAGTCCTCAATCTCCCTGCTTCCGGAGGAGTAGCCTGCTCACGGCCGCCTGCAGCTGATTCCGTAGCATAATGATTTATTTTTATTTTCATCTTTCATGCGCCATTTGTGCCCTGCCTCTCACTAGCCCTTCGTTTCGAAACCCCGAAGTGGTGGTGATGCTGGCGAGTACCGAACGCCGACGGCATTTTTCATTACACACCACGCGGGAGAAAATCCTTTCCAACCGTGACAGGTCGCCTTAATGCATAGCCAAGCCCCAGTCGTGGCAGAGCTGATCCAAGCTGAGCGGTGAACTCATGTTCATATGCTCAATCCTTTTCATAACTCAGGTGCGGCCTGCTGGCCCGGGTCAGACACGATCATCGCAACGTCGCGGCTGCCGAATCGTGAAATTGATGTGTGACACAATGTCAAAACCTGAGTCATCAGCCATCTATCAGTCATCCTCACACTTCCTTTTTCTCTTTTCCTCCAACTGCTACAAGCATGTCAATCGCATGCCGATCGAAGCCGGGTTAAAAATGATTGAATACGACCTAAAAGTGACAGCACATTAAAAGTGGAATAAATTAGAATCCAGATTTACGTGGTTCTTCGCGGCCGAGGTTCATCATTTTGCCGGGTGCGCAGAACCACTCGCTGTCAGCACCGTATCAGTACGAGTACAGGCACACCAGGAACACTGACGATAATGACGATGAAGCTGCGAATGCACTTTTTCCCATGCGGAAGAGGTGCGTTCCATCGAATCGTGATGATGATCTTCCCGGGATCTCATAGAGCAGAGACCTCTTCAAACGTTGGTTCGGGCGCAGCAGACACAATAAGTGATTCACCCGCGCAGCATCCCCCGCCCCGAACCCGTGTCATCAAATGTTTGAGGGGGTAAAGCCTCCTTCGAAAAAAAAACCTGTTTGAATCACAAGGCTTGGACTCGGTTCCACACCCTGCAAAGCCATCAACGCTCATCGCTCGTGCTCCGCCGGTCTGGCGATCGGGAGGTAGTCTCAACAAAACTTAACTTGCGAGAACAAGAAAAAGGGAACAAAATATTAAAAATACACCACCTGAAAAAGAACAGTACAGAAACTAACAAACTTACCAGGAAGAAGAAACTCTTAAGAGCTACAAAAGAACGCTCGGAGATAAAAGTTGGCTGTCGCACCTTCAACCGGGTGGTGGAACGATTCTTGGCATGCCCGGTCCAAATACATGCTTACACCGGCCCGAATCTTACCTCGTTCATCAGCATAATTTATGAATTAATTCTCTAGAGTCACACTCCAGTTCCGAAGTCTCCGGTACCGACCGGCTGCCAGGTTTGTTGGCACATAACTCTCTGTCACACTCTGTGTTTTCGCCGTACGTTTGGATCTATTAATAGAGTGTCGTTTCATAACCATAACTCATCTTGGAATCCCCACACCTTAATTTTTTCCATCACGAAACATCGCGGACCAAAGGGGACCCATTTTTCAAATGCATGCTCCAAAACAACGGGAAAAATGATGTCGCAATCCGTACATTTCGTGTTTGATAATTGAATCAGGAACGTGATATTTTGAAGATGATCCGCAGCGAGCAGTTTTGTAAAGAAAAAAAAATGCAACGTTTTACCTATCGGCCATCGTTCCCACTTGCCCACCACCCAGAGCTTGGTATAGGACGAAACAAAAAAAAATCACACAACCTTCACGTCCAAACCGATTATTATCGTCTCAAAACAACCGATCAAAAGCCGTTGGGCGCACGCGGGTGTCGGTCGGAGTTCCAAAAGCCTAAAAGCCCCAAATCAAGCCCCGTGACAGACAGATTTTTAAATTAGTCTTCACCCGACATAATTATGACACTAATTCCCACATAACCCCGCAGTTAGACAGCTGCCGACCTCCGATGCGATTGTCCATCAGCTGGGGAAGCTGGAGCTGGAATAAGCTGAAAATTCCTGCGTCCATCGCCACGCGTTGATGGTCATTTCCGGTTACTTCGAACGGTCCTGAGATTCACTTCGTCACTTCTGAGATCTATGCAAACTCGCATGTGCATCGGTGTGTGTGTGTTAGACTTTGAGTGCAAAGCTGCTCAGCTTTCTGCTGAGGTTTCTTTTTAAATCGACATCATCATCAAAACATTGACATATGCAGCTGGTGCTGATTCCCCGAAGAAGCAACCGGCGGGTGAAGCGTGCGACGAAATATCGAAAACATAAATTACACTATCAGCATAAATTAAAAACCAAAGCGAAAGCCCTGCGTGAATCTTCTCCACGTTCGTCGGTTGGTACGATCTTCCACCTCGCCGGGCGCAGACGGGGATTGCGGAAAGATTCCAATATCCGCGCTCGCATAAAAATATGAGACTCAATTGAGGAGAGCCTCGGAAATATGCTCTCCGAACACGAGGACGACAGTCGCGATTGGATGAGGGACTAGTGCTAGTGCCCGATCCGTTCGGTTGAGAAAAAGATTTATCTTCTGTTGTTGCGACGGCTCTGCGGGAATAGTCGGGTAGCGCAGGCAGTCAACAGCAACAACAACAACAACAACAACAACAATCACAAAGCACAAACGATCATCATCATTTTGCCGTCCGCTGTCTGTCCAAAAAAAACCCCACTGGGGGAGGCCGGACGACCTCGTCCACAAAAATAAACGGATCGACTCGTTCGAACAGGCAACCGAAAACAACAACAACAACAACAGCAGCAGCAAAAAGACTAATTAGAACCCTCCATTTTTAATTACCGGTTCGACTGATTTATTTTAATACGGTAGCAATTTTCGGCCCGCTCACTACACCAACCAGTTCCGCTGGCTGTACACGCCTGGTGAAACGATAATCACATATATCGGTCGACTCGGTGTTTATGCCCCAGCTGTTCAACTGCTGGTGTTACTGGTGGCGATAAAAACGTCCAAGGCCTGGTTGAGCATCTTTCATGAACATGCCGTCGTATGAAAGGAAGCAGTTCTCTTATCTTTCGGGTGGTGTGAACGAGCACTTTCAACTCAAGATTCGAAGCATATCTCGACACCAGACGTCACCGAACAACCGAATATGCACTCAATTGCTTAGAATTAGATTTGAACAAAAGAGGAAATGACTTTTTAGCGACATGACAAACAGTTTTGTTCTTCTGGCTTTCGCCATCGGAATTAGTCGCAAGCATTCAACTAATTGAACCTCTAGCATGAAACGTCACTTGCTATTCCCCTCTTCACACCCATCAACAAATGTTTCTTTTTTCTCTCTCTTTTCTTTTCTTTATTGCTCAGTTATGCTAACAAGCGCAGCATTGACACAGATATTCTCTAAAATCAAAAAAAAACTACCATAACTACCATAAGTGGGCCTTGATCACCACAGAACACCGATTTTCGAACCAGAACGAGTCGAAATATCGACCAAAATCAATAAAACCAGAAAAGACAAGGCGTAAAAATCATGCACCAAGTGAGATTTAAATTTATTTTAATTTTATGCACAAAACGGAAACAAAAATTCGAATGCTGTCAAATTAAAAATGGCCTCCACCGCACGGGGGATTCCGCCACTTGTCACGATCCACACCCGCGGTCCATTGAATTGGAATTTATAGGTGGCACTTTGTCTTAATTATAAATTTAAATACACCGGGGAGAGGTTAGAACCCAGCACCATTCGGCAAACTATATGACTCAAATATTCGTTTCTATCTCTCTTTTCCTACTACAGGATCAATTGAATCGGACGATCTCTCGCTGGAACCGCAAACCGTTTCCAGTCCGTGCGCAAGCCTGTGCAGCCCGACAAAACAGGAACGCAGTACCCCACAATCGGTGGTCATTGAGGAGGAAGCTAGCAACACCAGCAGCAACGCCATGTACCCGTCGTCCTCGTCGCACCACCAGCAGGCTACGCAGTCCTCATCACATCACAGCAACAGCGGTAGCCAGGAAATGCATCACGATCAATCGGTTGAAAATGAGGAGAGTAAAATCTCGTACCGAGGAATATTTACCACCACCTCTGGGGTCGGTATGGGCGGCCTCCAGACAGCAACCGGTTCGCAGCTCTCGATTATGTCCGGTCAGATGTCACCTACTTCCGGGCTGAGTGGTTGGGGTTTACCCAGTCCCGATAAGAATCTATTTCAGCCACCAATGTTTGGACTGCTCGGTCCCGGACCACAAAGTTCAGCCCAAGCTCACTTTGCTGCCGCTCAACAATCGGCCATCAGCTCTGCTCAAACACCTTCCCCAGCCGGACATCATCAGCACTCATCCCATCACTACGGTACCGATGAGCGGTCGCATCAATCCGTTGAGCTGCTCGGACTTAACATGGATTGTCCAAGCATCATTCTCAAACAACCGCCCAGCTACGCCAGCTGTGTTTCGTCTCTGGACATGCAAGCTCAGCAGCAGCAGCAGGCCCAAGAAATGCATCAATACTCCCGCAGTCAAAGCTTGAGCATGGGTCAAACCCCGAAATATCAGTGGCTTGATTCACCGGTAGAATACGGCAGTCCACAGCATAGTGTTGTTATTCCGGGACCGTCTTCCTCCTCGTCGGTGGGCATTATTCCCAAGCAAGAGCCCTATACCTCCCAGTGTCCAGACGTCAGTCAACTCAGTCAGCTAACACCTCAGCAGCAAGCTCAGTACGCAGTGCAACTCGCCGAGTACAATCCCTCTACCAGCAAAGGGCACGAGATTCTCAATCAGGTGTACCAGCAAAGCCCGATGCCACTGAAGCTAGTCCCGGTTAAACCACGGAAATATCCTAACCGACCCAGCAAAACTCCGGTTCATGAGCGGCCGTATGCCTGTCCTGTCGAAAACTGTGACCGCAGATTCTCCCGGTCCGATGAACTCACCAGACATATCAGAATACACACCGGCCAGAAGCCGTTCCAGTGTCGGATTTGCATGCGCTCATTCAGCCGTTCGGATCATCTCACGACCCACATCCGGACGCACACCGGCGAAAAACCGTTCTCCTGCGACATTTGTGGCCGTAAATTTGCTCGTTCCGACGAGAAGAAACGTCACGCTAAGGTTCACCTTAAACAACGGATAAAGAAGGAAAAGAACTCCCACGGCAGCAGTAGTAGCAGTAGTGCAAACAATAGCAGTAGCGCAAGTGGCAGCCATCATCATCATCAACAACAACAGCAGCAGCAGCAACAGTCACAACAACATCATCACCATGTCTCAGCTACCCAACAGCAGCAGCAACAGCAACATCATCATCACCATCACCAAGCCAGCCTACACTCGCATCACCTTCTGCACGAAGACATCAACGGTATCCCAATTGTGTCCTCATCCAGTGCGGCTGGCTTGTAGACCGAACTACCGTCGATCGACGTAATGCGTTTGAATGACCCCCAGATCGAGCTAGTGCACGATGACCCGTTCATGGGTTACATCGAGACGGCTCGAGCTGGTGCTTCCGGAGTAGCCCGTAGCAGTAGCACCCAACCGAACCGACCGACATCAGCCGTCCTGCTGGACATTGCCGAAGAGGATACACCCGTACTCTCCTCCGCCGGCGATGACGAGGAAGACGTAGACGTTGGTGAGAACAGCCGACCGATTCCCGAGCCGCAATCTTCTGGCAGCAATCCTGACCCAAGCGCAGTTAGTGTTAGTGGTAACCGGGACGAACCCGCCAATGACGAGCCCCAGGCCGTCATCGGCGATCAGTCGATTGTGATCGTTCTGTTGGTTGAGTAAGTAGCCTCGTGGTGCGACACGTACAAGACGAATACTGTTCAAATCTCAAAAGGTGCCAAAATAAGTGCAACAGCAAATTATCAGCATACGAAATTGACAGAAGCAAAACAAATATCATTCAACGCGCAAACTTCGTTCGACACGCCTACTGTTCGAAAAATCAGACCTCCTGTCTGCATACAGTGATGCATCGCGGAAATGTCACATGTGCCAAATGATGAACCACGAGTTACGAAAGAAAAGCAACCTTTGTTCACGTTAAAAGCCACTACTGACTACTTCCGGATGCAAAACTGTACTGCAAACATACACACACATAGACACAACAAAACCAATGAACAAGAAAAGGTAAACACACATACAAATGAAAATAAATTCTACTAAAATAAAAACGAAATGCTAGAGATATTTTACCGCGAAATTTAGAAACTCTTCAATTCGACTCGCTGTACTTTCATACCAGCACGTGATCACACCACTGACTAATATAAATGTTGCCACACACATACACACTCACATATACAATTATTTCGCGCACGAACACGGTTAATCTCACAAAATGAAAACACGTATACGTATATTAGACGTTGATGAATGATTCATGTTGTTTGAATGTTTCACCAAAGGAGTATTTTTCCAATTCGAACATTTTTCTAAATCTGATCAGACTAATGTGTGTTAGCCTTAGGATCGATTCGTCGCAACCTTTTCACATACGAACAACACCCCGACACTTACGCAAACAGTGAGCACCTATTTTGGTCTGATAGGTGCGTACCGTGCAAGAATACAAACACACACACCTACACAAACACACACACACTCACACAAAAGCACAGACAAATGATTCAAGAAAGGCGAGATTGTTCTTTACTACAATTTTATCTCTAAACACTGTGATCTCAATTTATAAGTAACAGAGAACGAAAAAATAGACTTTTTAATAAAAAAAAAATTAGCTATACTGTAAATGAGAAGAAAGAATTTACGCTATAAAATCGAATACAAGAAGATGTAACACTTTTGGTGCAATGCCTGGTTGACAAAACAAAAACAAAGTTTTCTGAAAACACTGCTAGAGGCAAGGAACCTACTGTGAACCGTACTAACTTCGAGTAGTTGTCATCATGACACTGCGAGGAACTAAATTAAGCGAGTATAGATGCCACACATTACTACTTCTGTAGCATATAAAACATACACATCAAGTGGAAAACAATGAAAATCACTTCGAAAGTAACGAAATTCATTCGGCGGACGTCCGCCGATTCAAAAAAAAAAAAGTTCTTAAAAAGAATAGGAATCATACTAAACCGTACTAAACCAAGCATCATTGAAGAGAAACACTGTAGTTAGGAAAGTATTTTTCTAAAATAATTAAGTAAATATGTTACTGATACAAACAAAACACACAAAGTGCAAGATCGACGACAATCCGGAGGTTGTTGTTTCCCGCTAGACTCCTGCAAGAAGCTTCTGTTTAGTTGATTTTTCTTTTTGTATAATACCGAGCTGAGCAACTTTCCCTCTCTCTCTCTAGAATGAATGTGCTGCCATATTAAGATAATTATTAGTTGCTTCCGAATTGAGATGAAAGATATCGCATTTTTTTTATTGCTTCTGTTTTATTTCCTGTACATTTCAAAAACTGTATAGTCCCACAGTTCTGCCAGTGCCATTAGTAAATCACGTTTCCCCAGAGACGTTTATAGTTTCGTGTTGAGCTTGCCATGAACTTTGAGATTCCACCGATCGAGAAACGACTCTTTCTAGAGAGTTCTCTTATTACTCTTTTTTTTTGTTAAGTTCCAGTGCTAGTCTGAGTGCTTCTAGGTTAAGAATTAGATACATGAGAGTGAATGCAAGCAAGTTTCGTCAGAAACTGGTAGGAGAGAAAATACTACTATTAAATAAAAGATGAATCGAATACATATTTTACAGAAGCATAACCAATTAAACAAAATCACAATTACAGAAAGCGAGTTAAGCAAGTTTAAGCAAACTATTAGAATCAAAACCCTTCTTTCTTTCAAAATAACACAGTAAGGAACGAAAAGGCTTTAATTAATTAACAATAGACGTTAAGCGAATGTTGAGAAAAGTTTTGACAAGAAAAAAAAAGTTATTAAAAATATTTTGCCAAATAACACAAATTTTGTTATATTTTACGACCTCTTTTTGTTCCGCGTTTGTTTTCTCGCCCTGATTCCTTCCATTTTTTTATTCTTGTTTTCGATGCTGTATTTATTTCTTTATCTTTTATTATAGACATTAATGATCTACTGTTAAGCAAAGTTTTCTAATAAAAATAAATCATACATTCCACAAAACTTTTCGGTTGTTTTTGTTTCTTCCTAACTTATCCGCTAATGCTCCGTTGGACAGTTTTTGTTCCGCCTTCTTTCGTTCTATGTACAACAGCGCATGCTATCATTTGTTACGTTTCCGTTTCGTTTTCGTATCGTTTGGCAGCCACGCACACACACACACGGACGCAGTCCACATCAAGAGTGTGCAGTGGTGCCAGATCGAATAACCCTTAGAACAAAACAGAATCATGGTGCAAACAATCTTCAGATCAAATTTACAAGTGAAATTTTGGTGCAGGACCTGTCATTTTTCGTAGACCGTACGAGAAAAATTCCTAAAACAAACCGATGAAGATGGATTTCACGATCGATGAGATTGAGCGAAGTAAAGTGGCTTCTGTTTTTTACATCTTTTTAGAGATACCAGCAGCCGTATTTAGACTAGGAAAACATCAAAATAGATCAGACAAAAAAAACATTGCTGCACATAAAACCGTAGTGAAAGCTAACTTTACAGGTTAATATGGCCTTAGAAATTAAAGATCTAGAGGTTGATCCGCCAGCAAAAAAAAAAAAGTAGTGGCCCCGAATTCCCGGGTAAAATCTGAGTATTCGGGATACATTTGCCCTTCAACTCGGCCTATACGACACTAACTGCAGTTGTTAAGCAAAAAGGGAAATCGTATACAATTTAACCCAATCATCGCATTTCGATTTTCAGTTCTATGGTGGTCTTCACCGGAGTGGGTACTTCATGCATACAGGTATAGAATATGGTTCAAATCAGTACGAATGTTGATGAAGTGATAGAGATAAAGCAAATTTGACACGAAAAAAGATCGGTTTATGAACAGTCTTTTTTCCGATCTGAAAAAAAAAACAAAAAGCACAAACAACAGCAACGAAAGACCTTATGCATCAAATGCTCACGAGCGGAGATATTCTCCGACAGAAGAAAAAAGATACCTTTATTTGATTGTTACTTAACATGATTCGACAGTTGTAGACTATTTGGAATGAAAAGATTGCTAGAATATTTAGGTAATCGGCATTATATAACCTTATCAGCTTATCGAGCTGTAGCTGAACCGTTTATTTATTAGGATATTTTATTAAAAGTGTTTATATAAGGAGAACTATTCATTTTTCACTAGATAGAATCAATTTTAAGACTCTCTCAATTGGTGAATATACAATAAATCATTGAATCACACTTCTATTAAATAGAATCAAAAACTAAACGAAGAAATCGAACAATAATGGGGAGATTGAACGCCTCGTATTTCGCGCGGCAAATGTATCTTCGTTAAAAAGCTTCTCAGTTCAAAGAAAAAATTACAGATCTTTTCATCGAAACTTCATGTTACAATAAAACCATCATAATAAGGGACAGAGCAGTACAAATCTTTTGCAGATTATAAAATACAAAAATTAAACGCATCAAAAGAATCTTTTACATCAGAATGGCCGTTTCTGATACAAAGCAAAAACCATTGCGACTCTTATTGACCAGCAAGGACAAATGTCTTATTTTCGGAAATTATTCGTGATTTTCATAAGAAGAAATCACAAACGGAAAAAAAACATACAAATGTTAGCGTAATTAGATGTATTTATCTTCTATTTATTATGTAGTACAGACAAGAACAAATCGTTCGTGAAACGAACCGTTTATCTTTAACTATAAGAAGATCGGAGATAATATGGCATAGGAAAATCCTTTATTCGCTATTATTCTGAGGAGACAAAATGGACGAAAAACTTGCAAAAAAAAAACATAAATTGATGTGCAATCTAAAATACTCGTTAGGACGGAAGAAACTGTGAAACACTTCCATTTCCATACCAAGCGAAGCACAGTCTAATCATTATGGTTAAGTATAAAATGCAGAAATCTGGTTGTAAATCTATCTCTCTTACGATTAAACACAAACAAACACACATACATTATATTTATAAGACTCGAGCATATTTTTCTAAGTTCATCTCTTTTTAATTGTTTCCCAGTACCAGAACAGTTTGTAACAAAATCATACTGTATAATCATGGAATAAATTGAAAATATTGTTGGAAGGAATTCTGGTAGTTTTTGTCTTTTTCCACTTAGAGGTTCCGAAAAATTCCGGTTATCTCGTCTGTACGTGAATACTTTTCCAGTTACTCTCGTTCGATTATCAAAAACACAAATTTTCGTAAACCCTAACATGTCATGTTCAGAGAAAAAGAATCTGCGAATATCACCCAAAACATCAATTCCCACACTCAACTCCGTCGACCGTATGACACATTAATAAAAGATAACACCGGAATCGATTATTCGCTATGCTTCAACCAGCTTCCAACCGAGATGTTGTCCGCAGTCAGATATCATTTTGAAAAACAACCCCACCGAAACCGACGAAGCACTAGTGAATTTATTTTCTATTTAGCGCGTCTTCGGGTAATAGGTGCTGAATGGTGCGGAAGATGAGGTACATTTTGGGAGTATCTCTCCTCAAACCTTGAGCATAGACGGGAAATCGCGCGAATCTCAAGTTACACCGATCAAGCGATAGCACAAACCGAATGCGATTAGTGGCATAAGGAAATGTCGAGAAAAAAAACATGCCAAATGAAACGAAGAACTTGATCCGTTCTGTATGAGATTGAGTCGTCGAGGTGTGAACAGGAAGTAGCACGCATAAACAGGCGAATAATCGTAAATTATGAACACCGTGCTGGCAACCTTTTTCGACCTTTCGGAAGAATTCGTTGAATGCTGTTACTTTCTCGGCAAACAGGTCTTGACAGCTTCTGCTTTTTACTACGAAAGAGGCACCTCGCGGATGGAAGTAACACTCTAGCAACACTATAGGAGAAGGCAATTACTGTAAACCATTTCACGAATTATTTTAAAATTTGGTTAGAATGTGGAATCAAAATCAGGAATCAGAACAAATTGGCTCAAATGGCACGTTCCCCTTGATATTTGGAGATTTGTGCCTTGCCATCAATTTGTTTTTAGCATCATTTTCCCGATATATAAGAGGGAAGGATTGAAAGGAAATGGTAAGGGTTGAACTAGGAGGATGGGAAAAATTGACGACACAAAAACACATAAAAGCAGAAGTAAATTCTGCACCCCTAAGGGATGCCGAACAATCTGCTGAGGATCACATTTAGTGGAAGCAGAAGTAAATTCTGAACCTCTACGAGGTCCCGAACAGTCTGCTGTTTATAAAACCTCCAACCCCCGAGAGGATTTAGAGATCTCACAAAAGTGACACCATTCTGAACTCCCGGAAGAATGCAGAACGATTCGCAGTATGTACGAGCAGAAGTAAATTCGGCACCCCCTAAAGGATGCCAAACAATCTGCTAAACCCTATTTAAGGTGAATACAGAAGGGATTCATTCACTCCAGGAAGAACGATGAACCCTTCTGACTATAGCTCCTTACCACATTGGGTGAGAAACGAGAGAATATCCTTCAATTTTAGCTCCGCATACACAGACTCAACCATGTATGGAGAACCAAAAACCCGGATACGTAGCTGCGTCAATGCGGGACAGTTACATATCAGATGATATGAAGTACCATAATCGCATTCACACAAATCACACGAATAATACTCAGCACGTTGAATAGTAGCCATGTGATAATTGAGTTTGCAATGTCCAGTCAGAGCTCTGACCAGAATACTGCAATGTTGCTTGGAGAAATGCAGTAGACACTTTGACATTTTCAGATTTAAATCTGGTAGAAATGCTTTTGTCTGAGCGCAAGTTTGCAAGCTGCGCCAGTAGCTGGCATGTTTGGATGCAGCCCAAGAACGAATCTTGTGCTTTATCCAACTAGTTGAAAGTGGTAAAGCTGGTTCAGGACCAACGAAATCATTCGTTGCACCAGCTCTAGCCAACTCATCAGCCCATTCATTTCCAGTAATACCAGAATGGCCGGGTACCCATAAGAAGTAAACAGCATTTGAAATGCTGAGGTCTTCAATTTGAGTTCGACATGCGATCACTAGATTCGACCGTGACTCATTCGAACTGAGTGCTTTTAAGGCTACCTGACTGTCGGAACAAAAATAAATACGTTTACCACAGATCCTCTGCTGAAGTGCCGATTGTACTCCACACAGAATCGCGTAGATTTCTGCTTGGAACACAGTACAGTATCTACCAAGTGAATGAGACTGCTCCAGCCTCATTTCACGACAGTAGACACCAGCACCAGCACGACCATTCAACAGAGAACCGTCCGTATAACAAACTATGTGTTCATCAAGTTGTCGTTCCAGACAACCAGACAACCATTCCTCACGAAGAGGATAGCTCACATGGAATGTTTTGAAAGGAAAACTGCATGTGAGAGTTAGGTCACTAGGAGCGAGTAAATACTCATCCCACGTAACCATTTGAGACCACAAGCGAGTGTGGCTGGTAGTATAATCTAATGGGTTACTGTTCCAAAGCCCTGTAACCTTAAGACGGTATGCACAAGATAATGCTTCTTGTTTTAGGAACACATGTAGTGGTTTAATGCACAGTAGCGCCTCTAGAGCAGCAGTAGGAGTTGTCGTGAATGCTCCTGTCATCGCCATTAGGACCATCCTTTGGAGATGATTTAGCTTTGACTGAACTGTCGCGACTTCTCCTTTCTGCCACCATACAAGACAACCATATGCTAAAATTGGTCTAACAATAGTTGTGTAGATCCAATGAATATATCTGGGTTTGAGTCCCCATGATTTTCCAAAAGCTCGTCTGCATTGGCCGAAAGCCATACAAGCTCTCTTAATCCTGAAGTCAATGTGAGCAGACCAATTCAGTTTTGAGTCAAGAATAACCCCGACGTATTTAACTTGATCGACCACAGTAACCTCTGAACCGAAGAACTGTAACGGACGAGCTCCTGTGATTATCCTACGATGAGTGAAAAGCACCATTGATGTTTTGCCCGGATTTACAGATAATCCAACCTGAAAACACCATTGCTCAACAGATCGCAGGGCTTGTTGCATTAAATCAAAGAGAGTGTTAATGCTTATACCGGTCATCAATATATGATAATCGTCGGCAAAACCATAAGTCGGAAATCCAAGGTTATTAAGTTTCCTTAACAAACCATCAGCGACTAGGTTCCATAAAAGTGGGGATAGTACACCACCTTGAGGACACCCACAGACACTCAGCTTTCTAATCTCTGCTTGCCGAAGCGATGAACAAAGAAGTCGATTGCTAAGCATTGCGTGTATCCAATTTGTGATACTTGAAGGTATGCCATGACCACGGGCTGCTTCCAGAATTGAATTGAAAGACACGTTATCAAAGGCACCTTCAATATCTAGGAAAACTCCCAAGCAAGATTGCTTTTGTGAGAAAGCTTTTTCAATGTTGTACACAACATCATGTAACAGGGTTGTAGTGGACTTTCCACGCTGGTAAGCATGTTGCATTCCATGTAGCGGTTGCACGCCCAGACTAACATTCCTGATATAGTGATCGACTATGCGTTCCACTGTTTTAAGAAGAAATGAGCTAAGACTGATAGGCCTGAAACTCTTCGCTTCCTCATAAGTGTCGCGACCGCCTTTGGGAATAAATTTGACAATTATTTCCTGCCAGGCTCTTGGAATATATCCAGTCGCAAGACTAAAAGTAAGTATTTTCTTCAAAACATGTTTGAAATGTTCATACCCTTTCTGCAGTAACACTGGGAAAACTCCATCCATTCCAGGAGATTTGCACGGAGCAAAACTCTCAACTACCCATTTGACCGATTCAATCGTCACAACGCTTCGAGCAAGGGCCCAAGAATCGTAACTACCTGAAAAAGTCTCGGGGAGAGCTGTCGGTGATGGATCCATACATCCTGGAAAGTGAGTGTTAAAAAGGCAGTGAAGTACATCACTTTCATCAGACAAGTGTTCACCATCTGAAGTTCTTAAGAAACTGACATTAAAGTCCTTAGACTTCGAAAGTAACTTATTTAATCTGCTAGCCTCGTTGAGACTAGAGACATTTGTGCAGAGGCTTTTCCAACCACTTCGCTCAGACGATCGAAGAGCATTTTTGTAAGCCCTTCGAGCCAACACGAATGCCTCCGACCCATCTCTGCGTCGGTGGTTCCAAGCTCTTCTGCATAGTTTCCTTAGTCTAGCAAGTTCAGCATTCCACCAAGGAGTTCCTCTAGTAGCTCGCACAATCCGAAGTGGACAAGCCTCTTCATATGCTGCAACTATGAGTGAATTTGTCTCGTCGACAACATTTTCCAAATCAATTGGGGTTTCAATTGTTGGTTGGTACCCGTAAAATCTAGTCGCCAAGCCCTCTTCATAGAGGTCCCAGTTTGTAGATTTGGGATTACGATATGTGATAATATCAAATTTAACGTTTGAATGATCAAAGAATATGTACTTATGATCAGACAACGAAGGTTCGAGCTCATCGGAGACGAGCCAATTCACCAACTCATGCGCAATTCTATCAGAGCAGAGAGTTACGTCCAAAACCTCCTCTCTTCCAGATCTCGCAAAAGTTGGGCGGTTTCCTGCATTGACTATGTGCAGGTTTGTACTGCTCACGAATTCCATCATATCAGAGCCTCTCGAATTTATATCTGTGCTGCCCCAAATGATATGGTGAGCATTTATGTCACTGCCGATTACAAGCGGTAAACCACTTTTGCAACAGTATGATACAACCTTTTTGAAGTCATCGCTTGGCGAAGGTTGGTTATGCGGTAAATATGCCGAACAATTTCCTGTCTATGCCATCAACAGTCATACCAACTGTGACAGCACAAATATCCCGAGTTGTGAGCTCCGATATGAGAGAAACATCGAGAGCACTATTTGCAAGTATGCATGCTCGAGGCATTTCACGTGGATTAGTCATACCGTTCTTGTTGAAGGCAACAAAGACTGGGTTTAACAATTTTCCAACGTAGAAGTTTCCCTTTTGGAAATATGGTTCTTGAACCAAAGCTATAGAAGCTTTACCTTCTTGAAGAAGTCTGGATAGATTCATAGTTGCTGTACGTTTATGCTGAAGATTGATTTGTGCCACTCTAACCATTATAAATTAGAGTAACGAACATTCCACCTCCAGCACCAACCGTACAACAACTACAAGAAACCAAATATATTGGCTTATAATCGCCTATAGCGAACCATGTAAGGATTTTTTTTAATGTTATTATCATTTAAATCCCACGAGTTGCGAAGAAAGAAGTCGTCCACTGTGCCAGAGCTTCGCTTAACACAGTAAGGGAACACCCCAAGATATTCCGTTCACGACTGCATTGTTTAACCTCCTGCAGCCATTCAGCCATCGGCACGGAAATACACCTTGGCTTAGGAGTTCCTATTTTTGTGGCCTTTTACGACATGGAACAGGAAACCAGTGGATCAATTCTTGGTAAAAAATAATTCCGCCGGATGCCACACGGCTTACCTGTTTGGTGGACTTATACCACCGGTACAGGTGGACCGTAGCGTTATTCTTAGCCAGTTGGGAAACCGCTACCGACACTACACGGCTATCTAGGCTGCTCAGAGAGGGAAGTTGACATTGATGGTCAACTTCCATGGATGGCCGAGCAGCCGACTAACAGGTCTTGACAGCTTCTGCTTTTTACTACGAAAGAGGCACCTCGCGGATGAAAGTAACACTCTAGCAACACTATAGGAGAAGGCAATTACTGTAAACCATTTCACGAATTATTTTAAAATTTGGTTAGAATGTGACATTACGATAGTAATTTCTAGCTTATGTTAATTTTTATACTGACATGGGGCCGCTAATAAAATTTGACGGATTTGTTTTGATCAGTAGATGAAAGCGTAAAGAGTAAGGTAACGGAGGTGTTTTAACCATTATAACCCTAATAAAACTAGCGAAAAAAGCTTTGGTATTAGCATTAGGTTGATGTCAGAGTGAGCGCGGAACGCAAAGCGAAGCGATTCAATGCGATGTACTATTTTCGCATCGCATTCACTCTGACAGGTTTGCTTTGATCAAATGTAACTAGCTCACACGCGCGTCCAGACGCTTCGCGTGACGCTTTCACTCTGACAGCAGTCTTAGAGACCGCCCGTGTGTTGTTATTTCATTATTGATTAGAACCAATTGAGTTTGCAAAATGTTAATTCAAGGATGGCTTTTATCGTATCAAAGAACGCTCACCAGCAACTCTACACTTCATTTGAAAAAATAACCCATATAACCAATAAAATACTAATGCCGCATCATGACAGAAAATAATCACTAATTGACATTTTAACCGCTTTAGAGGCCGAATTCCGACCGACTTTGGCAAAATATACGGCTGTTATAGATAATGCTTATTTATGGTTAGAGTATATTCAGAAAGCAAAATTCTGATTTATTTACAACAGATGAGTTTCCAGATTGTAGGTATAAAGCTATTCAAATTTTCGGTGCCAATAAAAGGCTATTCATTGGTTACATGGGTATGCTTGAGAACCACACGCTCATTCCAGATTGGGCCTTAATTTCAATCGGTGTACAACATAACATATTAGCTAAGATTTTCATACACTCTTTCAAATTCTAGATTTCGCATGTTAAACTTTGGTATATCCGCCAGATTGATCATCCATTTAAAATGCCACTTTGTAATTCTAATAAATATTGTGCATTCACTTCGTCCCGAATAAATGTCCCCATACTTTCTATACCACAAACACGTATTCACGTTTGTCTACACTCTGAATTACAATTGCCACTCAAATCATTTATAATATTATTTTGTTATCGCTTTGCAATAAAATACTGATCAAAATTATTTTAGTGTGCTCATTGAATAGTTTTATCGACAGTGTCAAAAGGGAGGGTGAGTAATGTTAGAGACATAACTGGAGGACGTGAATTTTACTACTTTTACTTCTTCACTTTCAGAATTGTAACGGTTCATATGACTTATTGACGACAAACATATTCTGTCACATTAGAGAAGTCACATTAGAGATCTCTAAGTATAATTTCTCCTGTTATATAAAGTGTGCACGCATCATGAGAGCGCGTGTTTATTTTCTTTCACCTTTAGCACTCGATCACACCAAATTACTACAGCAGAGCTCTAAAATTCTCTGAGATGGATGCAGATATATTTACCGAGCATGCCGAAGAGCACTCTAGTGTACGAGAAGCGTGGGGCACGCATATTCAGCAAAAGCGTTGTTTATCGTTGATATTCAGTTTTTCATTGCTGCGAAAAAACTTTCATAGAAATGCCAGCGCAACCTTCTGTAAATTTAAAAATTAAATCATAGAAGTGTTTGCTCACCATCACGCGCCAGTGGTCACTTGGGTGTATTTAGGCGAAAGCGCGTGAGAACAATCCATGCGAAAAAAAATGTGGTTCACTCGCACCAGCTTCTTAAACACAAGCACACACTCAAAGTCTGTAGATGGGGTAAAACGTCCCGAGGCATAATGCACCCTTTGCTTTCCTCAAAAGTTACAAATTCTGTTCACTGAAATTTTAATGAAACTGAAAGTCCGCCATAACAACAGATTACTATGAAATTTTTGTAACGATGGTTCAATCATATCTGGAAAATTTTTAAAAAACGAATTTCTTTGCCAATCATTCGGGTTTCTAAAATTAGTTCTAATACAGACGATTGTATTTGCAATTGTATAGAAAAATCGTCAAATTTATCGTCTGATATTTTTGGGGGCAAAACGACCCGAATTGTGTGAGGCAAAATGCTCAAGAATTCGCTTACAAAAATTATCCATAAGTTATCAATTTAATGAATAATAGTGAGCAATCTTCCACCTAGCAAATATTTCGTCAACAAAAAGTCTAAAGCTTTCTTTAAATAAGAAGAAGAAGCTTTATGAGGATGCATATTGCCCCGTGGTTGCCATGAGCTTTGATCCGTTGTTTCTATGGATTTTTACTCGTTGTTTAAGATCATCCTGCCTCTATGTTCAGATAATCGTCACTTCGCGTAATTTAAAATGTATATTTTTCATGTTTTCCACGATCGGGCGCATATATTTCAATAGACAATGTTTAAGGGTTTTGGAAAATAAGATATTTAATGTGTTTTTCAATGCATTCAGTGAGTATTTGTACGTAATTTTGAGAAAAAATGATTACGGAAGATAGTCATGGGGTGCGTTTTACCCCATCTACCTTTATATTCGACACTGCGAAGAAGTGCGCTTTCCTTTTTGTACGGGTTTCGTTGACTGGACACACAGTGTAGGAATGACACTTACACAATGATATATCACTCTAATGAAATGCCATCACTGTGCCACACAAAAAACTCTTAACAAAAGTGACTAAAATAGTACAACATTCAATGTTATAGCTGTTTATTATAGATTTTCATACTCAGTGGAGAAAAATTTGGCATAGTTCCAAAAAGAACCTGGTGAAAAATTTATCCGAGGTTTGAAAACTTTTTGCTACTATTTATTTATCTACACCAGAACCTTCATCCTAAACATTTAGAAACTGAAACTTTTTTAATAAACTAAACTTGGAACCTAGGACTAGTTTCTAATTCAGTTGCGAAACTCAGTTCACGAATTTAGTTCTACAATTTTTTAAACTGAGCTTGTTGGCTGAATTCAGGTTCAGAATTTATTTCTAGAATTACATTCGGAACTTTAATTCTGAACTTGAATCAAGAAATCGCATTCAATTTCGAAATCTAGTTCCGAATTTAATTTCAGTATGCAAGTACTGAGCTCTGAACCTGAGTTCTAGAATTGAATTGGAATTCTAGAAGTAAATTCTGAAACTAAACTTAAAAATTCAATTGAAGACTGTCCCAGAAAAAATGGACGCAACCAAAAACAGCTGCCATTTCGCAATGGTTCAGAATCTGTCAATTTTTATGGCTGCGTCCTGTTGTTTACACTCTTCTCTAACCACTTGTGCAGTTTTTTATTCGTTTCCATTAGTTTGTTTCGAAATGCGTGGACTTTCAGCAGAACAACGTCGAAAAATTGTGTACAAATGGTGCACAGAACGCGGACTGTCACTGAAAAAGATAGCAAAAATGGAAGGAGTAAGTGAAAAAGCCGTGCAAAATGCAATCAGGAAGTTCGGTGAGGATAACACCTTTGAGGATGAACCGAAAACGGGTCGAAAAAAAGGTCCTGCTAACCCTCAGTTGGATAAACGTATACTGAAGGCGTTCGAGCAAAAGAAGGAGGTTTCAGTTCGGGATGTGGCCCAAAAAGTGGGCACTTCGAAGTCAAATGTTCTTCGTGCTAAAACACGTTTGAATTTTCGAACCTATAAGAAGCAGAAACAACCAAAACGTAGTCCGAAACAAGAAGCATCGATCAAGCCGAGGGTTCGAAAGCTGTACAATACGATTCTTGCTGGAAATTTGAATTGCATAATCATGGACGACGAAACCTACGTAAAACTCGATTACAAATCCTTTCCCGAAACGAAATCCTGGGTACGGGCCTGGTCGCAATCGCTCTTGTTTGAAGCGAAACCCAAACTGCGATTGTCCAACAGCAGATATGCTCACAGAAGAACTAGTTCAGCTGTGTTTCAAAGAAGGGCGAATCTTACTCAAGTAATCAAATCGAGCTTCTCTCTCCTACGATTAAATGCTTCAAAATCCTACAATTTCGCCTAAAAATTCGGTTTCTGCAAAAGTCTCGATCTTAGTAATACAAGGGACTATGAAGAGCAAAACTCTCATTCCTTTTGTTTACGTAAGTTTCGGCCTCCGTGTACAACGCCAACAAAAGAAGAGATACTTCCATTGCTTGAAAGAAAGAACGAAACTGTTTATTTTCGTTATTTTAGAAGGTTTCGGAACTTTCTACTACTGGAAATTGTAAATGAGACGATCAAATTACCCGCAGATTTATCTTAATCGCTGAAGCCAGCCAAAATCATAACAACGCGCGTGGGCGTAATTTTACTTCACACAGGGAGCATAGAAGTAAACAAATCGAAAAAAGGGTGAAACTCTTTTCATGTTGATTTATTCAGTGAACATAGAGGAAAAATGGACAAAATTGCATACCATTTAAAGATAAGCCGATTTATCAAAAAAATGATCTTAAAATATACGATAATTTCTAAATCGAACTTGAAGCCAGTGCCTGATCGATTTCCTACAACTTCTTCTCTCGACACTTTTCTGATACAATTAGGGGAAGATGGGGTAAAACGGATGCCCTAGATAAAATGCACCTCTTGCTTTTCTCAGACCATGACAAAAGATTACTAAAAAAAAATTGGTAGTGATGGTTCAATTACATCTGGAAAAAATAACCAAAAACAATTATGTCTCTGTTATACGTAATTTTTTTATGCTCGTTCCACAGTAATTTTCAAGAGTGAGGAAGAAGATTTTTATTAAGTAACTAGTGAACATCTTTGTCGATGCTTCGTTTTCATAAAATTAGTTCTAATACAGACGCTGTATTTGCAAACTGTATGACCAAGTCGTAAAAGTTATCGTCCCATGTTTTTAAAGGCAAAATGATTCGAGTTATGTGGGGCAAAATGCTTGAAATCTCACCTACAAAAATGGGGTATAGGTTATCAGTTTAATGAATAACAGAGAATATTCTTCCATCTAGCAAATAATAATACGCTAAAACTTTCTTTAAATAATAAGAAGAAGCTTTATCATGGTTCCTTCGGTCCCAATGTTGTCATGAGTTTTGCTCCGTTGTTTTGATGGATGTTCATACGTTATTTAAGATAAACCTGCCATAGGCTCAGACAACCATAACTTCGCGTAATTTAGAATGTATATTTTGCTTGTTAGTTCCGATGCTCAACTGTACAAGTATAAAAGATACACAATGGTCGAAAATCTTTTTATAGAACTGAATTCTGAGCTCCAGGTTTAAAAATTAGTTCAGACTTCAGATCCAGATAACATGTTCTGAGTTAAAAACTATGACTCTGGAACTGGTCCTTAATTTATGTTCGGGATTCAAACTCACGATATGAGATCTGTTGTTGAATGTTAGAACTGACTTCAAAGCCAGAACTTAATTCCTAAATTTGCTGTCTATATTCCATTTCAGAATTCATTTCCATAGCTCAGAACTTGCAGTCTGGAATTGAATTCGGAACCTGGAGTCCGCATATGATGGAACAGAACTCATTCTAGAACTAATTTCATAACCGAAATTCTTGATCTGGATTCCGAACCTGAAATGTGCAACTCAATTCTGAGTATGTCCTAAATTTCAAATTTAGTTCTTGAATCCAGTTTTAGGATTCAGTCCTGGTCCAGAATGTTGGTTTTGGTGTAGATAAATAAATGATGACAGAAAGAACTCAACAGAAGTAAACATAGAAGTAAACATAAAGATAAATTTCGCATCTCGATTCTTATCAGAACCATCAAAATATTCCCAAAGGGTTAGGCGAAGTTTATCTCTACTGAGCATCTAAACTACAAAAAAAAAACTTTTCTTGTTCCGTATTATGTGATGTAGATTATGTTTGTCTTCAATAAGTCGTACTTTAGTACAGATGCACCGTTAAAATTCTGGAAGCGAAGCAGTAAAAGTTGCAAAGATCACACAACCAACTAACACGAGCTATTATCTGTATTCGGAAGTGTGAAAGAAGCAGGTCAGTTTTATTCGTATTCACAACCTCCAGTTTTGTATGTGACATTACCCACCCGCCTTTTTTCTACTTTCATACCTAAATATTTCGAGAACGGTCATTTCTAGAATGAGGATTACTATGAATAAATTTACACAGTATCTCTCTGCTGTAACAACTTCCGCGACGTGGCAGATCCACATAAACTGCTAATGCACTGATGAGTTGAATGCGAAACGTAAGAATAAATAAATATAAAAAACTTAATCTTTCAAAAGACATGAATTATACAAATGCTATCAATGTAGTGGTTTCAATAACAGATTAAATATAAAAATACCGAAAAGAAATTCCGGACGCGTTGTTTTCACAATTATATTTTTTCGGTAAATTTTTGAATGACAGTCTCATAGCTAGAATGTGAATGGAATCGTCAGATATGATTTTAAAAAAACAGACTATAGCAAAATCATTGACCTTTTGTCGAATATTGATTGGAGTGAAGTTCTCGACAAAAACGATGCAAATCTTTCTGTTCAGATTCTTCCTAATATCTTGGCGTATGCTAACTGAAACGACTGAGTAATGCTTTCAGACAAGCTCCATGGCAAACTACTGAATTAAAATGTTTAAAATCGTCTAAAAGATCAGCGTTAAAAGAATATTCCAAGCATGGCGGGTATGCACTGCACATAAACTACGTACACATTAACTCTTTATATAAAAACAGCTAAACTACGCACGTTACCTTCGGAATGTTCAGAACAAATTGCAGTCTGATCCTAAAACTTTTTGGAAGCACGTAAATGACCAACGAAAAGAATCGAATTTGCCTTCGTCGATGGTATATCGGAAACAAAAAGTTTTCTCCAATGAAGTCTTGTCACCGAACCAAATCACCCAGGCAGCAATTAACATACCAGTATCACATCAGTCGTTGGATACTATCAGTGTTGACCAAAATTCAGTAAAAATAGCTACCACCAAAATGAAGTCCTCGAGCTCTTCCGGACCCGATGGTATTCCTGCAATCTTTGTGAAAAAATGCTCCATCGGTTTAATTTCACCTCTCTGACAAATGTTTCGTTTATCGCTAACATCTGGGATCTTCCCTGATTCTTGGAAGATTTCATACATGTTTCCAGTTCAAAAAAAGGAGACAAAATAGACATCGACAACTACAATGGAATTACCTCGCTGAGTGCTATTCCAAAGCTTTTCGAATTTGTGGTACCGGAATCTATATTCAACCATTGTAAGTGGTTTATTGCAGAAACACAACATGGGTTTATGCCGAAACGGTATACGACTACCAACCTCTTGACCTTCACGACGTTTGTGACGGATGCTATATCCTGCGATTTACAAACTGACGTTATCTACACGGACCTTTCCGCTGCCTTTGACAAAATTAACCACGCCAATACTGTTGCCAAGTTGGACAGATTGGGATTTGGTTCTAACATGATGCGTTGGTTTTTTTCATAACTTAATAATAATCGCCGATAAGCAATCAAGATAAATGACTCTGTATCCAAAGAGTTCATCGCTTCTTCTGGGATTCCACAAGGCAGCCATCTCGGACCACTGATCTTCCTCATGTATTTTAACGATGTGAATCTTTCTCTGAAATGTCCACGCTTATCTTTCGCTGATGATCTCAAGCTATTCCAAACAGTTCGAAGTAACGAGGATTCCTCCAACACCAACTTGAAATTCGAATCGAATGGCTTTGAACATTAATAAATACTCCATCATCAAGCTCACACACACAAAAAAGTCCCTATAAGATACAACTATTGCCTTGATGAAGTAGTGATCAACAGAACCACATGTGTTAAGGATCTCGGTGTAATTCTAGATGAGCAATTGTCTTTCAAGCAGCATATCAACTTTATTGTAGCAAAGACATCTCGATGTTTAGGATCTGTAATGAGAATAGGAAAACATTTCACAGACATTTACTGTTTAAAGTCTCTATATTGCTCACTCATTCGTACAAAGCTCTACGATATGGAACCCATATTACCTTAACGGCACCCATCGAATAGAATCAATACAGCGCAGATTCGTCCGATTTGCTCTTCGACAGCTACCTTGGAATAACCCTTACGAGCTGCCTAGCTACGAAAGCCGTGGATTATTGGTTGGACTCGACACTCTTGGCATTCGACGTGATTTGTCCCGTGCTATGTTGATCGTCGACTTGAAGAACAACAAAATAGACTGCCCTGCACTCCTCAGTGAAATATCTTTAAATGTACGCAGTAAGGCTCTTCGAAATAACGTTTTTACACGATTACCCCTTAGCCGTACTAATTATGGTTATAACGGAGGTTATATTATTGGTCTACAACGAACTTTCAATCGAGTATCTGCCGGATTCGATTTTCACATTACGCGTAGCAGAATTCAAACGATTTTTTCAAACATACTTAGAAGTAGGAATAATTTTTCATCATTAGGACTACACATTGTCTGTTGATTACATGTACATAAATAAATAAATACAAGTGTTTTGCATTTTTGCTGCTTAGATTTATTACAGTTCCCAATCGATATTTTAGACATCGTTTTTGTACCAATAACAGTATTGAGTGAAATTTTCCTCTCCATCCTTGCAAAACAAATGATGTGTCATACTGAAGATGTGTACAAAGTCCAAAGTCGAAACAAACCGATCCCGAACTAAATAATTTCCAAAGTTTCAGTTTCCAACTGAAAAGAGATCCTCTACTAAAACGAAATGGATTCCGACCAAAACGGTTCTAACCAATGAAGAATTAAGTGCAGTTGATTACGAATGGCAGAACCGTGATTAATCGCACGATAGACTTTAGACTATCTATACGAAGGTGTACGAACTAGGACTTGTTTGAAGATCATTAAATAGTGGAGTTTACCGTAGCAAATCATAGCGCGATCCATGTCAAGACCATTGAATGTTACGCTAAACTCAGTGAACAGTTGCGTAGTAAGGAATATCACTACTGAAGTTGTTTCGAAGTATGAAATTTTCATACAATTTTTTTGTTTAATAGAAAAAATCGATCGACTTCAATTCTATTTCAAATATTAAAAACTTTCCACCACACAGTCCCGACTTCGCAACCGAGCAGACTACTGCAATTGGCTAGTGAAAAAATCAATATCGTTCGCAAACGCGCGTACGAAATTGAAATGCACCGTGAACGACAATTGAATAACCCAAGGATTACGGCGGCCGGCGTCTGTGAAATCGACGATGCAGATTAAGATAATATACCAGATACTAGTCCTATCAAGCGTGTCCACTACTTTGTAGGTCTTCACTACCAAGTGGTGAACCTGCAGCCGTTTGGGGGTATTGCAAAGTGCGCAACAGCGTGCACAATAAAAACAAACAGTTGAAAACGGCGATTGCTTCCAATGCAAATCATGAACGTGAGCAAGGCTCACTTCGATTAGCTGCAAATTAAGACGGTTGGTGTGTAATTTCACACACATCAGCTCCGTTACATTATGCCACGATGAAGATGGCCGTCGCTGGTTTCGGAACGACGCAATGGTCTTAGACCTAGTTTCAAGATAAAATCTGCTTTTTCACACCAAACCACGGGGACAAATATTTATTGGTACTGCGTATTCACAGCAACAACAATCGAAGGTAAATCCTAAGTACTCCCTGTGAAATTACTGCAACCGTCGGGGCAAGTTCGCACGGTTGAGAGTGCGAAACTTTCAAGATTTAATTATCACGTCGAAGCACTAAACTTTACGATTTCTTATCCTGTTCGGTATCGCCATAAGGCAGACGCTGATAAATACGGACGGACCTCCGAGTGCTTACAAGCGCGCGAAATCAAGATCCCGAACCGTAGTGCAAGCGAGCGGTCAACGAAATCGATCCAGGAGGGCATGATCAATCGATTGGAAATACCGAGCCATGGCTAGGGAGGCTGATGATACACACCGAAGCTAAACAGCACTATCGCGAGATTTGGGGAGGAGCACTGGGTACCGGTGTGTTCGCCTTGTTTCTGCCAAACAGAAACAGAAAACGGAAAATGAACCGAAAAAGTAACGAGTCCGCTAAGGATTTACGGAGAAGAAATAGAAGGGGAAAACAATCAAGAGTGTCTTAATTGATAATCTTATGATATGTTATTTCCCGTATTTATGCTTTAATCGTGACATCTTAAAAAGAGCCTCGTTTAATTTAAACCGCACGAAAGCTTTGTACGTATCTTTAGTTGGCTGTTTTTTTATGTCACTCTGTGCCTGGATTTCTGGATCATCAACTCTTCGCTAGTTGTGCCAATCCTGTATTGCCCTCCTTAGGTGTTAAAATAATATTATCGTGATTTCATTGCTGTGTCCTAAAAATAATTGGTAGATCAATTTTGTTCATCATTCAGCACAGACACACCAATACTGGTGGAATATGCACGGCCATTATTATTGAGTCAGTTTTTCGCATTAAATCTATCGTTTCTATTCTTTTAGAATCTGTCGCAATAATTGTGAATATGTTCAGTTGAATGCAGAAAAACTATCAAATCCCCTATGAAATGTACCCGCATATCAGTCCCATTACGTGCAAATTCGAATCTGAGATGCTACAAGCACAGACAAATCAAAAACCTTTTCTTTAGAATCCACCTAGGGGTGTAACGATGCCTTTCTTATATTACTTATATTTTCAGAAACTTCACTCATTCTGTCAAGATTTTTTTCAAACTCAAACTACCATAATCTTCTCAATTTGTAAACAGTTATGTCAAGTTGACATAGATTAAAATGTGGCAACACTGCACGCTATGCAAAATTGAACAAAGCACACTGTGTGCTAGGCGGTGGTGTTTTATTCTTCCGTATCAGCACCTACCGATGCGTCCCGGGTTTTGCATCATTTTGTATGACAGTATGGAAGTTTTAACACCCATAGCCCTATACGGATGTCGGATCTGAATGAAATTGCACAGTATCTTTTAAGACACTGAGAGTTTTAATTCGTGAACATCGGGTTAACCATTGCTGAGAAATCGAAGTGAGTTCCATTTTTGGAGCTTTTCTTCACTATTACCAGAGTGTTCGGAAGCGGAAACCGAAAACTATTAGTCCCAAAGTAGATTTATATATCCACTAATTAACAAGGTCTGCCAACTAGATGAATTTACCAGTAAAAAACCTCTTTTGAAAAAGGTCTCATGAAATTGAATTTTTTTTTTCACTTATCGCGCTGTAATACTGGAACCAAAAGTTGGGGACTTTTTAAATAATTTTAAGACCTTTCATTTGCATCTCAGTTTGTAAAAATCGATTAAGAAATTTCCGACAAAATTGAGTGCACCTTTTTTCATAGATTTGCTCATATGCGATCGCGATAAAATTCAATGGCGATCTATGGGGCCATAAGATCTTTCATTTGAATGTGAGTTCGTGAAAATCGGTTCTGCCATCTCTGAGAGAGCTTAGTCGAATGGTATCCATAGGGAGGTCCAATGCGCAATAGCAATTTGCAATGTAGATACAGTGAAACTGTTAGTGTTAGGTAAGTATGCAGCGAAAAAAATGCATTCCTTATTTTGATTATAGACACAAAACTCATGATCTAATTAGATTGAAATAATTAGGATGAATTCGATTTATAGACGAATCAGAAGTTTAAGGTTTTGCACAGCATTTGAACCAGTCCTTTGCTATATTGGCTAGGATAGCACTTGGTAGAGCGCCTTTCCCTCGGGCTGGTTTTTAGCGCATATTTTTGGTTGCTTTTGCGCTCATGTTACTTACTTACCTAACAGCTATAGGCCTTGGGTGTCCTTTGCTGTATCACGCATACGTCTCCACATAACTCGGTCCATGGCTGCTCGTCGCCAGCCACTCAAGGCACGTATGCTTCTGAGATCACCCTCCACTTGATCGATCCACCTCGCTCGCTGCGCTCCTCTTCTTCTTGTATCAGTCGGATTAGATTCAAGAACCATTTTCACTGGGCTGTCGTCCGACATCCTTATCACATGCCCAACCCATCGTAGACGTCCGATTTTAGCTGTCCGTACGATGGGTGGTTCTCTTAGCAGTAGTTGCAATTCGTGATTCACACGCCGTCTCCACGTTCCGTATTCCATCTGCACTCCGCCATAGATGGTCCTCAGTACCTTTATTTCGAAAACACTGAGGGCGCGTTGGTCCTCTGCCAACATAGGCCAGGTCTCGTGACCATAGAGAACAACAGGTCTAATGAGCGTTTTGTAGATGGTCAATTTCGTGCGGTGGCGTACTTTTCTCGATCGGAGGGTTTATCTGAGTCCAAAGTACGCACGATTCCCTGCCAAAATACGTCTATGAATTTCTCTGCTGGTGTCATTATCGGCGGTCACCAGTAAGCCCAAATACACGAACTCGTCAACCACCTCGATATCGTCACCATCTATCAATATTCGTGGTGGGAGGCGTAGTGTTTCTACTCTAGATCCTCTTCCTCTCATGTATTTTGTTTTCGACGCATTTATGACCAGCCCTATACACCTAGCTTCAGTTATCAGTCCGATGTAGGTTTCCGTCATCTTCTCAAGGTTACGTGTGACAATATCAATATCGTCAGCGAAGCCAAAAAGTTGTACGGACGGAAGTTGCGATTATTTTTTAAATTTTGGGAACTGTTACAACATACAGTAGCAGCAGAATAGCAGCTGACCTTATGTATACGCGCTCTTGTTATTGCGCTGAGACAAATTTGTTCTTATTCTCAGAAGACAATTCTGCGCAGGTGAAGAGCATTAGTTGCTCTCACAAAAACTCATTTGTGCATTTATGTACCGCGGCAGAAATGAATGTACAACGCTTTGTACGTTCTCAGTGCATTTAGCCTAAAACGAGGTTCGAATGCTCCAGTCACATGAGAATAAGCATCGCAATGCTAATTAACTCTCCGATAAGTTCCCGATCACAATATACCGTTTATACAATTTTGTAAGAATAATAAACTCTACATATTTTGGAAGTTGTGTTCTATGAGACTTATTTAATTACTTTCCTTAGCGTACGGCACAATTGTTAATAATTAAGTTTGCAAAAGCGGGGGAAAGTATCTGTAACTATACAATCATTCTAAAACGTTTTTATCAACTTCTTGAGAATCCTGGTGCGATCTTGCTCAACACCACCTTAAAATTTATTTAAAATTGTTTGCGTGGTCATACATAATTTAAATATGATCTTTGACGACTTTGAATCTGTTAGATGAAATACATAACATTCAATATGTGGAATGAATCCCGCAGCCGAGGGAAACACGTAGAAAGTTTCCATGCAAAAATCAACACATTTGCTATGAAAGTACCGGCTAAGATTTTTTTTTTTTTTTTATTCCATTCAAAGTTTTTTCCCGGTTTTTACACTAAACATGACTTTAAACGATTTCTGGTCTGGAAAGTTTAAGTCCGGTTTTGACATACAGAGAATATTAATTCGGTTTTCGTATTCAAAACTACTTAAAGGGGGCACTTATCAGCCATTCATATAACGCTGAATCACTTTTTGAAATCTGCTATGTATATTGTTTGAAACATAGAGATTTTTTTGATAAAAAGCTATAGAAATCATGTTTCATTCATGTCAAATCATGTTAACTTGAATATGTGTATTAGGCCGCAGAAAACTTCTTTGTTGTTGTCGCTCGTTTGAATCACGATGTAAAAATCTAAAATTATAACCTCTCCGGATCAGAAAAACCCCACCAAAAAATTAAAGCTGGCATATAAATGAACGCAAAAGGGTTATAAATCTTCAAAACTGCTTTCACACATAGATTTCAAATTACCTTCTATGTCCATTATATAAACAGAATCAGGAATACATTCAAAAAATATGATGAGATTGATTTTTATACTCATTTGATAGTTTAGGAATCATGTTGTCAAATTTTTGCATCTAATTAGAAAGCGGGATCCATATGTAGAAGATCCTGCAGTTAAATTCTTGAATATTACAGGCAGTGAAACTGTTAATTGCGAAGACACTCTTGACTCAGGGCTAGAAGAATCAAGATCTAAATATCATCAAATGGTAATCACTAGCGAAGATGATCGCTTGTGATCTTTTCCAATAAAGATCACTAATCATCTGATCCTGTTAAGATCTGTTGATCAGTGATCTTAGAATCACATCGATCAAAATCAATACTGATCTTCCGTCACACAAAATCGGTAGTGATTTTGAGCTACTGTTATCACTAATTCCTGTAAGATCAAATCACTGGACGATTCGATCAGCTTCGAGCATTGCGGATATATGAGCATGATCAGACACGAGTGCCGATTGATTTACGTCTAAAATCGTTGAGGGGTGTGAAAATTAGTGACAACAGTAATCCTACAGAAATTTTTAACTAAGGAAAACCTGTGTCAATGAGACTTTTAAAATCGTGGAAAACTTGTTATCTTTGGGAAGTTTAGTGATGGATAATAAGGAGTACTAAAGCAGCATGTACATCCATGATTTTTGTCAATTTATATGCATGAAGGTGCTCAAATTGGGGAAAATGGTCGGTTTGTAACTTTCCTTCCACAGTCCATATCACCAGAGTTGGGAAAAATACCGGTTTCATTACGGCACGTTTACGAAGTTTCAACATATGTTCTCGTTTGATACAAACCGTGTTTGATTTCGCCACCTGTTGTTTAATTCGCAATAAAATGAATACTAGACGAAGGGAAATGAATGCTAGATGTAGGTTTTATAGAAATAATTGGTTTGGATCGTAATCACATTGATAATGAAAATTTTACAGTTTTCACTGCGCATTAGCAATACGCAATACAAAATTAGTAAAAAATATACCACACCAAATAGTGATTGTAACGGCAAAAGACTTTGTTTTACTTCCGGTTGGTTAATGCTGATGATAATGTTCATGCACTTTTTAGATTAAAGATTGGAGTGACAGCCATTTGAACTTTAATGAACACAGAGTAGCATTAAAACGATCCTAACTTTGTTGAAATGTTGTTGTGATACTAATAACAATGAAGTCGTTTTTAAGTTTTAAGTAAAACCAAAATTTATATGATCGAAATTCATTCGTTTCAAAATTTGTTGTAATATTGTAATATTCACAATCACATATTTGATATGAATAGATAATACTGACTATTTTTATTTACAGTGAATAAAAAAATTTGCTTATTTCCACCCCTGTTTCAAAGATCACCCATCATATTCAATTGTCATTTTCAATGAAAATCGCTGCATGGCTGATAATCGTGAGAATTATTTTAAAAGATTATCGTTTCATTATCACGTGTGAGTTTATGGAACATCACGTCTTTCTTCGAGTGATCATAATCATCGTTGATTTGGAGGATAATCGATGGCTAAAATCGGGCATGATGTTTTTCAGCGGTGATATTTAATAATCTAAGACCCAAACAAAAAACGTTTTGGTGCAATTGGAACCACTGTACACTGGAATAGGGAAAAAAGTCGCTTGCACAAAAACATCGATATCTCCATTAAAAATTGACGGATTTAAACAACATATGAATACAGTATAACATTGGATATAAATTAGTGAATCATTTGACATAACATAAAAGTAATGATTGATTCATTTAAAAAACAGAGGTGAAAATTTTTAAAACAAATGTTAATCATTACATGCACACAAAACTAAATCTGGTATTCCAGCATCCGGGACAAATACTGCTGAACCATGCAGAGCCTTTGAACAGGATCCTTAGAGCGTGAAAGATTCTTCACCATACTTTATCCGTGCGTCTTCAGATTGTCCACCGAGAGACGTCGGCGTTCGTCAATAACATCTAATCAAGAAGCGAATAAAACGAAAGAAGGAAAGAACACGGAGCAACAAAAAAAAAAGAAAAACAAATCAAACGAATATCGCGCTGCAAAGGGACAAAAGCACCGTAGATTGAGTGGAATAAAGTACCAATGAAAAATAACCACTCTTGAGGCGACGAAGCAGCAAACAGACAGAGGGAAGATTGACATTGTCGTTTTGTTGAATATTTTCGCAGCAGTCACACATCAGCACATTTTATACTCCCTTCGGTTCCGCTGCTGTGTGGTGCAGCCAAGAAAACCACGGCAGCAGCAACAACAGTAACCGGCCATCATTCTGGGCGGTTGAGGTCCTAGGGTGGTCTGATGCTGAGCATGGCGGCTGCTGTCGCGAAATGCTATGAGGCCGTCGCTCCTGCCATGTCAGAAGAGGGCAGCTCAGCGAGTGCACCGATCGGCGGGTGAATTAAAACATGGCCACTTCACATTTATAAATCGGATCCCGGAATCCAAACAAGTTAAGTGCAGTGGTGACAAACCTGCTGCAGTCTGGATACGACCGGTTGGAGGGAACGAGAGCGAGAAAGAACAAGACAGAGAGAGAGAGACAGAGAAAAAAACGCTACCAGCACTTGTTCCAACAAGCTATCAATGTCACACCGTAGCAAATTATAGCATATAAACAAATAATAAACGCATCAAACGAGATCGCACCCCCACTGCTCCCTGTTTTGTAGATGGTTGAATTGTCCCGAAGAAGATTCGACGCTTACCTATCCAGCGCCCTGTCCTAGGCCTGTAAATTCATTTTAGCTTGACTATGTTTGCGGTGATAAAATTTCAAATTTAATTGACGTAACTAGAACTTTACTACGATAGTTTACTAATTAAATAGCTCCATAAAGTAGTCATTTGAAGAAAGATATAGGCAGTTTTTGATAAGGTTAGATAGATCAGGACAAATGCAGTCAAAAAGTCGAATAGATTTTTTACTTATGTTGACCATAATCTCTACTAATCTGAATATATTACATATATACATAAATTGCTTGAAAGCACTCATTAGTGTGTATAGTTTCGATCAAAAATACCATCCAAGTAGGCTGAATGGTAGTAATGAACTCAATTCGCTCGTGTCCCTTGATACCATTTTTTTAATGACGTTTCGTCAACAATGCTATCTTTTTCCTTTAACTCATATTTCATTGCAAATTCAAATTATGGTACAAAATAATTCTCAAATGCATGTTTCATATCGCATTTGAGCGGAAGTGATTGTGTTATAAGGGAACTCGGGTCCACCGGGTAACGCCAATCGAACTCTCATTCTGAACTGAACAATTTGTACACTTTTATACTCTGTATAGAGAAATTCTGCGTTTGATCGTCCATAAATCGCAAAATTCTGGCACGACTCCATTCATTTGGCATGAAGCTTTGCATGTTTAATTGGTATGACAAATAAAGTATTTTTCACTAGTCTAGAGATTTTTTTCACTCAAGACTAATTTTTGAATAGAGCGTATCTGTTTTAAGCAACATTTTTTTTAAGCAATAGTAATTCGAAATCTATTGCTTCTACGAAAATTTTGACTGAGAAAAAGTTGTAGGCAATCAATTGAACTTTCAAAACAAAATATACACTGAAAAAAGTCTTCCGATTTTTCAAAAAATCTAAAAATATAAGATTTTTTTCATATCATGCCACGAAAAACGTGTGGTAATACAAGTAAACTAATGAATATTGAAAACAGTTGGAGATCTATAAAAAAGTTTCCCGAAGAAAAACTTATTGCTGATTTTCAAAAAACGATGTTTTTATAGGAATAAATGTGTCAGAGCAATCAACCATTATTTTTCAAGATACGCTCGATGAAAAAGTGGGTAGAGAGCTACTTCCTAAATGCAGCCATTTTCGAGATACATGAAAAACATAATCGAGAAAATGGACAGTTCATAAGAATATGCCCTTTTTATAAGTTAGTCTGGGTTTTGATACTTTTAAAACAAAATCGAAAAAAATCACTTGCTTATAAAAACACACATTTTTCATAAATTATGTGTGGTTTTCCACAAGCGAACTGTATTTAAGTTGCAAAGTACAATTCTGACGATATAATTTGCGATATATATATATATATATATATATATATATATATATATATATATATATATATATATATATATATATATATATATATATATATATATATATATATATATATATATATATATATATATATATATATATATATATATATATATATATATATATATATATATATATATATATATATATATATATAAGTCAATTGTCGTTTTCCAAATCAACTTTATTATTTCTTATCGGCACCGCTACTCGTTATAGATGCACATTTTCATGTTTTGATTATCTGTATTGACTGTATAATTCAATTTAATAACCTTTGAGCTTTAGAAGATTTTTCATGTTTTGATTATCTGTATCGACTGTATAATTCGATTTAATAACCTTTGAGCTTTAGAAGATTTATGTATAATATGATAACCCATTTCTGTTATTGGAATGAAGCAATGATATTTTGATGTACTCTGAAACATTTATGTTTGTTGATCAATATCTTTCCATTCTACAGCACCATCGTCATATTCCTCTTGTCACATACAACAAAACGAGAATGCTTTGAAATTATTTTGATTCTTTTTAGAAGCCCAATCGTTTTACCTTTTTGCCTTTCTCTATAGAAAGGTATTAGAATTGCTGGAAAAACCGACTTTCGAACGGAGCCTCGGAGACCCATAGTGTTATATACCATTCGACTCAGTTCGTCGAGATCGGAAAATGTCTGTGTGTGTGTGTGTGTGTGTGTATGTGTGTGTGTGTGTATGTGTGTGTGTGTGTATGTGTGTGCACTTTTCGAAGATATTTGAACGCGCTCAATTTTCTCAGAGATGGCTGAACCGATTTGAACAAACTTGGGCTCGTTTGAAAGCTACTGTCGGGCCATTGATCAAGTTCGAAGATCAAATGGCTGTGATTTTTGGTTCAGGAGATATGATTCTATAAGTGACGTAACCGACAAAAAGCGTTGTATTTGAACGCGCTCAATTTTCTCAGAGATGGCTGAACCGATTTGAACAAACTTGGGCTCGTTTGAAAGCTACTGTCGGGCCATTGATCAAGTTCGAAGATCAAATGGCTGTGATTTTTGGTTCCGGAGATATGATTCTATAAGTGACGTAACCGACAAAAAGCGTTGTATTTGAACGCGCTCAATTTTCTCAGAGATGGCTGATCCGATTTCAACAAACTTGGGCTCGTTTGAAAGCTACTGTCGTGCCATTGATCAAGTTCGAAGATCAAATGGTTGTGACTTTTGGTTCCAGAAATATGATTGTATAAGTGACGTAACCGACAAAACACGTTGATTTTTACCGCTCTTGTATATATAAGGGTGCCAAAATTTTGGGATCAACTCTATTTTCGTAAAGTTCTAGTGCTCAAAAGTTTAAGCACCTCGAAAAAAGCCTTCATGCAAAATTTGACCTAAATCGGACATGCTTAAGGGGTGCTGCCCGGTGGTAAAGGTTTGACAATTATCGATCTTGAAAAAGCACCATAGGGGGGAGTACATGAAATTTCCAAAATAAAAATTTTTTTTTGATGCCAAAACTCTTAAAACTGCATAAAACATCGAAATTTAGTGTTATCCCGAAAAAATTTTTTTTTGAAAAAATCAACTTTCTGGGACTTAGAAAAATTTTCATATTTTTTCTAAGTCCCAAAAAGTCGACTTTTTCAAAAAAATTTTTTTTCGAGATGACACTAAATCTCGACGTTTCATGCAATTCTAAGCCTTTTGGCATCAAAAATTTTTTTTCGATTTCGAAAATTTCATGTACTCCCTCCTATGGTGATTTTTCAAGATATATGAAAATTCCACTAAGTGGACTAAGAAGGGTTTTGCCTTTCTCTATAGAAAGGTATTAGAATTGCTGGAAAAACCGACTTTCGAACGGAGCCTCGGAGACCCATAGTGTTATATACCATTCGACTCAGTTCGTCGAGATCGGAAAATGTCTGTGTGTGTGTGTGTGTGTGTATGTGTGTGTGTGTATGTGTGTGTGTGTGTATGTGTGTGCACTTTTCGAAGATATTTGAACGCGCTCAATTTTCTCAGAGATGGCTGAACCGATTTGAACAAACTTGGGCTCGTTTGAAAGCTACTGTCGGGCCATTGATCAAGTTCGAAGATCAAATGGCTGTGATTTTTGGTTCAGGAGATATGATTCTATAAGTGACGTAACCGACAAAAAGCGTTGTATTTGAACGCGCTCAATTTTCTCAGAGATGGCTGAACCGATTTGAACAAACTTGGGCTCGTTTGAAAGCTACTGTCGGGCCATTGATCAAGTTCGAAGATCAAATGGCTGTGATTTTTGGTTCCGGAGATATGATTCTATAAGTGACGTAACCGACAAAAAGCGTTGTATTTGAACGCGCTCAATTTTCTCAGAGATGGCTGATCCGATTTCAACAAACTTGGGCTCGTTTGAAAGCTACTGTCGTGCCATTGATCAAGTTCGAAGATCAAATGGTTGTGACTTTTGGTTCCAGAAATATGATTGTATAAGTGACGTAACCGACAAAACACGTTGATTTTTACCGCTCTTGTATATATAAGGGTGCCAAAATTTTGGGATCAACTCTATTTTCGTAAAGTTCTAGTGCTCAAAAGTTTAAGCACCTCGAAAAAAGCCTTCATGCAAAATTTGACCTAAATCGGACATGCTTAAGGGGTGCTGCCCGGTGGTAAAGGTTTGACAATTATCGATCTTGAAAAAGCACCATAGGGGGGAGTACATGAAATTTCCAAAATAAAAAATTTTTTTTGATGCCAAAACTCTTAAAACTGCATAAAACATCGAAATTTAGTGTTATCCCGAAAAAATTTTTTTTTGAAAAAATCAACTTTCTGGGACTTAGAAAAATTTTCATATTTTTTCTAAGTCCCACAAAGTCGACTTTTGCAAAAAAATTTTTTTTCGAGATGACACTAAATCTCGACGTTTCATGCAATTCTAAGCCTTTTGGCATCAAAAATTTTTTTTCGATTTCGAAAATTTCATGTACTCCCTCCTATGGTGATTTTTCAAGATATATGAAAATTCCACTAAGTGGACTAAGAAGGGTTTTGCCTTTCTCTATAGAAAGGTATTAGAATTGCTGGAAAAACCGACTTTCGAACGGAGCCTCGGAGACCCATAGTGTTATATACCATTCGACTCAGTTCGTCGAGATCGGAAAATGTCTGTGTGTGTGTGTGTGTGTGTGTGTGTGTATGTGTGTGTGTGTGTATGTGTGTGCACTTTTCGAAGATATTTGAACGCGCTCAATTTTCTCAGAGATGGCTGAACCGATTTGAACAAACTTGGGCTCGTTTGAAAGCTACTGTCGGGCCATTGATCAAGTTCGAAGATCAAATGGCTGTGATTTTTGGTTCAGGAGAAATGATTCTATAAGTGACGTAACCGACAAAAAGCGTTGTATTTGAACGCGCTCAATTTTCTCAGAGATGGCTGAACCGATTTGAACAAACTTGGGCTCGTTTGAAAGCTACTGTCGGGCCATTGATCAAGTTCGAAGATCAAATGGCTGTGATTTTTGGTTCCGGAGATATGATTCTATAAGTGACGTAACCGACAAAAAGCGTTGTATTTGAACGCGCTCAATTTTCTCAGAGATGGCTGATCCGATTTCAACAAACTTGGGCTCGTTTGAAAGCTACTGTCGTGTCATTGATCAAGTTCGAAGATCAAATGGTTGTGACTTTTGGTTCCAGAAATATGATTGTATAAGTGACGTAACCGACAAAACACGTTGATTTTTACCGCTCTTGTATATATAAGGGTGCCAAAATTTTGGGATCAACTCTATTTTCGTAAAGTTCTAGTGCTCAAAAGTTTAAGCACCTCGAAAAAAGCCTTCATGCAAAATTTGACCTAAATTGGACATGCTTAAGGGGTGCTGCCCGGTGGTAAAGGTTTGACAATTATCGATCTTGAAAAAGCACCATAGGGGGGAGTACATGAAATTTCCAAAATAAAAAATTTTTTTTGATGCCAAAACTCTTAAAACTGCATAAAACATCGAAATTTAGTGTTATCCCGAAAAAATTTTTTTTTGAAAAAATCAACTTTCTGGGACTTAGAAAAATTTTCATATTTTTTCTAAGTCCCAAAAAGTCGACTTTTTCAAAAAAATTTTTTTTCGAGATGACACTAAATCTCGACGTTTCATGCAATTCTAAGCCTTTTGGCATCAAAATTTTTTTTTCGATTTTGAAAATTACATGTACTCCCCCCTATGGTGATTTTTCAAGATATATGAAAATTTCACTAAGTGGACTAAGAAGGCTTTTTGCCTTTCTCTATAGAAAGGTATTTTAGATTAGCATCACTGTTCTCATACAAATAGGCAACGCAAATGTCAAGCACTAGTTTGGAAAAATGATGCTGACTGTGTGACATAAACACTGAAGCATGTTTCTGTGAACTACTCGAATCAATCTGAATCAATTGGTGTCAAAATTAGTATCCAAAATTATTTAATAAAAGTATGAAACATATTTTCATGAGACTGTTATGAAAGAAGAGAAAGGCATTATCACACCACTAGGTGGATTAAGAAGGGTTTTTATATATATAAAAAATAGGTATAGAATTCGCTCAAACTTTGGAAAATTTTTCCGAGGCCCGGAGGGCTGAATGACATATACCAATCGATTCAGCTCGACGAACTGAGCAAATGTCCGTGTGTGTGTGTATGTGTGTGTGTCTGTATGTGTGTTGTCAACTAAGAGGTCGAGATCTCAGAGATGGCTGGACCGATTTTGATCAAACTAGTCGCAAATGAAAGGTCTCCCCGTCACCCAGAACGCTATTGAATGGTTTTGAGATCGGATGTTTACTTTTTTAGTTATACGAAGTTTTATGTCAAAATTTTCAGTTTTTTGACAGTATCTGTCACAATTGATCTTGAAAACAGAATATGTTTTCAGACTTAGATTCCGCATGGTAGTTGCAATCCAACAAGCCATAGATTGTTAAAATCCGTCCATTTTTAACGGAGATATCGAAATTTTTGTGTAAACGACTTTTCCCCCTATTCCAGTAGTAGAAGTTTTGAGCGCTATATGATAAAGAAATGCTTGGGAGCAACGGAAAACACGATTTTTTTTTACTGTTATATACAATTGTTTCTAAGTACCAAAAAGACTGTGTACAGCATTCTTTTTTGTGACATTTAGCCTCGGACCGATTTTAGCACTGCTCGTTTTTGGCAACATAATTGTTCGAATATGGAATATGTAAACCCGATGATGGCAGCATTTTCGAGTTGAAAGCAATTGAATAATTATGTTTATTTAATCTACTTACAGCAATAAATTCTGGAAGAACATAACACCCATATACCATTCGAATCAGTTCGTCGAGATCAGCAAATGCGTGTGTGACAAATAATTTCACTCAATTTTCTCGGAAAATTTCTTTTCTACAAATTCAGATTCATATGAAAAGTCGTATGCTCCCAAACAAAGTTCCTGAATTATGTTTGGTTCCGACCTCTAGTTCCGGAACTACAGGATGATATGTGAAACGAAATCAAAATTGTGTAACTCATTTTTCTCGTAGATGGCTGAACCGATCTAAGATTCAAATGAAATCTAAGAATCATCTAAGATTCAAATGAAAAGTTTCAAGATTCTATAAAACATCTTCCTTTTCAGTCAGATCCAACTTCCGGTTTCAGCGATACAGGGTGATTAGTATAAAAATGTCTATTCCATATAAATTAATCAGGTTTATCGGGTTAGCAGATTTGGATAGTCGATAACCAAATAAACTTTTTTCAGTTTTAGTGGTATTCAGTTTTCGATTCAGAAGGCACCTAAAAATTTAATCCGTGCTCTGATTTCTCAAAGATGTCTACACTGATTTTCAAACATTTTGAAACAAATGTAAACTATACAGCTACTCAGGTGAATTTATCTGACTTCGGCCATACAAATTTTAGAATTCCGATTCCAGTATCAAATCGTTTCTCAAAGCTCAATCGTTTTCTCAAAAAAAAACCTAATCGAATTTCAGAAACAAAAATTCAAATTAAAATAAACTTATGGTCCCATACAAAATTAATTAATTTTATTCAATTATGGCTTCCGATTCTCGAATAACATGATGATGAATTTTTAAAATTCAAACCGATATAGAAGATGACAATCTCTTAAGCTTAAAAGTTGGACTCAAAACTGTTGTAATTTATTCGTCATATGGCCATACGAATCGGTTTGGGTTATGCTGGTTCGTGAATACCGGCTCTGGAAGTACCTTAAATTACCGTAAACTCTGAAGTGGAACTTACTTCGACATATCAAGGCAAGTTTAATCGATTATCACACTTTTAGATTCAAATTCGATCCGATTTGCAGTTTCGACATTACAGAGTAATGAGTGATTAAAATCTCAAATTGTCGCTTAAAACTACGGTCATTAAAATAATGTCATGAAAACTTAAACACCGAAGAATATTCATGAAAAAAACACATGCGGATTGATAAAAAAAAAGGTATAATCTCACTGCTAGGTGGATTAAACACGTTTTTTTTTCATAATGACGTTTATTTCATAGGCAATATACATAAATTTACATTCGCCGTGGCATCCACAATACATAGTACTTGAAACCTAATACATATCGAATATCATGTTAGTATGTTGGTATTCATTAGTTATTCTAAACACTGCTTTTATCAAGCGAGTTGCTATGTTATTATAAATTACATTAAATGAAATACATTTATTTTGTACATGATCTTATAACTATTTCAGGTTTGTTTGTATCAGTTCATCACAATAAAGAAGTTTCATGTAAGGAACGTCACGACTAGCAAGAATGTCGCGAGCTGGGACATTGAATAGTCTACCTTGGGTACGCAAGGAATTTATTAGTTGAGATCTGACATCACGATACTCCACGCATCTCCAAACAACATGGTCAATATCGCGGTAACCTTCGCCACAAGCACAATGATTAGTCTCGGAAAGTCCAATTCGAAGGAGATGTGCATCTAACGTGTAGTGATTGGACATGAGTCTGAACATCACACGAATGAAATCTCTACTCACATCCAGTCCCCTGAATCATGCCTTTGTCGATATTTTAGGAATAATTGAGTGCATCCACCGACTCAGATCATCTTTATCCCAAGCAGCTGGCAAGTGTTCTTTGGCGAGACGCGCTATAGAATTCGTTGAAAGCAATCGGCCTCTCATAAATTTCACCCTCAATAGCACCACGTTTAGCTAAAACATCGGTTCTTTCATTGCCTGGAATGGAGCAATGAGCCGGGACCCAAACTATTGTGATTTGATAATTATTATTCAATATGACGTTCAGGTACTGTTTTATTTTGCCCAAGAAAAAAGGTTCATTTTTGCCAGCAGCGTTTGAGCGAATGGCTTCAATTGCACTGAGACTATCTGTGAAAAGAAAATAATGGTTTGGAAATAATGTGACGATTACACTCAAACTATAATGAACTGCTGCTAACTCTGCTATATAAACAGATGCAAGTTCTTGAAGCCTAAATGAGACCGAAACATTATTGTTGAATATACCAAACCCAGTAACCTCTTCAATTCGTGATCCGTCCTTGTAAAATAATTTCTCAGAGTCAATATGCCTGAACATACTTGTGAATATTTTTGGGATTTCCAATGAGCGTAGGTTTTCCGGGATTCCATGCTGTACCCAAGCATGTTGTATCAGAAAACATTTTGCAAGCTCCATCGGTTCTGATCACAAACAGAGTAGCCCATACAGGTGGTCTCTATTGATGATATTGCAGTATTTATTGGTGAATTTCTTGTTTTATTTTCTGCAAACCTTGGGATTGGGTGGAACAATTTTGTCATCCAATAGAAACTAATTCGGCAGGAAGAGTGGAAATGTCAACTTTATATTGAGTATTTCGAATTCTTTTGAATAATAATTTTTAAAATTTCATTATTTCCTTAAAATTTTTCTTAAACATTATTTATGATCAAAACTGATCATTTGCATCATCGGTCTGCTATGTTGATTACAGCCTTATTTTTAAGAAGGGCTTATGCAAAAACTTCATGAAAATTTTTTTATAAAGTATAGGGCAACGGTTCCAGTAGTCATCTCTTATACGAAAACCATTAGTTAGTTTTTGCGTTGCTATGTTTTGGGTAATTGTTGAAAATATGCAGAAAAACTTTACACTGTACAACTAATTGTTTCACGGAAAGAAATCAGTTATCGTTGTCATGATTAGGAATCATTTAAGCTTGTTATGCAATCATGACCATTTTTCTTGATTTACCATCAAAATTGTCCTAATCATGAACAATAGGTCTTCGCCTAAAATGAGGATCTTCCATGCTCCTAATATGTCTTACTTGCGGAGTGTATTTTAAGCAAAAAGCAGGCATGAGAATAAAAGAACCTATTGTGTAAAAGATTCGGTGAAATATTTACCTAGCAGTTTGAAATTAAGTGTCTTTAAGGATAATCCGACTGACAGCCAATTGACATCATATAAGACCACAAACGGACTAAGTATGGTTTATTCTTTTATTTGGCAAACACTAAAGTAGTGTTTTTATTAATTACAACTGAAGAGATTTTTGCATTTTTGATATTGTTGTTGTTGTTAGAATAAAATTTTTTAAAGTTATCAAAAACAGTAAAATATATTCGATTATGAGTATAGAACACCATCTAATAAAAGACATAAAAATGTCCTCGCTTAACTACTTAGTTTAATGTTCAAAGAAAAATAGACTGAATTGAATCTATGCAATATTGTCCTACGCTATATATTGGTATACGCTATATATGTATAAAATCATTTTTCCAACGGTTTATACGAAAATATGTTCTGCTACACCGCGCTTTCCAACATAAATATTTGCAAGATTTTAATATTAAATATCAGTGCAACAAAGTATAATATCATATTTGGAGAAATAAACAACTAACTATTTAGAGAACACACTGGTTTTGTGTCGTTCTTCAGAACCATAATATTTTTATTATTTAATACTGAAAATGATTCAACATATAAATTTAAATTAATATTTTGAAGAAACTCGCTATTTAGCTGTTCAAAAACAGTCGTTCATTTTCAATTTCTTATTTTTAGACACGACGCCTAAATGTATACTGCCGCACGGAGAACCCTTCGATCATAAAATTGCGATATCCAGTTTTTGATTTTTGCGATAGTTGATTTAACTAATTTCTTTTTGATTCAACCAAAATGGTTTTTGATTTGCATATATTCAAGTAGTTGAAAAATATGTTGTTTTGAATGCTGTCAAATGCCGGAGACCGTTGAAAGCAAAACAATAATCGCAATGCAAAATCAACAACTTTTTTAGTTGAAATCTGTTCGCGTCGCTTCAAAATGTCAATGAAAACAACATCGATGGTTAAAGCGTTTGTTGAAATTGTGTTCATTCGATTTGAGAAATTTAATATAACAAGTGTTTATCTAACAGCGGTGTTGTGATAAAGTTAGTTGTTTGAGATGAAAAAGATTTGGTTACAAATTAGAAAATGTGTATGAATGATCATCTCGTAATCTTTTAGGTATGCGCAAAAATTTTATGCTTCAAGTTCGATCATTATTTACTTCCAGCAGACTGTTTTACTTCCAGCTGTTTGATACCGATGATGATGTTCATGCATTAGCAATAAAACGCTTTTTGACATGAATTTAATTTATAAAAGTAACAGGAGCGAAGGGTTTCAAACGAACAGAACGCGCTGCGATTGAATGGCGCGTTTGAATTGCCGTCGCAAAATTCCAATTCCCAGCGGTTAATGCACCCAAGCTCATATAAATTGACTAAAATTATCAGTGCATAACTTTAGTTCAACCGTTTGAAGGTATCATTTTAGGTAAATTTAATAATTTCGCTAATTTACTCGCCCCTCCGGGCACTTTTGCTGATTAAAAACGTTTTTCTACATCAATCATTTCCGATCGAATCAGAAGTATTTTTTTAGAATTTAGATCTTTACTGATCTCAAAACAAACAAACAAATAAAACCGATTTATTTTTCAACTAACAGAATTTTGTTTCAATAACAACACCAGATATTTCAACTAAAATATTTGTTGAAATTGAAAGGTATGTGTCCTCGCTAATTGACAGCATTTTTTTTCAAACAGTTAAATTAGTTGTTTCAACCATCGTTTCTGCTAATCGAAAAACAAAAATGACAGTTTCGTTAAAACAACAATCGATTAGTTGTACCAAATTTTAACCAATCGAATTCAGAAAATCAACTAATATTCTGGTTGAAATGGGATCGCGGGTGGTTCCGTGCGTTTGAACATCCCTACCCCTGAAGTTACATCCACAAATGTAATGTGCGTCACGCTTCGATTTGCATAGCCTGCTTATAAATTTCATTTGGATCCGCTTTCCAGTTCCGGAGTTATAGGGTGATGTGAAAATTAAGTATAAAATGTGCACTCAATTTTTTCGGAAATAATTCAACCGATTTTCACAAACTGAGATTCAAACGGAAGATCTTGACATTATTTAAAATTTTCTAGAACACTTAATCGGGATTCGACTTTCGGTTTCGGAACTAGAGTGCAATAAGTGAAAAAAAATTCAATTTCATGAGTATTTTTCCACAAGTTTATTAGTTTGAAAGCATATAAATTTGATCCGGCACTAATAGATCCCCATTTAATGTTCCGGAAGCAGTGATGAAAAATTTCTAAAGTAGAACTTAGTACGATTTCCCAGCGATGCTTGAATAAATTTTCACAAATCTTGATTTAAATTGAAGCTCATATCATCCGGATCTGACTTCATGTTCCGCAATTACAGGGTGATGAGTGTCAAAGCTTTCAAACCGCCATATAAAATGAAGATACAAAACCAGTACGCACCTGCACGAGCTGGAACGGAAGAAGAAAGCACAACTCGCTCTTAAAAACAATGCACACAGCGAGTTTCGTACCAATTTCGTGACCGATATTCACAAACTTAGGTTCAAATTAAAGGTCTTATGTTATCATACAAAGCTTGAAAATTTTATCGGCATACAACTTTCGGTTCCACAATCACTGGGTGAAGTGTGTTAAAAATGTGTAGCGTCGCTTTAAGTGGCGCCTAAAACGTGAAAAAAGTTCTAAACTTGGTTCGACTATTTCAACCGTTAGTGATTGGTAGTAGACGGCCTATCAAACTAATTCCGGCTATCCTGCTTCCCGATTTCCGATTCCGGAAGCATCAAAAACAGTGTTTAAATACTCCAAAATGAAACTCAGACTATTTTCTCGAAGATGGTTTAGCCAATTTTCATAAACTTAGGTTTAAACATAAGGTCTTATAACCCCAAATAGATCTTGAATTTCATCTTCCGGTTCCGGAACTACTAGGTTGAACGTTAAAAATTTAATAGCGCCACCTAATGTTTTTAACTAGGTACAAAACAGGTCCAATTTGAAGGTCATGTTTGTTGCTGGCCATACGAACCAACTTCGGCTTTTCCGGTCCTTGAAATTCGGTTTCGGAAGTATTAGAAATAGTGGTCAGAAACTGCGAAAAATGTGCAAATCATGTTCCTTTTTCTAAATATATTTTTTGTATCTTTTCGATTTTACTCAAATTTCACATGCACATACTTCCTGACCAAAAAGGACTGTTAGCATCATCAGTTCACAGTTTAGACTCAACCCTTATTTTCAGAAGAGCCAATGCAAAAATTCGTTATGATTTTTAAAAGCATTTATCTCAGAATCGGTTGATTTGGTTCTAGAGTACTGTTTTTTTTTTTATTATGTTCAATGATGAATCCTAAACATCAGTTAACTCTAAACCGATTTTTTCCATTCAATTATATGATGATAACAAAAGAATTTTACTGCACTATAGGTTAAGATGTAGAAAAAATGGACCAAAAAGATACAGTCTTTTATAAATTCCTGCACGTTTTTCAGCGTTTTTCATAAATATCTTAATTTAATTACAAAAATAATTATTAATTTGAAAATCGTTGAATATTGGTTGCTTGGTGTTTTCCTATGAGCTCAAATATTTCGGAAGCAGACTCTACAGTCTCACGTCAAGAATGTTTTTTTGTTTCAGCCTTCAAAAAAATTCGCCACATCCAAACAGACAGCCGTTAACTCATCAAAGATTCCAAACCTATTAGACGAATTGGACTCAACACTAATGACACAATTTCAGGCAAACGTCAAGCACTAATGGATCAAATCAATCCCCCGTCGATTCGATTTCGATACGGGGCCGCGATGTGAGAAAATCCGGAGAAAAAAAAATCGGCATAAAATAAACTAATAAAAAGATTGCATCTTTCCGAAGACGTTTGACCTGAAACAATCGCTAACATAAGCCTGGCTAAGCGTTTAGTGTAGAACGTGTGACGTTGCTCCAGTAATCCAAGAAGAAATACACCAAAGAAAAACAATTCCTCGATTTCTCGATTCTCATGATGGTGCCTGATAATTTACACGAAAGAGAGGTTAACCCAAGTTTAAAAAAAATCAACAAAAATTTCTATCCTCCATCGGTGCGAGTTGATCAGCTCCGCATGTCCCCTTCTGATTTGGTCACCGTCTCCGAGTTCCCCATCTTCTTCTTCTTCCTCCACCACCTGGATTCGGACACCCGGCGGCCGTAGCTTGTTTGCACATACTTTATATCGATGTTAATTAATTGAGTGTCGTATGGTTTTCCAGCGCGAGCAAACGTCTGGGTGCCTCTCTCCGGTTGATTTGATTTGCATTTTACATTATTTTGTTAATGAAATTGAAAATTAACAAGACATTTTATATCGTATCGAAAACTGTTTTACGATCGTTCCTCCAGCATCCCCCGACGACGATCTCGCTTTCGTTCTGGTTGCCGGTTCTTCGTGCAATAATGCGATTTGTAAACTTGGCGGATTGGCGCCCTTCCGGAGAAAGAGGGAAAAAAAATAACCGACAGATTCCTGATTGGTCCTGTGGACAGACCGGGGATCCCTGTGTAGTGTTAATGAGCCTTAGGTTGTGATGTTTGTTGCTGTGATTATAATTACCTAAGATGTAAGTAATTGTCTAATCGATCCGTCTGATTGCAGGTAATTGATTTTGAATAAGTATCGATATTATTTCGTAGTACGTTTTATAGTTTAATGAACTTGCTGTGTGGTCAAAACAGATCTAAGGCCGCTGGGGCATGGAACCAAAAGTTGTTGAAATACTTTATAAAAAAAAAATTCATTATTTTTTTTAGAGGTTCAATTTCTTTATGTAACAACAATTTAAAATCACATGCCTGATACAGAGATTTAACACAATATTTCTTAGAGAATTCAGATCTCTTTTACCCAGTGCTTGCGTTAAATGTGTCGATCATTAATCCAATTCAAAGCTTCATGAAATCTATCTCTTTACGATTTCGTGTCAGCATCAAAGTCAAATCTCGCAGTAAAAGGAATGCAATAAAAATTTATGAGAAAGACACAAAGTAACCTCAACTTAATCGATAAAATTTCGTTATTAATGGAATATCCGGTTGGGCACTCTATCCGTCAACTTTGGCGATCACTTCCATTATACATCACTAAGGTATTCTGAAAAACATTCCCATTTCAATGTCGCGAAATTTCGCGCTTAATTGTATTCAGAGTTGGCAACTCAGATTCTAATGAAAATTGCTGTGCATGAAAATTTGGTCACAAAAAACCACTTTGCATACTTTGTTTTTTCCATAAATGATCTTGAAAAGTACCAAATTTTTTTACAATATTTTTCAAATTTTAAAATGACTAATCCTACATTAAAGTGTTGTATTAGTTGTTTTCACAAAACTAGTCAAGTTTTTTAATAAAAATCTTGAAAAACTCCTAATTAACTCCTACGAGTACACTAAAAAAATAAATATTGAAAAATAAGGCGGCAACAGAAACCTCCAAAACCTCTTTTGATAATCACGTTAAGCGATAACTCGGCGTAGAATTAACTGAAATCAAAAATGTTCTTAAATTTACTTAAAGTACGACTTACGAATAAGAGGGGAGTTATAAGAAAGTATGTTCCAAGTTTGAAAAGAATCGATTCAGTAGATTTTGCAGAATCGTGTTCACGGACTTTGAAAAATTGGTTTTGAGAAAAACTGTTTTTTTCTCAAACAGTGAGAAAAAAATATTTTTGGTAACTTACACTGAATATTTTTACAATATTTTTTAAATGTTAAACTGCAAAACAATGTAAAAAAAAACCCTTCTTAATCCACCTAGTCGTGTGATACTGCCTTTCTCTTCTTTCATAACCATCTCATGAAAATATATTTCATACTTTTATTATATCATTTCAGATACTAATTTTGACACCAATTGATTCAGATTGATTAGAGTAATTCACAAAAGCATGCTTCAGTGTTTATTTCATACAGTCAGCATCATTTTTCCAAACTAGTGCTTGACATTTGGGTTGCCTATTTGTAATCAGTGATGCTAATCTAAAAAAAAAGCCTTCTTAGTCCACTTAATGGAATTTTCATATATCTTGAAAAATCACCATGGGTGGGGAGTACATGAAATTTTCGAAATCGAAAAAAAATTTTTGATGCCAAAAGGCTTAGAATTGCATGAAACGTCGAGATTTAGTGTCATCTCGAAAAAAAATTTTTTTGAAAAAGTCGACTTTTTGGGACTTAGAAAAAATATGAAAATTTTTCTATGTCCCAGAAAGTTGATTTTTTCAAAAAAAATTTTTTTTGAGATGACACTAAATTTCGATGTTTCATGCAGTTTTGAGAGTTTCGGCATCAAAAGAAATTTCGATTTTGGAAATTTCATGTACTCCCCCCTATGGTGCTTTTTCAAGGTCGAAAATTGTCAAACCTTTACCACCGGGCAGCACCCCTTACGCATGTCCGATTTAGCTCAAATTTTGCATGAAGGCTTTTTTCGAGGTGCTTAAACTTTTGAGCACTAGAGTTTAACGAAAATAGAGGTGATCCCAAAATTTTGGCACCCTTATATATATAAGAGCGGTAAAAATCAACGTGTTTTGTCGGTTACGTCACTTATACAATCATATATCTGGAACCAAAAGTCACAACCATTTGATCTTCGAACTTGATCAATGTTCCGATAGTAGCTTTCAAACGAGCCCAAGTTTGTTAAAATCGGATCAGCCATCTCTGAGAAAATTGAGCGCGTTCAAATACAACGCTTTTTGTCGGTTACGTCACTTATACAATCATATCTCCGAAACCAAAAGTCACAGCTATTTGATCTTCGAACTTGATCAATGGCCCGATAGTACCTTTCAAACGAGACCAAGTTTGTTCAAATCGGTTCAGCCATGTCTGAGAAAATTGAGCGCGTTCAAATATCTTCGAAAAGTGCACACACATACACACACATACATACACACACACACAGACATTTTCCGATCTCGACGAACTGAGTCGAATGGTATATAACACTATGGGTCTCCGAGGCTCCGTTCGAAAGTCGGTTTTTCCAGCAATTCTAATACCTTTCTATAGAGAAAGGCAAAACGATTTTCTGAAACTGCTTATCTCTTAAAAATTTTAATTTAATTTTAAAATTTTGAATTTTGGGAATTTTGAATTTTTTTTACTGTGGGATTTTTGAATTTGAAATTATAGCATATTGGAATAATGGAATTTAAGATTTTTTATTTTTATTTTGAAATCAGAAATTCTGTAATTTTGAATTTTTATAATTTCATATATAAATGTTACTATTTTATATTTGATACTTCTGTCATGTCACAGCTTTTATTTTAGAAATTTCATTTTGTCTCTTATATTATTTTTTGTTACTTTATTGATTTATTTTAATTATGTTTTGTTATTTGAGCCAACTTCAAGCACTTTTATTTGTATGACCGATGTGGCATTGTGGAATCTATTTTTCTTCTTCTATCCTCTAGTTATCACTTTCCCCTATCACTGGCGCCACTATGATACTTATTCTACTTATTCTACTTAAACTTGGTCTACCCTCTTTTGGTTTTTTCGAAGTTCATTTTGCAAGCCGACTTTAGTGGATGGTTATGTTTACGTCTCATTATGTGTCCATAATGTTTAATCCTTCCCACTCTCACTCTTCGATTTATTGTTTTACCACCCATTTCTTTTCTTACATTGAATACTTTATTTGTCGTATTTCTACAATTATTCCAAATGTCTTTTAAAATCAATTTTTCATATTTTTCTAGTTGTTGTCTACTCCTTTTGGTTAGTTTTGCTACTATTGTGCCGTATATCATTGTAGGAGCTATAACCGTGCGGTACATAACTTTTCCAGTATTCCAATCAGGTCTGAATTTCTTACAAAATTCAATAATCACCTTTGCCGCCTTTACTGCTTTAACGCATCTGTTCCTTATAGTAGCTGGTTTATTTAGAGTTCGTGTTAGACATATTCCCAAATATTTAATAGCATCACAAATTTCATATGGTTTCCCATTCAGTATCATCTCTTTGGGTTGTTCTCCTGCCGGATTTGGTAACGGCTCGGGACGCGACTCGGATGACCAAAACGTGGAACAAATGTGCCAAGAAAGTTGACTTCGGAGGTGTGCAGCGTTTTATGGGAGAAATCAAGAAAAAAGTGCAAATAGAAATGATTTATATTGCACAAATAGAAATGATTTATATTGATATTATTTTTTCTTCAAGTTACGTGGATTGCCTTTGTTTTGATGTATTACCCTTATTTGTACGTCAATTCGTTACCGAGATACAGATGATATTAGTATTCCGGATTCTGAATAAACTCATCTTTACAAGCTGATAAGTATAAACATTTCGATATCAGGAGCGTGTTTTTTTATATGACACGGAAAAATCGAGTTAAAATTCATTGACTTTGAGTACACCTGATCATCGTCCTTGGTTCCGAGAGTACTGGTAACTTGTGTACTCCAAACCAGAAATCATTCAAATTTCTCGAAATCGGTTGAATCCATCTTCACAAATTCAGATTCTAATAGAAAGTATTATGTTTCCATAAGTTCATGTAGCGTTTTATCCAGATCTGGCTTCCGGTTCCGGAAACATAAGGTAGTATGAAACTGCAGCCTATCATATAGAGCGATAATTCAAAAAACGTAAAAATTCTTCTAAATTTGATTCAAAACTGTTTCAATTTATAGGTTATGCTAGTTGCTGACCAAACAAACTGATGTCAGCTATACCTGTACTTGAAAATTAAGGTTCTGGACACATGGCTGTGCGTTTGGCTGTCAGCTTTCGTTTGTTTACTTGTTTGTGCGGTTGAAATTCTCCGTTATCAAAATGTCGCGTATTGAAAAGGAAGTGAAAATTAAGGTTCTGGACACATGGCTAAGTGAGAAGGGTATTACTATGCGAAAATTAGCGAAGCGCGTTGGAATTCATCATGCCAGTGTTAAAACCATCATTAATAAGTTTGGGGAACACTATTCTTTGGATAAGCTGCCAGAAAGAGGCTGAAAACCCGGTTCTTCTAACCCGAAACTGGATCAGAAAGTGGTATCTCTAATCATGAAGAATTTTGGCCAAAAAAGCAGAAACGAGTGTCGGAATGATCCAGCGTATCAAGAAGCGAAATCACCTGAAGACCTACAAGAAACAGAAAATCTCGAAACAAAGTGTAGACCAGAATAAGCGAGCAGCAACAAGGGTCCGGAAATTATATTCGCGTCTTTTGTAGTGTCCGGATGCATGTATTTTGATGGACGATGAGACTTATGTAAAGGAGGACTCAAAAACCCTTCCAGGTCCACAATACTTTACTGTCGTCGTTGGGGAGGATGTGAGCGATGCGGACAGGTCGATTCAAGTGGAGAAATTCGGTCGAAAGTTTACTGGCAAGCAGTATGTTACTGTGGTTTGAAGTCAACCATTTTTTACACTACCCGAACTGCAAATGCAGAAATCTATCGATTTAGCGTCGGTTCACTATGCCAAAACCACCCTCAATTGGATTGTGAAAAAGGGTATTAATTTCGTTGAGAAAAATATCAATTCACCAAATTTCCCTTAAGCTTCGACCCATCGAACGTTACTGGGCAATAGTGAAGGGTCTTCAAGAAGACTGGGAACACGCAGGAGTTAAAAAAGGGGGCTCAAGGGTCCAAAAAATGCGATACAACACTTGTCCGGGACATGATGAAGAGCGTTCGATCAAAAGTTCGAAAATTCGTGAAGGAATAAGTTAAATTTCATCCGGTTTTGCTCAAGTTGAACCTCGTACAATAAAGGATCAATTATTTGTTTGAATAAAATATCGTTTTTCATCATAATTTGTAAGAAAAATCTGTGGATAGCTTATTTTCGATACACTCCTTAAGCTCTCGGTTCCGGAAGTGAACGAAAACTCAAAAACGGAATTCTCTTCATTTTCTTCGAAACAGCTAAGCCGATTTCCACAAACTTAGACTCGAATAAAAGGGTCAATATCTATAAAAATAGACTACTTATCGCATTTTTTCGGATCTCACTTCCGGTACCGGAGCAACAGGGTGAGATATGTTTAAAATTTTAAACCTTCATTTGGAGCGAAAATGCAAAAAAAATATATTTAATTGAGTCAAAACAATTTAATAGCGAAAAAGTTATGCTATTGTATGTCCAAACAAACTTTTTTGTTCTTATTCAATATTCAAAGAAAAGTTTTTTGAAGAATTCCTCAGTTGTATTAATGAAAATGTTAGTTAGGGGAAGATGTACGGTTGCCGGCACTCCACCGTTACTTTTGACAGAAAGCAGATAGCGTCATTCCGACAAATGTGATGTGTGTGTAACAGCAGCAGGTTTTTTTTGTGCCGAATACCACAGCAAACAGACGCTTGTACTTTTTGCTGCAAAAGCAAAGCAAAGCCTTGGTATTACATTCCTGTAGTGGAATTTGACCTTCTGTTTCAACAGACTTCGCAGCCGATTCAAAATGTACAGAATCATTGCATGCTTAGTGCTACGATTCTACTGACACTACGAATCCTTCCAGTTCGGGGTTCGAACATACGACAACTGGTTTATAAGACCAGCGCCCTATGCATTGAACCGCCAACCCGGGTTTTTGCTGCGCTCAAAACAAATTTTAATTGCGTGAAAATCAACACAAAAGTTTTTTATGACTTTTTTTATAGTATCATAAATTGAAAAGCACCAATCGAAAAGGTGAGTGGTTTGAATATTTATGAGGTGAAATGGATCTATTTCATGATTTAATACCGGATGCTATCAAAATTTTCGCAACCAAAGATTTGTTTTGTCATTTTCAAAATGTCTACCTATTTCGGTTACCGGCACTTCAAGATTTTCGGTTACTGGCACCCCATTTTTTTTCGACAAATCGTGAAAAATTGTTAGCGATATGCAGGCTGCTGTCGAGACAAAGCAAGCCAAAGTTTCGACCAAACATCTAGCTGGTCATACACCAGATGCTCCGTCTAAGAAAAAACGTGGAAGACCAGCCAAATCAACTCCAAAAGCGCCACCATCCAAATCATCGACCAAGAGAGCCAAGGCGAAGTCACCATCAGACAATGAAGACTTTTATCCAAAATGCTTCCAAAAAGAAAAAAAATTGTTTTTTCTTTGAATAACTGCAGTCTTTACTTATATTTTTCCATTTTTAGTGAAATTTCTTGGGGTGCCGGTAACCGAACAATTTTTTTGAAATGGCCAAAATTTATCACTTTACTAAATTGATAATAGAATTTTTTCAATCGATTGAATCAACTTAGTTCCTTATTCAGTTGTTAGCTAGGAACTTAGCTTTCCATTGATGTATATATGTCCGCATAATGTGCACTTAGTCAGAAGTTATAAACTCAAAAGAAAAGGATGCCGGTAACCGAACACTCTCCCTTATATGAACAAGGCATCATTACTTAACTAGGTGTATTAAATCCGGTGCTTAGATAGCAAACAGTTATACGTCAACAGCTCGAGTACAAGAATGGTAAACAATTGAGTGCCATTGTTTTGTTGAATATTTTACATTCAATGACCGGGTGTCTGAAAAATGGTATTGAGCCATGTATTTATTTATTCGAACAGTTCTTCTGTCAAATTTAAAACTAGCACCGTTCTATTTTTTCTATATTTGAAAAACGAGTAAAACATTGCTGGGTTGGAACTGCTAGTTTTTCTTGTTATAAAATCCAGATTTAAATTTTAAACCTGACATAAATTATGCATCTAGAAAAAGAACACTGCTGAACTCGTTTCAGAAATTCATGCCGATTTGCCATCTCTCGCCGAAAGCATTATCTCACATCTGTTATTATTTAAGCTAGTTTGACGTCCGTTTTTCAAGCCTATTTTGGGGGCTTTTTTTCTTCAAGAACCGCTAAAGCAAAATATTTGTTGTATTTCATTACTTTTTCAAATAACATTTAAAAATTTTCGAAGTGATTACACAAAATATTTTCGGAGATGCACCGATCAACAGAAATACGTATAAAAAGAGGTTCTTCACTTCTGCCATGATTACGGCTGTTTTGTTTATCTGAAACCAAAAAACCATACACCATATTATTCGTGGTACATGAGGTTTTGTTCTGAACTAAAATAAAGAAAAAAAATGGAAATTAAATTTATTGGAAAGTTTCAAAGAAAAAGAATCGAAATTTTTCTCTATTATATAAATCCCGAAACAAAAATTAATAAAGCACACTTAATTTTTTCAATTATCTTTAAAGTTTTAAATGTGCTGAAGATGGGATAGAAATTAGGCAGAACCAATCCAATAGTTTTCGAGATATCATGACAGCAGTTTGAAAAAAATCGTGCTTCGAGAAACACTCTATCAAAAAAGGGGCAGACTAAGCATGCTCCGTATACCTTCACGTATTCATGCGAGTGTAATTTTTCAACCTTTCAGAACTCAAAAAATCCTTTCTACCAAGTCGTGTATACATTTTAAGGATGGAAGTTGGCATCACTGGGAGTGCGATGCGGTGTCCTGGTGCTACCCTAAAAAAAAAGTATAATTTCAATGTGTTGTTTGATACGTATAGTTCAAAATCTGGTTGCAACAGTTATTTTTAGTGATAGTACAGATGTGGCAAGTGTGTGTTTAGTAGTGAGAGTTCTGTTTATTGAATAATGTTGATCCGCGAATCTCAAGGTGCTCAAGCGGCGGAAACTGAGAATTTACCACCCCAAAATTCAACGATGTTAACCTGTTAACCGATCGAAGCGCCGTCTGCATGTCATTGTCGGTGTTGTCGGATTTCTATGGAATGTGAGAAAGTTTACAAGTCGATCGTGTCATTCAGACTGAAGGTCTAGGGTTTGTTCCGCAAAGGACCCATTTGCGAGTGTTTTTATTTAATTCTTTCAGTGGTCGTGTTTCATCTCGCGTTGTTGACAGCAGAGCGAGTGGGAGAAAAGGGATACTGGTGAGATCGTTCCTTAGAGATATTTTATATTTTTCATACTTATTATATTTCTCCTGAGTATCGAAAATCAGGTTTTGTTGAGATCATATTGTTTGCCAAAACATATCCGCATCTCTTTCCCCCTACAGTGGTAACCGCGGTCTCTAAAAATAACGAGTATCGGACTATCATTCCTTCTTTTCGCTTACAGCCTTTGGTCGTAGACAGCGTCGTTATTGATCATTTAATAAAAAGTTAGGAGTGAATGGGTATGTACAGTGAAAATGAATTGCTTCTCCCAAGCTTCATTTTCTTGGTTCATTTACATTTCCACTAATTCAGCCGATCACGAAGTGCAACTACGGGCGATCTATTTCAGCTCAGCTCTAACAAGTCGTGTATACATTTTATGATTTTTTTTATCTGACGAACTAGCTGACCCTCTTAATGCATTTTTTCACAGGATAACGCTATCGCTAAAACACCAATTGTCATAACTATTATCACATGAATCTTCTGCGGTGAAAAACAAGATCTAAACTATCAAATACGATCATATCGCAATTCGTCGATTTTGGGCCGACGTATCAAATGCAGTTCACTGCTTCGACTAATATTATAAATATTGCGACAATTCCCATATTTTTTAATTGCCGAACAGACTTTCTATTTAGTTTCAAAACTCGTGAAGCCGTTTCCCATGTTCAACTCTGCTCTGTATAACGAGTCCAGTCGTATTCATCAACCGAAAACTATTTGACTGACTAATCAAAATGAAATCAATACACCTGAGAGCGGCTACAATTAATTGACATCGACTATGGGACACAGGAAATGTCACATTTATTTCTGGCACCATCGCGTGGACCTAATCTGTCCTTTCAAAACCATTCGGCTCCCATCAGTCGAAAACCCAACTATGGTAAATAGTTTGAGTGGCAAATAATCGGTTGATCGTGATGGCTACCTCACCTTCTGCCCTTTCCCCTGATCATTTCCAATAGCTTTGGATTCCATCAATGAGTAACGTATTATGAATAGTAGGAATGGTACGGTAGGAATGTTCTGATATTACATTCTTCAGTGTATGCTGATCCCATCATCAGCGTTGAGCACAAAACCGATAACTACCGGTTTTCCGTTAGTGCTGGATCAATTCGAGACCGAATTGAATGTAGAACACCCCTACGGCCGTCATTCCACTGGCAGTAACATGACTTTTCCAGAACCCTAAAAAATCCGGCACTCTCGTTTCAAGCTCAAGCCTAGACGCTAAACTGTAAACTGGTTTGTGGTGACATCGCAGAGCGGACTTTCTGTGTTTATCACTGAAATTAATCAAAATAAAAGTGGGAGAGAAAGAACAGAAAAAAATGATCTTGCTTCTTATCTTTACACCTTTTTCGGGTATTCCTTTAATTGATCGTCTTGCCAATGGGCAACGGAAAGCTTGAACCGTCGCGGCTTCCCTTTAACGCGGCCAATGGTTGAGTTTGAAAAAAAAACATGCAGAACACTGACATCCGAAAATTGACTGATTGCCAGCCACTAGTCTTTGGCACGGATTCTCTCGGAGGCCTCGTAATTGAGCAGCAGAATATAAAAACTGGTAGCCAACTTAACACTTCCCTTGCGGACAAATTTAATCCGCTTATCAGTGGGGAAATATCTTCGGCTGCCAGTTTGCTTTCTTTTAGGAACATGGATTCCAGCGGTGCTTAATGAATTTTAAGGTCGTTTTCGGTCCGTCGCACGTCGCCTTCATGATTGGCGGGACTCTCATCACTCTAACACTTTATGATCCACACGCACAGAACCGCTTCGACGTTTGTCCGCAGGGTGCCCGTCATCGGTTGTGCAAGCCCAGTTCGACCAGTTTGGCCAATCGATCGGACACCACCGCAAGTCTCGACTCGGGGACGGCGTCTTGATTACCATTTTTCATAGATCTTCACCAATGATAAGTAATCAGAGCGATCGTGGTCATGTTAACGGTCGAATTGATTTGAGAGAAGAGCTTTTTTCCTTGCGCTTCACTCGTCTGCCTTTTGGGCAAGATTAATTTAAAACCGATAGCGCCCTACGGGGTACTCGATAATGGGTCTCATTATACGATTTGACGCATACTTGGGTGACAAAATGTTCGGAACGCCAAAGGGCAGAACTAACTAAGCAGCGTTCATTAGCCGGGTGGAATGTTTGACCCGATTTTTTTCCTTATCGGTGTCCAGTTCACGGTTTTACATAAAACATACTGTTGCATATCTGGCTAGGAATGCAGCGTTAATTTCAACCGGTGCTGGTTTGGCAATGTTGGATACATTGTTGGCCCTTCATAATAGTTCCAAAGTTGTTCGAATTAGCTATGAGCAAATTATACAACCACGGTCAATATTTGTCGAACACGTAACAGTAATTTTGTATATGAAAACGTATTCTTTTGCAAATCAATTGTTGTCATGAGAAATATTTCGAATTGTCAAACCAATTAACAACCGAAGCAGCAGTAACATAACATTGAAGACTGACCAGTAAATACCAGACCTGCGTTGGATCTGTAGTCCGAAAAAAAAGCCACTCTTCCAGGTGGGACAACGGTATAAACGAGCGCTTAAAGTGAACAAACTGCAGCTCACATCGCGCACCAATAGTGTGTGATCACTTCGTCCCGGTAAATGTGGTGCATTCGCATCACCAACCGGCCCTCCCCCGATTGCACTTCCGTTGATTCTGGTTCTTCGGCGACTACTCCCGAGCAATGTTGAACCAATCAACTCTGCCACCGAATGGGGTCTGCAGCGACGAGCTGGCAAATCCAGCAAAGAGGTAGCGAGAGTAAATAATGAATAAAGTTGTTGGGGAAAAATGTCGATACTTATCAGCTTCTGTATTCTCATTTTATAAATTATTCAAATTCAAATAAATAATGAGTCCTCCTCAATTGGACCCTATATGCCGCTGTGGAGCTTTGCCCTGATGGAATCCAACGGGTTTGCTGCCGGTACGATCGTACGGGGAATAACAGTGTTGCTGTTCGGCTCGCGTCGTCCTCATTTTAATTGAGCTAGAATAAACGAACTGATGTTAGAAGAGTTCACAACAGATTTCAAAATATTCCTTCTATTCGTCACTCAATTAGTGGAAAATGTGTTGCACTACATGATATTTTTCCCAGTATCCAAGTCCCAACCTTGTTTGGCAACACTATCAGAACACAAGATGCATTCCCGGGCACACTCCTTCCGTTGGCCACGAATGCGCGATGGGATGCAATCCCTCTAGCAGACTTCTGTAAATAAGCAACATTCGTTTTCAAACATCACATGAGCATCGACTCTTTGATTGGGGGCCCGAGATGATCCCCAAGAGCGAATCCGTGGAGAAAATTAATTGTCCAAGATGCGATGCTACGGCCGATAAGGTCTGCGGTACCACGACGATGTGGTTGGGATGCAATTATGTTTCATTTCAGAGATTGATTTGGTTCGGGTAACCGTGCGTTCAACGTTCGTTTATTCAAAAAACTCGTTTCGAGTTTTGTACTGCTGTCGGATTCCGCGAGGCAAGTTGCTCTATCTGAGGAAAGATCAACACCTAGGTTTGACACCGAAGCCACCGGAATTGGGTCCTTGAGCGTTGGAACGCACTGCAGGTTCAGCAAAACTGTAGCACTTCGTGAGTAAAATACAAACATTCATATTATTTGTTCACCATAAAAACAGCACCGGGTCCGCATGGTAGCTGAGCTGGAAACAAAGAAAGCCGCAAAGACGTTTGAAGGCAAGGCCGCCAGTGCGAAAGCAAATTGGTCAAATTTTTACACCCGTGTCGAGCGCTTGTTAGAGAAGCGGGCGGTCGGTGGCGCGAGTGCGTTCATGATTGGCATGAGTAAATACCTGAAAGTGTTTCGTTTTTTTTTTTCAACCGTCTGGCGCCGTGAAAACATAGCGCAAACTGCTCTTATCATCGAGCCATGATCTATACACGAGATAAAAACAAAGCAACGCAACAAGAATTACGCCAATCCGTGGTGGTTTTGGTTTTTGGGAGGTTAAGCTTCCTGATTGGAAGTCAGATCACTGTTGCAGGGCTTGGTAGAATGCAAATTTTCAGCTTGAAACAGAATCGGTTCATGGTGCTGAAGGTTGAACACGGAAAAATTTGTTCCCAGAAACACTGCAAATTTGTTACTAGAATCGAAAAACGCTCAGTTCTTTTTTAGTTAAACTCTCACAATCGATCAATTTTCTTCTATCGGACTTAACTTCCGAGATACTGAATGTAACTAATTAGAAATCACCGTAAATAAATCCCAACCTCAGATTGCTTGCCAAACGAGTAATTCGATAACTTCAAAACATTCAACCTAACGGTATTTCAAATTAAAACCGTGTGTAGTAGAACATTCTTCGCCATCAAACATTTTGAAAAGCGCTCAGAACAATAACTGCTCGTATCTTCTGAAAGCATTTATTCGTGTTTGAACTTATTACACGAAACGCTCATCTGAACCCGTGATATGAATGATCCGGTACCTGGTGACTGTTCTCTTCTAAACTAAAAGACCCTACTTTTAGAGTTTTACGAATTAAAAAAAACTGTTTTGAACTACCTAGTGGTGTAACGATACTTTTCTCATTAACATTTCATTAGAAATCGATGCAAATTCCGATGGAGTTTTTGACAATCTATTTCCAGAGTCAGAACTCGGAGACGGCTACAGTCGTGAAGAGTTTTCGCGACCATCAAATAGTCAACGGTGAAATCTGCTTTGAAAATTTCGTACTTTTTTTTCCATAAATACGTTTATTTCTTAAGGCAGTTTACATAAGTTTTTCTTCGCCGTAGCATCACTTTTACATAATATTCTTATCCTAATTTAATTCTAACATAGTCACAACGTTTTGAATTTATTAAAACATATTCTCTTATAGCTTAAATATCATCTTAAGTAACTCGTCATTAATTATGAAATCTACTCGGAAATATTATTTGAACCAAACGATTACCTTCTATAAATTATAAAATAAGCTGATTTTTTTGACATTTTGTTGATAATTTCATAAACTGTTTCGAGTTTGTTTGTATCATTACATAATTTTTATTCTAATTTAGCTATTGGTTGAACTCATGGACGCAGCTGGGATCAGAGCTAAGTCTTAAAAGGGGCCTTTATTAAATTGAAACTCCAATTTTCTTTATGAAATGATAAATAAGTTTCATGTATGAAAGGTCACGACAAGCAAGAATGTCTCGAACTGGGATATTGGATAGTCTACCTTGGGTACGCAAAGAATTTATTAGTTGAGATCTGACATCACGATACTCCACGCATGTCCAAACGACATGATCAATATCTCGATAACCTTCGCCACAAGCACAATGATTAGTCTCGGAGAGCCCAATTCGAAGGAGATGTGCATCTAACGTGTAGTGATTGGACATGAGTCTGGACATCATACGAATGAAATCCCTGCTCACATCCAGTCCCCTGAACCATGCCTTTGTCGATATTTTCGGAATAATTGAGTGCATCCACCGACCCAGATCATCTTTATCCCAAGAAGCTTGCCAGCTGGCAAGTGTTCTTTGGCGAGACGAGCTATAGAATTCGTTGAAAGCAATTGGTCTCTCATAAATTTCACCCTCAATAGCACCACGTTTGGCTAAAATATCGGCTCTTTCATTGCCAGGAATGGAGCAATGAGCCGGGACCCAGACTATAGTGATTATATAATTATTGTTCAATATGTCGTTCAGGCACTGTTTTATTTTGCCCAGGAAAAACGGTTCAGTCTTGCCAGTCATGTTTGAGCGAATGGCTTCAATTGCACTCAGACTATCTGTGAAGAGGAAATAATGGTTTGGAATTAATGTGACGATTACACTCAAACTATAATGAACTGCTGCTAGCTCTGCTATATAAACAGATGCAGGTTCTTGAAGCCTAAATGAGGCCGAAACATTATTGTTGAACATACCAAACCCTGTCGCTTCTTCAATTCGCGATCCGTCCGTGTAAAACATTTTCTCAGAGTCAATATGCCTGAACTTACTTGAAAATATTTTTGGGATTTCCGTCGAGCGTAGATGATCCGGGATTCCACGCACTTCGCGCTGCATGGATGTGTCGAAAAATAAAGTTGAGTCAGGGACATTTAGGAGGCTGACATGGATAGGAATATATCTTGAAGGGTTGATTTCCTGTGACATATGGTTAAAATATACTGTCATGAATTTTGTTTGAGATCGAAGCTCGACTAGTCGTTCGAAATTATTAATTACCATGGAATTCAGCACCTCACATCTTATTAGCAGGCGTGATGAAAGCTCCCAAAATCGATCTTTTAATGGAAGAACTCCCGCCAGAACTTCAAGACTCATTGTATGTGTTGAATGCATGCAGCCTAAGGCAATTCGCAAACAACGGTACTGAATTCGCTCAAGTTTGATAATATGAGAGTTTGCAGCGGAACGAAAACAAACGCATCCATATTCCATCACTGAAAGTATCGTTGTTTGATACAATTTTATTAGATCTTGCGGATGAGCACCCCACCAAGATCCTGTTATTGTTCGAAGAAAATTTACTCTTTGTTGGCATTTCGTTATCAGATACCTAATGTGTCCTCCCCACTTGCATTTGGAATCGAACCACACCCCGAGGTATTTAAAAGTTAAAACCTGTTGGATCATTCTTCCCATCATATGGAGCTGAAGCTGCGCGGGATCATGCTTTCTTGAAAAGACGACTAACTCTGTTTTCTCCGCAGAGAATTCGATACCAAGATGAACAGCCCAAACGGACAAGTTATCTAAGGTATCTTGCAATGGTTTATGCAGATCAATAGCTTTGGGTCCAGTAACTGAAACCACGCCATCATCTGCCAATTGTCTTAGTGTACATGGGGTTACAAGACAGCTGTCAATGTCATTCTCGTAAAAATTATAAAGGAGCGGACTGAGGCATGAGCCTTGCGGTAGACCCATGTAGCTAATTCTGAATGTTGTCAAATCGCCATATGAAAAATGCATGCGTTTCTCTGACAAAAGGTTGTGCAAATAATTATTTATAACCGCTGGGAGTCCATGTTGGTGGAGCTTGTCTGAAAGAACATCAATGGAAACTGAATCAAATGCTCCTTTAATGTCTAAAAATACAGATGCCATTTGTTGCTTTTGAGCGAAGGCAATTTGGATGTCAGACGAAAGTAATGCAAGGCAATCATTCGTCCCTTTATTTCTACGAAAGCCAAACTGAGTATCTGACAACAAACCGTTCGTCTCGACCCAAGTGTCGAGACGTCGTAGAATAATTTTTTCGAACAATTTTCTGATGCAGGACAACATCGCAATGGGTCTATATGAGTTGTGATTGGAAGCTGGTTTCCCCGGCTTTTGAATGGCGATAACTTTCACTTGTCTCCAGTCAGGTGGAACAATATTTTGCTCAAGAAACTTGTTGAACAATTCCAACAAACGTCTTTTTGCGAGGTCGGGCAGATTCTTCACCAAGTTGAATTTAATTCTGTCCAACCCAGGAGCGTTATTGTTACAAGACAAGAGTGCTATAGAAAATTCCATCATTGAAAATGGGTTATTAATAAACCCATTATTTGGAGGAGATTCCCTTATAATACTCTGCGTAGGAACAGAATCTGGGCAAACTTTCCTAGCAAAGTCAAATATCCATCGGTTCGAGTATTCATCACTCTCATTGCCCACGTTACGATTCCTCATTCGTCTGGCCGTGTTCCAAAGAGTGCTCATTGAGGTTTCTCTTGACAAACCTTCGACAAAATGTCTCCAATAGCTACATTTTTTGGCTCGAAGTATGCTCTTGTACTTGGTTTCTAAAGCCATAAGTTTTTCAAAATTCTGAGGAGTTCCTCCTCCCCGTTTTAGAAACGTCTTGCAAGCATTTTGTTTTGCGAGTTTAGCCTCTGAGCACTCTTTGTCCCACCAGGGGTTGGGAGGCCTTCTGTTAGTCGTTGGCCCAGGAAAGCGTTTAGTTTGGGATTGTTCTGCTGCCTCCAGAATCGAACAAATGAGGAAGTCATATTCTTCAAGTGGAGGGAGCTCTTCCATTGAATTCAAAATACTAGAGATACTACTTTGGTATTTAATCCAGTCGATATTTTTTGTCAAATCATATGGAATACTAGCTGAAGTAGCAATGCAATTGCTATTGCTAATTGAGATGATGATTGGTAAATGATCGCTACCGTGTAAATCAGGCAATATTTTCCAGGTGCAATCTAGTCGAATTGATGTTGAGCAAAGAGATAGATCTAATGCACTTGGGCGTGCAGGAGGTCTTGGGATCCGTGTCATGCTACCCATATTTAATACCGTCATGCTAAAATTGTCACAAATGTTTTGTATTAAAGATGATCTGCTATCATTGTAAACGGAACCCCACATCATTCCGTGCGAATTTAAATCCCCCAGAATCAATCGTGGAGCAGGAAGGGCTTCAACCATTTCATTAAGCTGTCGCTGTTCAACTTGTGCTTTTGGAGGAATATAAACCGAAGCTATGCAAATATCTTTGCCTTTAATGTTTATTTGGCAAGCAACAACTTCTATACTAGAAGTTGAAGGGATGTTTAATCTATAAAAGGAATAGCATTTCTTAATTCCCAAAAGCACTCCACCATACGGAGAGTCTCTATCGAGACGTATAATGTTAAAATCATTAAAATTTAAAGCTATGTTTGAAGTAAGCCATGTTTCGCATAAAGCAAATACATCACATTTTTGGCTATGCAATAAAATTTTAAATGAATCAAGTTTTGGCATGATACTTCGACAATTCCACTGCAGGACAGTGATTGTATCATTTGCGACGGGTGATAAATTATCCATCAAAAGATACAAAACCTGAGACAATTGGCCATTGAGCTGATAACTGCTTCAAAAAATTTCTAGCTATTGGAAGGAATGCCATTATGAGGGTCTTTAAGGGTTCAGATATATTGAATGCTGAGAAAATCCATTCAACAATTTCCGAAAACTTCAGTAATCCTGTTGGTGGCTGTGAAATAGAGCCCACAGGATTATTACCTTTTTCTGTGCTAGATCCTGGATTGGTTTGTGAATTTGACAAACCAGGAGGCACAGTCTTTGGTTTTGACTTTTTTTGTTTAACACGGGGATCTTTTTTTGAAGATGAAATTTTAGGTGCCTTTTTTGGTAATTTGGAAGAAGACTTCTTTCTCTTAACTGACCCTTGGGTAGTGATAAACGAATTACCTTCACTATTTTCGTCAGAGTCAGAGTCCTCTGGTTCCTCTAGATTTGAAAACCCGTTTTCGGTTTCCAAAGGGGGGACATCAATGACCGTTTTAAGCATTTCTGCATATGTGCACTTAGACCGTGCTTTTAAAGAAAGCTTAATTTTGTCTTTGTGTACTTTAAATGCAGTGCATACTGAAATATCCTCATGAGGACTTTCTCCACAATAAATACATTTTTCAATTTCCTTGTTGCAATCATTATCTTTATGAGGCCCTTCACACTTAATACATTTTGGTTTATTACTACAGTAAGTAGCTGTGTGGCCGAATTTTTTGCAGTTCGTACAATTCATTACATTTGGAACAAAAAGCCGAACAGGGAGGCGAATTTTATCGACATAGACATGGGACGGCAACGCAGACCCGGCAAATGTCACTCGAAACGAGTCTGATGGGCGATAAACTTTCTTTCCCTCTTCATGAACTACTGAGTACAGTTGTTTGCACTCCAGTATTTTCACACCCTCAAGCATAGAGTTCTTGAAACGACCAACACCATGCTTGAGTAAATCATCTACCGAAAGACTCGCTTCGGTAACAACACCGTCAATTTCGACATCTTTGGAGGGTATGTAAACTTTATACTCTTTATTGAAATGTTCCGAAGAGACAATATCATTCGCTTGTTTCAAATTATTTACTACAACACGAATTTTATCATTATTTACTTTTATGATCTCTTTGATTGAAGAGTATCGTGATGTCAAACCTTTATTAATTTGTAAAATGTTTAATGGCTTTGATATACGTCTAAAAAAGACTATCCAAGGCCCAGAAGAGCTCTCCTGATATTTTTTCGTTCGTGGGGGTATAGGATTCATGCTAGGATTTACGTCCATGGATTCATCCATCACATTAAAATTTTTAATCAAACTTTAAAATAAAAAATGAAACCAACACTACACAGTACTCAATCAAAAGGAAAAGAAAAAACTTCTACCTTGAAATTGTTGTCTATCTCCGTTGCACTGCCGTGTAGATCCTCGTTGCTCTAGATGTTCTTGTTGGTTGCTGATTGTTGGATGTGATGCTACTGCTACCTGACATCAAGCACCACTCGATTTCCGATTTACTTTTGTCTTCGTCAGCTGTAACCAGCGCAGGTCACCGGTGTATACCTGCGTGTTGTATGGCAGTGGAAAGACCGAGTTGTCTTGTCTCCTTCTTCCTTGTGCTCCGCACCGATATGCTTCTGCACCGAAGTGCCTTCGCACCGGTGTGCCTTTGCACTCTCCTGCTTCTATGTGCCTTTGCACTCTCCTTCTTCGATGTGCCTTTGAACTCTCTTGCTCAGCACTTGTGGCTGTGTATTGTGGCCTGGGTAGAGCTTGGGAAACGCCCTTTGTTGTTTCCTTCACCAGCTTGGCCCAGCACTAGGGCTCTCTTATGCAGCACGACTATACTTTTTAACGGCTGCTGCCAACAGGTCTCTACCTGTAGTTCAACCGTTGTCGTATTTAACGCGTGTAAACTAACCAGCGTTGTTAAACTGTACGCTTCTATACACAACCTTCTCGGTTGAACGGCTATTACTGAATGCAAAATTTCGTACTTATCTGTGTCGTAAATTTTATGACGATTAGACATTTTGACCAACATATAATAAGTTCAGCGAAAAAACTATTGCACTATTTAGATTAAGTCAATTAAACGAAAATGAAACCAAACGAAATCCTGTGCTACTGTTACTGCTGTATAAGAAATTCAAGATAAATGGGAGTTTTCAAGCAGTATAATGAAACATGCATTGTGATTGGATTTTTATTTTTGTTATTATTAACATTGTAATAGAAGCCGATGAATTCGGTTGTGTTTTGAAAACGTTTGAAAGAGTGTTCGTTCTCCCGTGCACGTTTTACGAAATCGAACAAAGAACGCTGTGTGCTTCGTTCGAAAGGCGGTGGTGTTTTCGTCTTCCGTACCAGCATGTATCGATGCGTACAGGTTTGGATCGTCATTTTGTATGATGGTAATTTCAGAACCGGAGGTCGGATCTGGATGAAATTGTACATTATCTTTTAAGACAATTCTTAATTTTAATCAATATATGTAAAAATCGGTTTAACCGTTGCTGGGTAATCAAAGTGAGCTCCGGTTTAAGGAATTTTTTCTCTAATATCTGTACTTTCGGAAGCGGAAACCGGGGACTAGTAGTCGCAAAGCAGGTTTATATGTTCACCAACTAACAAGATCCGCCAACTAAAGGAATTTACCAGCAAGTTTTATAAACTTGTGCAGCTCATTTCGCCAACACTTGTGATAAAATACCTTTGAAATTGGAAAATTTTAAACAAATATGACCGACAGATTGAAACAGTTTTAAACCCTCTTTTGCTCCGTTGCTTTAGGCAGCGGTATAAAAATTTCAACGCTTAAAGTACCGGAACCGTAAGTCGGATTCAGATGAAAATCAGGAATTTTATTAAGGAGAAAATAGTCTGAGTTTCAGGAGTATTCAACAATTTATTTTTTCAGTCAGTTTTATGAGTTTTGTACTTGTGTTCGCCATCTTTTATGGAAAAAGCACATGAATTTGAAAATTTTCCGCTTGTCGTACTCTAGTTCCGAAACCAAAAGACAGATCCGGATGATATGTTCAAGAAAATTTTTAATAATTTCGTTTTCGCTTCTGTTTGAATCACAGTTTGTAAAAATCGGTCAAGCCATTTCCGAGAAAATCGAGTGCATATTTTATTACTTTTTTTCACTTATTACCCTATAACTCCGGTACCGGAAGTCGGATCTAAATGAAACTCGATAGCAGGTTATAAGACTATAAGATCTTTTCTTCGAATCTAAGTTTGTAAAAATCGGTTCAACCATCTCTGAAATAAGTAAGTGCATTTATTTTCCATATTGTTGGTGCACATCACCCTGTATCTCCAGAACCGAAGGTCAGATCAGGATAAAACTGAATAGCAAACTATGGGACCATAAGACCTTCTATTTGAATCTAAGCTTGTGAAAATTGGATCAGCCATATCTGAGAAAAGTGAGTGACAATTTTTGACACACAGACATTTGCTCAATACGTTGAGCTGAATCGAACGGTATATGACATTCGGCCCTACGGACCTCGGTTGAAAAGTCGGTTTCACAGTGATATGTAAATCGTTACTGTGAATTGATACAGCAGTAACATAGATATTACAAGATTATAACATACAATTTCAGCATTGATTCAGATTTGTTTTCGCAACGTAATGATACTTAAAATGCTACCTAGAAAACTTTCGTTGGCTTGAATATGGCGATCACACTATGGAGTCGCAAGAAGTGTATGAAACATAAATAAAATCAGGATATTACTTTTTACAAAACAACTTTTTAGCGAAAATGAATTGAACACCTTATTGGCGAAATAATGAAAGGCAGAATAGTGATTTTTGTTCTATGCACTATTCTATCATAAACACGAAGAAAACAATATGAGGATTCAACATCGATCGTGGTGATATTATAATTCTCATGATATATGAATTTCCAATAATGAGAAATCACTCTACTTGGATTAATTTTGAAATTTCTGAACATAGGATTATTTCGTTGTTTATTTGTCCTCATAAACAGATTTTTATTGAAGGCGCATAAAAAACAGTTATTTAAAACTTAATTCCGCTCGACAGTTGTAAGATCGTTTTGAAATTTATACCTTGCAGCAAGTTTGTGATTTCAAGTACTCTACTTATTACTGATAGAAAAATATTCTGGATTCATTCAATGTTTATAATGTTGATGGTTACTAAGTTTCAACTAGTTTGCTTGAAAACAAGTTATTTTCAAGTTATGGAAAGATAAGTTATTTCAGTATAGCATTGGTAACGTTGGCAACGACAACTCATTTTTAGCCGACTTAGCCAATAGTACACGGAGAACCCTTCGATCATAAAATTGCGATATCGCAGTTTTTGATTTTTACGATAGTTGATTTAACTAATTTCTTTTTGATTCAACCAATATGGTTTTTGATTTGCATATATTCAAGTAGTTGAAAAATATGTTGTTTTGAATGCTGTCAAATGTAGAGACCGTTCAAAGCAAAACAATAATCGCAATGCAAAATCAACAACTTTTTTAGTTGAAACCTGTTCGCGTCGCTCCAAAATGTCAATGAAAACAACATCGATGGTTAAAGCGTTTGGTGAAATTGTGTTCATTCGATTTGAGAAATTTATGATTCCATAACAAGTGTTCATCTAACAGCGGTGTTGTGATAAAGTTAACCTTGTTTAAGATGAAAAAGATTTGGTGACAAATTAGAAAATGTTAATGAATGATCATCTCGTAATCTTTCAGGTATGCGCAAAAATTTTATGCTTAAAATTCGATCATTGATTTACTTCCAGCAGACTGTTTTACTTCCAGCTGTTTGATACCGATGATGATGTTCATGCATTAGCAATAAAACGCTTTTTGACATGAATTTATAAAAGTAACAGGAGCGAAGGGTTTCAAACACACAGAACGCGCTGCGATTGAATGGCGCGTTTGAATTGCCGTCGTGAAATTCCAATTCCCAGCGGTCAGTGCACCCAAGCTCATATAAATTGACTAAAATTATCAGTGCATAACTTTAGTTCAACCGTTTGAAGGCATCATCTTTCAATACTCATTTTAGGTAAATTGAATAATTTCGCTAATTTACTCGCCCCTCCGGGCACCACAAAAATCAAAATCACTTAGAGATCAGATCAGTTCTGATTTCGTAGTGATAATTTATTCTTTGGTCAAGATCACTTGAAATCAGCAGTGATCGGTGGTTTTCCCAGCCCTAATGATATTACATTTCAATATAAAATACTGTTTATATTTTAACAACGATATTTATTTCATGAATCTCAACATACCGAATTTATTTCAAATAGATCATGACGTGTATCAGTAAGTATATTTTGATTATTTTCGCAAATCAATAACATTGTTCGAGTTGATTCAACTATTTGCAATGTATAGAACAAATAAAACCGATTTGTTTTTCAACTAACAGAATTTTGTTTCAATAACAACACCAGTTATTTCAACTAAAATATTTGTTGAAATTGAAAGGTATGTGTCCTCGCTAATTGACAGCATTTTTTTTCAAACAGTTAAATTAGTTGTTTCAACCATCGTTTCTGCTAATCGAAAAACAAAAATGACAGTTTAGTTAAAACTACAATCGATTAGTTGTACCAAATTTTAACCAATCGAATTCAGAAAATCAACTAATATTCTGGTTGAAATGAGATCGCGGGTGGTTCCGTGTAGAAACTGTGCTTTTTGAGTCAGGCAAGTGGTTAGATGTTAGTAACTATCACTTAAATTTCTGTTTGCAAACTAGTCACAAACAAGCTAGCGTAATAAAAATTTGTTACTTGGGTGGTCCTGTAGTAACTTTCAGGAAGCTTTTGTTGAAATCCGTTGAGCCTCTGGAATTATTATTGTATATTTGTAAGGAATGTATCGAAAATAAGCTATCCACAAATTTTACTTTCAAATTATGATGAAAAAGCGATATTTTATTCAAACTAAACAAACTAAAAATTGATCCTGTATTGTACGAGGTTAAACTTGAGCATAATGAAAACCGGATGAAATTTAAGTTATTCCTTCACGAATTTTCGAACTTTTGATCGAACGCTCTTCATCAAGTTCCTGTCAAGTGTTTCATTGCATTTTTTGGACGCTTGAACCCAAATTTTTTTGAACTTCTGCATGTTCCCAGCAGCCTTACCAGTCTTCTTGAAGACCCTCTTAAAGATTGCCCAGTAAAGTTCGGTGGGTCGAAGTTGATGGCATTTTGGTGGATTGATATTTTTATACCCTTTTCCGCAAGCCAATTGATAGTGGTTTTGGCATAGTGAGCCGACGCTAAATCCGGCCAAAACAGTGGAGGTGTACTATATTTCTTATATGAAGGCAGTAATCTCTTCTGGAGACACTCAGATCGATAGATTTTTTCATTTATAGTTCCGGTAGTGTAAAAAATGGTTGACTTCAAACCACAGGAACATATTGCTTGCCATATCAGTACCTTTCGAACGAACTTCTCCACCCGAATCGACCCGTCCGCATCGGTCACATCCTCCCCAACGACGACAGTAAAGTATTGTGGACCTGGAAGGGTTTTTGAGTCCTCCTTTACATAAGTCTCATCGTCCATCAAAACGCATGCATCCGGACACTGCAAAAGACGCGAATACAATTTCCGGTCCCTTGTTTCTGCTCGCTACTTCTGTTCTACACTTTGTTTCTAGATTTTCTGCTTCTTGTCTTCAGGTGATTTCGCCTCTTGATACGCTGGATCATTCCGACACTAGTTCCTGCTTTCTGGCCAAATCACGTATTGACATTGATTTGTTCTTCATGATTATAAATACCACTTTTTGGTCCAGTTTCGGGTTGGAAAAAACGGGCTTTCTGCCTCTTCCTGGTAGTTCATTTAAAGAATAGTGTTCCCCAAACTTATCAATGAAGGTTTTAACACTGGCATAATAAATTCCAACCCGCTTTGCCAATTTTCGCATAGTAATACCAAATACAAATTATAATACGGAATACTTCGACAAATTTTCAAGGACACATTTTGCATCGTGCGGTACACTGTCATGATACACTGTCAGAGTGACAATGTACTTTAACGAGTTTTCTATAAAACTAGCAACACTGAAGGGTAAGAACAAATTCACCATGGTTACTGTTTATTGTAGTGAGAAATAAACTTGAACTATGTTGTTGTGCATGAGATATGGTTATTCCATATCGGATTTTGTTTTTTGTCCTCCTTGGTTTTTCAGAAATTTGCTCCTTGGCTTTTCGGGAATTGCTCAGTATTATATGTTAGAATGTCGGCACTGTTCACCGAATCGTGATGGTAGCCACCCGTTCTTCTCATTGCAAATCACTCCCGTCAGAGGAGTAGGAATTTTTCCAACATCTGCTAAATGCGGGGAACCTTTACGTCATAATACTAATAGAAAATAATTCAATTAATAAGTTTATCCATTGTGAGAGAAAAACTGCTGTGTCTGCCACCGTTCGTGCTATAATCAATTTGTCTGGGTCACGCATAGATGAGTGACTATTGGGAAAACGCATACACAGCTTGCATTTGTTTCTCTTTTAACTTTTATTTTATCGTGTAGAGCGCTAATCGCTGTTTCCGTGGTACGTATACGAATCGTACCCATGTTCCACGCACTGCCAAAATATATCGCAATTCTTCATCCATCGATTAGCTGGAGTGTACCTTTGAATTTGTTGCAATACAGCAACGGAAAACATAAACAAACAAATTTGTTTTGCGCCGTAGCAACTAGCATAAAGCGTTGCCAGAAGCGATCTCCTTCCACATTTTCAAACTATCGCAACAAAAGGGAGTAATTTGCTAGGCTTGCTTGTTCAGGCTGTGAACCAAACATTGGCGGTTCGTTTGTATGGGACTTAGGGGTATTATTATTTGTATTTGGTAATACCCTTCTCACTTAGCCATGTGTACAGAACCTTAATTTTCACTTCCTTTTCAATACCCAACATTTTGAAAACGCAGAATTTCAACCACACAAACAAGTAAACAAACGAAAGCTGACAGCTAAACGCACAGCATGCTGTGATCTGAGCATAAAAAACCATCACAAATACATACGTACAACACAAACGTATGTGAATAGCTTATTTTCGATACACTCCTTATATCTGTGTTTTTAGCCCCGGAATAAAAAAAAATAAGTCGTTCGCCGAAGCCGAATATAATCCCATAATCCACGTCCAGAATCCGTGTCCAGAATTCAGGTTGTGAATCCAATTTCAGAATTCAGGTTCAGAATTCATTTTCTGGCACAAAATGACGTTCACAGAAGTCAGTTTCAGAATTAAATTCTAGAATCCAAGTACATAATTCAGATTCAGAACTCTGTTCTAGAATCAGTTCTAAAATCCATGTTTCCAGAAACCATATCTAGGTACAGATATCAGCTCCTGAATCCAAGTTCAGAGTTCAGTTCCAGAATATAGCAGCGGAGTTGGATTGCACATTCAGAATGAAGATCCAAATCCCTGATTCAGAATTGAGTTACAAAATTCAGGTACAAATCCAAACTTTGTTTTTATATGTTCATTACTCTAACAAGTTGATGAGTAGTTGAAAGCTCATGACAAAACCCAAACTGCTCTGGTAAAAAAATTCTCATTTATATGAGACATAATTCTGAACAACATTTTTTTTCAAAAAGTTTACTTTTAGAATAAATTAAATTAATTGGTCGGTATCTTGATGTTTCTGTTAGACTTTGTCGGGTTTGATGACGTTTTTCCATCGCTTAAGGAAGTATGCTAATGAAAAATAGTGTAACAGAGGTATTTTGGCCCACCAAACAAACTTTATGGATTCAATCGATCTTAGGTAAGCCATGTTGCATCAGTTTGAAGCTAATCACATTAAATTACCTATTGCGGATGGATTTTTCAAAGATATTAAAACATTTGGTGGATATTTTTACAAAGTGGGCCAAAATAAAATCGATCCTAAAGTGGACCAAAATACCTCTGTTACCCTACTTGTTGAAATTTTCAACGAAGAGTCTCAAGGCAACATCGGAAAGATTTTTAATAAAAAATTAAAGGTTCCATCATTACCAGGAACCTTCACACTATTAAGTTTTCTAATGATTGATAATGATCATCTTGTAACAATACTTTAGTGGAAATATGATCATATTTCAGATATGAAATATGATATGATCAGATTTCGTTTTCAATAGGCCTCACAACGTTCAAAATAAAATTGTTGACACTGCTGAACTGCTGAACAAGCTTTTTTGTTTCGCCGTTTATAAAAAGTATTTGATTTCCTTCCTTGAGGAATTGGTTTTAAAGGTTTCTGGAGAGCCTTAGAAAATTTCCAGAAAGGTTTAGAACATGGTTTAATTTGTTCAACTTCTTTAACGAAATTTTCGTTTCGCAAAAGAGTAAAAATATGTTTAATTACTTTTGGTAAATCCTTTACTATTGTTTTCATAGCAGGATCACGAGAACGTTGATATTGTCGTCGACGAACATTATTCAACCGAATGAGCAGTTGAAGATTGTCATCAGAGCCTCAAATTGTCAAGCATTCTCGATGAAAGAGTTCAATCCAACAACCACATATTCGTTCGTTGCTGTCTAATTCCTAAATGACCACATTTTAAATAAATGAAGAGAGCCGAAGAATTTTCGTCTCTCATTGAAAAAAAAGAGATTATCACTGTTATGTCACTCGTTGCTCTATGACAAAACGAAACCAAACTATCGTCTGCAAGGAGAATCAGAAAAATTTCAATTCTCATTCTTTCGTCGACATGTTAAAAATCTGTGGCGTTCGGTTATAAAGTGTCTAAAATATGATAAATCGAAGTAATTACACCCCAAATGCTCTTTGGAAACCAAAACTACCAGAAATACGAACACCAACAGGTAGAAGATATTGTGAATCGTTTTCTGTCATTTTCGATTCACAAAGCTTTGGTTGACACTACACAGTATGCGATTTTCACTGCACACCGAAGATGTCTGAAAGGTCAAATGAAAGAAAGAACGCAATTTTGTTACTACTGTTTCGCTTGTGTCGTTGACTAGACATGGATCTCATTCTTATAATTTGTTGAGAGTGACATTTATTTTTCGTCATTTTCGAACATGACTTTTTTTGCTCTGGTTACAATAACAAAAAATCATAACGAACCCTGTGAGGCTATTTCCGATAGTAATATTGCGTGAAGCTATTTCCGATAGTAATATTGCGCGGATTTGTACCAAATGGCAACTTCCAACTTTAGATCCAATCTGGAATGATTCTTTAACTCATTCACAATTTATTGTAGTATAAAAATTTTACTTTTAAGTTTTTCAAACACTCATGCACAAGCATATGGAAAATTTGTGCTTCACAAAAAATTCAAGTAGCTCAAACAAATTGGTAAACAAAGCGTGGAAAGGGGTTTAAAGTGATTAAATAGGATCCATACGTAAATAAGAATAGCAATTCCAAATTTAATCCCATATAGATATGAAGAAACCTGCGATTGAAACGATCATAAAAAATTATCTCTTCTTCTTTGTAACCCTATTAGTGATCAAGAATGTCATTAAATAAAAATACTCAACTTAATCTTCCGAAAGCACTTTTCTAGCTGCTCTAGTGGACCACCAAACGTGCCAATCGCAGCAGCAACTGGAAGGAAGGAATGTTTATACTGCGAAACACTTCAAATGAGGTCCGATTCTCTCTCGCGCATGCCACCTTGTTATATCGGCAATAATCCGTCCATCAAACGCGCTCGAAGAAACGGATAAATATTTGATTAATTTGATGATAAACGCAGAAAGGAATAGTATGACGGTTCAAAAAGAATCAATTTTTCTTGCATCCACTACCATTGCTGCCATGACCATGAGATTCGTCCCCGTTGGATAGCCTTCCAGCAAAAAACAGCAAAAACAGCATCAAGATGGGAAGCAGATTTGATCGGCGTGGAATGGACACCCCTGCTGCTGGTGCTACTGCTTGTAACTCACACTCCAAAATGTACGTGGTCCAATCTGTGAAACTTGCTTGGCAGCTGCTGTTCATTGTTTATTCTTCATCTTTCTGTTGTACACGGATTCAGGCGGGCCAGAGCCTATATATCAATAGCCAACACCTCTACTCAACCAGTATCAATATCTTCGACATCTTTAAGTGGTTTAGATGGATGGATAGATGGATGCTCGGATAGATGGAGCCTCACTGTCTATCAGATGGAGAATGGATATGTTTATCAATGCGTCCGGAGGAATTTTCGTACGACGGATCCGCGTTGAATCGATGAATGAACGATGAATAATATACGAGAGCCCAATCGCGAGATGAATCAATTCAGTAGTTGATAGGTAGCCTCATAGTAAGAAAGGAGTTGAACGGAAGGTGACCAAAAGAAGAAAAAATTATGCTTTTACTTCCCTGCCGTTATGAAAACATTTTGTTGGTGGTTTGGTCCACTGACGAGCTTTACACAGAAGCCCAGTTTGTTAGACTACGGGCAGTAGGAAACTTCGAGTGTTTTCAATCAAAATATTCAACGCTCGAAAGCGAAGCCAGCCAAAGAATTGTGAAAGGTAAATAAAGTGTATAAATATGTTGGAATGCGTAAAACAAGAACTCGGCTATTGAGGCTTGGTTGGCCGAAAGCCACACACGATCAATGAAGGACAGTGAAACCGAAAGTTTACCGAATTGTTTCGGGACGAAATTGATTCTAAACTTCTACATTTTTGTTTACAACGCTACTATGCAAGCATTGAAGTTTTGTACAACAACAAAGTTGAGTTTCAAGACTTAACTTAAATGGCAACCTTTTTTTTGTTTTTTGTTCACAAATACGTTTTTTTTAATAACTATTTATTGGATATGAGTTGAAATTAAATTATTAGGATTTAAATTGGGTGTTCAGCCAGAAGTGGTGACTTTTCAGCCCTATTATATATATGACTTGGTTGTGACCATGAGGACATCATTTGCTTTCGCAATTCTGAGATTTTTGTGTGGGGAAAATTCTAAACCTACTTGTATTGTGTAATGGGGAAAAGGAACTTAAATACTAACTTACTAACTAATACAGAGAGCGAATCGATTCAATTGAAGATTGCATCGATTTTTGTCGGAATTTGCTTATAATATTATGTGACATTACATCTAATGGTTCTTTATTTGTGAGTCTGTGTAACTCATTTGTACTAAACCAGGGAGGACGCTTCAAAATCATTTTCAGAATTTTATTCTGAATCCTTTGAAGCGTTTCCTTCCTGGTGGAACAACAACTTGACCAAATTGGTACTGCATAAAGCATGGCTGGTCTGAAAATTTGTTTATAAATTAACAATTTCTTTTTAGACAGAGCTTAGAATTTCTGTTTATAAGAGGATATAAACATTCAATATACTTATTACACTTTGCCTGGATTCCTTCAATGTGATCCTTGAAAGTGAGTTTTTTTGCCATACGTTAAACCTTAGTATTTAGCTTGATCAGACCATGTCAATTCCAAGCCATTCAATTTGAGAATGTGATTATTGTTTGGTTTAAGAAAAGAAGCTCTTGGCTTGTGAGGAAAGATAATTAATTGCGTTTTTGCTGCACTTGGTTTAATTTTCCATTTTGACAGATAATCACTGAAAATATTTAAACTTCTTTGTAGGCGACCGCAGATCACTCTTAGATTTCTACCTGTGGCTAACAGACTTGTGTCGTCACAGAATAGCGATTTCTGACAACCAACGGGTAGATTTGGAAGATCAGAAGTGAAAATATTATACAAGATTGGAGCTACGCTCGAACCCTGCGGAACACCGGCTCGTACGGGTAGCAATTCAGATTTACAATTCTGATAGCTAACCTGAAGAGTACGATCAATTAAATAATTTTGAATAATTTTGATCAAATAAGTAGGAAACTGGAAATCAGACATTTTTGCTATTAAACCTTTGTGCCAAACACTGTCGAATGCTTTTTCTATGTCTAGAAGAGCAACTCCAGTGGATAACCCAGAAGATTTATTTGCTTTTATCATGTTCGTAACTCTTACAAGTTGATGAGTAGTTGAATGTTCATGACGAAATCCAAACTGCTCTGGTAAAAAAATTGAATTCTCATTTATATGTGACATCATTCTCAACAGGATAATTTTTTCAAAAAGTTTACTGATAGAAGAAAGTAAGCTAATTGGTCGATAACTTGATGTTTCTGCTGGGTTTTTATCAGGTTTGAGGATAGGAATTACTTTAGCGTTTTTCCATCTTTTTGGGAAGTAAGCTAATGAAAAACACTTGTTGAAAATTTTAACCAGGAGTCTCAAGGCAACATCGGGAAGATTTTTAATAAGAATATTAAAAATTCCATCATTACCAGGAGCCTTCATGTTTTTAAGTTTCCTAATAATTGATTTGATTTCATCAAAATTCGTCTCAATAATGTCATCTTGTGATAACACTTGGGTTGAAATATGCTCATATTTCAGTGAGACTTCATTTTCAATAGGACTCACAACGTTCAAATTAAAATTGTGTACACTCTCGAACTGCTGAGCAAGTTTTTGAGCTTTTTCGCCATTTGTAAGAAGTATTTGATTTCCTTCCTTGAGAGCAGGAATTGGTTTCTAAGGTTTCTTCAGAACATTAGAAAGTTTCCAGAAAAGTTTAGAATATGGTTTAATTTGTTCAACATCTTTAGCAAAATTTTCATTTCGCAAAAGAATAAATCTATGTTTAATTTCTTTTTGTAAATCCTTAACTATGTTTTTCATAGCAAGATCACGAGAACGTTGATATTGTCGTCGACAAACATTCTTCAACCGAATGAGCAGTTGAAGATTGTCATCGATGATAGGAGAATTTAATTTAGTTTGAGCTTTGGGAACTGAAAGATTTCTAGCTTCTCAAATACGTTTATTTATATCTTCTTATAGTAAAACATTTCAAGAATATTTTGTGAAATATTCAAGCCTATCGGAACAAAACTCAGCAAGTTAGGGGGTTTTATCTTTGCTTATCTCATACTGCGAAAAAGTAAAAGCTCGGCGCTCAGATTTCTGCTTCCACACCGTTTCACCAATTTTCGCATAGTAATACCCTTCTCACTTAGCCATGTGTCCAGAACATAAATTTTCACATCCTTTTCTATACGCGACATTTTGAAAACGTAGAATTTCACTCTATTCGCTCTTCTGCAAGTACTTCGGTTTTATGTTATATAGTTAAGATTGAATACAATACAGTACAAAATGGGATCTATGGGTAAAATGAACATGATAGCGTTTCGTGTGGTCCTTCTAAATACATGGAATCGATTTTACTGACCATTTAATACCGAAAAAAGGCTTTGTGGTCAGCTGTATCAGCTTCCAAAAAAAATCGTCGCGTTTTTTGTCAATTTTTCACCACTGTGCAGCGTGACGAATACTTGCAGATGTCACAACGATCGACACTATTTTAGGTGCGGCATTCACATTTTTTTCAGGGAAGTACATTCACTTCACGCAAAATTTTTGTTTATTTTACGAGTATTTTATTTCCATTGAATTCAAATGTTATACGAACGACATCGAAGTTGCTAAAATTGCTTTTAGGGAAATCGCGTGAGAAGTGTTCAAATTGATGTCGTTGGAATATTTCTATAGCAGGCACGAGAATTTTGTTATCGTTCTTGAACGTAGTAAGTCGTTTCGAAAGCTCGCGGGGAGCAAACATGTAGGTGGAGGTAGTGTTTCTAACGTATAGCAGATCTGAAATTAACATAAGATTTGGACAAACTTTGTTCGAGTCTGTATATCTGAGCCAAAACTGAGAAAAATTCCTGAAATTATGAGATGGGCACATTGTTTTGCCTACCAGAGCTCGAACGAAAATATGCTATCGCTGTACATCGATTCAAATATTGCAGAGACAATTTATCAACGGTAGTATCGATACTGAAATCCAATCTGAACATACTCCAACCACTCTCACCGTTGGACCTCAAGTCCAACCTTCCTACTCCAGAGGCTTCATCTTGCAACCGGTGAGCAGCAAGGTCAGCATGATAAGAGCACATTAAAATTATTAAATATAACCGATATCGGCACGCTGTGAAAGGAAAACGCAAACAAAAGTACACCGTTTTGCCCTTCGGAGCGCATATTTTACTTTGTAGGTTAGGAACGCACCGCATCAGCACGCTTTCCTGTAAAGAACGCGGTCTCTGCATGTGCATCACACGGCTTCGACACGGCGAAGCAGACCGGCCCGGTTTGGCGGCGGCGAATGTTTATATCCCGAAAAGGCCCGGAAAGTTACCGCAGTTGCCCGGGTTGAGCCCATGAGCCTAACGTTTAAAGTAATTGCATGGCTAACTGTGATAATGTACATGAAATATGCTTAACAATAATCTAACTCAAGTCGAAGTGTGCCCCGTTTTCGAGCAGATCTTCGATATCAGCAGCAGCAGCAGCAGCAGACCCGACGCGGTTCGTGTGTGCGTCAGGATGAATGCTATCATCCTGTTGGTAAGTTTGACTCAAGTAGAGCAACCGAAACCGGTTCCGCCGATTCGTACCATTCCGGCTAAGGCTTCCCTCACCGGTGGGAGACGGACAGCGCCTATTCCGCACTATGGGGCGCTCTTCTGGCGCTCCGAGGCCACAGCAGTGGTAAACGATTAAACTCATGTTTTATTTACATTACATTTGCATGCACGCGCAATCCACCCGGGAAACGGTTTGGCACTGGTGGTTTCCTTGCCGGTACCTTTCTTTCCGTCATTTAGGTTCGGATTGTGGTTGCGAATTGTTCGGTTCAGTTCGAACGTTGCGAACTGGCCCGCTTTCGGTGCATCACACGCACTTTTGCCTACCAGCAGTCATTACTCGTTTGTTGCCGGGGTAACATCAGTCGCCACGGGACAACTCAGTTGTAAGATTTTTAAAAGTTGACAAACATAAGTAAATAATGTTGATAGGGTGATTCTTAGCATTTAAACAATCTAACGAAAAAAACAAAGTTATTAGCAATCATCTAAACTAGCGTAGCTAGTGTCCAATTTCATTCATCATATTCAATTACATGCTACAACTTTGACCACCGAAGGTGATGCCCACTTTTCCAACAATATTTTATCTTGACTTACCGTTGGCGGAATTTAAATTTACGTTCCGTTCTCAGTTATTATACAGCTTGCGCAAATGTTGCCGAAAGCGGTCCGCGAACTTGACTGGAAATTGAATTGTTTATTATCGCAAAAATGTGCTCCATTCGAATGCAGTTCTGTATCCAAGACCTGGATCAAACCGGGAATGAGGTGAACCCGAAGATAAATGTGATTGTTAATATACGTTCCTTCTAGGGAATAAAAATCTATTTAATTCTGTAATGGGCTGGAAACCCTTCCAACCGGGGCGCGACTGTCCACCCAAGCCGTGGTTGCGTTGTTAAAATGTGCATTTCTGTTTTGCCTATCTGCGGGTTTCTTTATGGTTCATTAAGGGCATGATAAGTCCTTGCCCTTGGGCCAGTGAAACGGGAAAGGCCGTTGAAAGGCTGATTGTTGTTGAAATGACAATGTGTGCGCTGTGATAGCAGGAAAGCCAATTCCAGCACACCAGGTTCAGCACGCAACTGATGGGAAACGTGCAATCAAACGTATTTCTCGAGCTTGTTTATCTTCTCAACAGTTTATATCTATATTGAACTAGAACTTGAAATAATTGGTTATGTGATTTATTCTACTTCTTACGGTATTTGAAATATTACATTTATTATTTATTTGTTTGAAGTAGAGAAAAGCCTGCTGCAGCTCAATATCTTTAAACATCACTCTCTCTCTTTTTCCTTGACTTTTTAAAGTGCATACCATGTTTTCCGGAGCTTGTTCCTCATAATCACCCAAAGTTTTTCTATTGGGTAGGGAAGAGGTGGGGATTTGTGCGCACTTGAGCTTTTTGAAGTAATCATTTTGGCAACACTGTTTTTGACAGATCACGCGTAAATCCTGTCTTGTGTCATGGTCGAACTTGTTCAGTTTGGTCTATAATTTAATCATGAATGGACGCTTTCAAAGCTGGAGGAAGCTCCATTTTTTTACATAAAAATTGTGTTCAGCTACGAAGCTTATTTTTGGTTGAATGGATACGTGAACAAGTAAAATTGTCGCAACTGGAGTGAAGACCAGCCAGAAGCATTACAAGAGCTACCAATACATCCCAAAAAAGTCACTGTTTCGTTTGGATTATGGGCCGGTGGCATTATTCGTGAAATACCAGCCGATATTTTGGAGAGAGTGTGCCAAAATTGGACCTGACGCATGGGCCATCTACAGCGGAACCGCGGCCAACATTTGCATGAATTCTGCTTTAAACATTAAATTATACTGATCGTTCAATTTCATTCATTTTCTCAATTTTTTTTTGTGTTTTTTTTTCGAAAATCAAACTCTACTTCTCAAAAAATCACCCTTTATTACAAATAAAATATTACTTTTTTCAAGATCGTAAACTCGTCTACGGAAACTTAAAACCTTACTTTACAATATCCCCAAATGAACAATTACAATTATTATGTTGCTTACGAGCATGAAAGCCACAAAATAGTCGTGTTTTGTTCCTAATAATGTCCAAGGGTAAAATAATAGCAAATACAAATACAAATTTGTATTTGATAATAGTGCGCAGTGGTACAATGAATTTTTCGCAATAATAATCGAATACTCGAATTTCCCGTAATACTCGGTATACTCGATGATAGCTTCGTTTGGGTCGAAAAACTGTTACTAAACCAAGAAAAACGTGATTCTATTAGAAATAAATATAAAGCTTTTTTCTAATGACAGATTGTCGTATGGATATGAAATTAACAGGGAAGGTGAAAGATAGACCAAATGAAGCTAATAGGGCCAACTCTCAATGTTTATTGCAAGTAAATAGTGGTAAACATTAACAGAAACTGAGATGCGCACTAATATGTAGCGCGCCCAATTACCCTCCTTTCTCCTAAGATTCTGGAGAGTTTGACGAATTTGCCTTTTTCTGAACACGAGCAGCATTGTTGCCTTTGTACCACTACCCAGGCCCATACCCAGAATTTCGTTTCGAGAGTTAAAAAATAATGTTACTGAAGACTTTTAGGTACAATTCTCGGTGTGCCTTTTACCGGCGTTTACCACTTCGCATGTACCACTTCGTAACGTCTGTAATTCACAAAAGAGTAACGCGTTTGACTCACAAAAAAACTACTAATGCATGTAACACTTCGTAACGTCAACAAGTTATACAGAGTAACATATGTCAAGTTTCGTAACGCATATAACTAACAAAAAAGAAACGCATGTAACGCTTCGTAACACCATTAACTCACAAAAAGTATCACTTCGTAACGCCTATAATATACAAATAAGTAACGGATTCTTAACGTCTATAGTCTACAAAAAAGTAACGTTTCGTAGCGCCTACAACTTACAAAAAAGTAAAGCATGTAACACTTCGTAACGCCTATAATTAACGAAAAAGTAACGCATGTAACGCCTATGATTTACAAATAATAATGCATGTAACGCTTCGTAACGCCTATAACTCACGAGAATGTAACGTATGTAACGCTTCGTAACGCTGTTAATACACAAAAAAGTAACGCATGTAACTCTTCGTAACGTCTATAACTTACAAAAAAGTAACGCATTTAACGCTTTCTAACGCATTTAACTTACAAAAAATAACGCTTCGGAACGTTTGCAACTTACAAAAAAGTAACGCATGTAACTCTTCGTAAATGCTAAAACTTACAAAAAAATAACGCATGTAACGCTTCGTAATGTCTATAACCTACATAAACAGTAATGCATGCAATGCTTCGTAACGTCTATAATTTTCAAAAAATAACGCATCGTAACACCTAAAACTTACAAACGAACGACGTATATAACAAATCTCAACATCTATAACTTCCTTAAAAGTAATGCATTACAGCAAGGATCTAACCCTTATAACGGTTTTTAGCATTCATAATTTCCACAAAATAACTCATATGATTTGTAACCCTCAATTTAGGAAAATAGCTTCTTTAACTTAACGTAACGCTTAACATCTCACAATAATATCGTGTGAAACGCTTCATCAAATGAAACATTTTACCATATTGGGAATGGGTATTGCGTGATGGGTAAGTCTATGCCTTTCACGCAACCCGCCTGGGTCCGATTCCCAACCCCGCACATAGGGTCTGAAAGTTTTAAAGCCTCTATAATGGGTACGTGACTGAGCATCACCGGTTTCGGATAATGGCTCGAAGTCAGATCCGGCCAAAACAGAGTGTCAACTTCGTGGGTCCGGAGCAAAGACAGCAGATGTTTCTGGTGGCATTTTCCTTAGTATATTCGGTCCAAGGCCGAGGAAATTGCTTAGTGTCCGCTTTTAATGTACGTCTCGTTGTCCACTACAATGCATTGTATTCACGTGGTTGTATTTTTGAGGTGAATACATCTTAATTCAAAATCACCCGGTACAATAATGGGTAGAACTTAATCGTGAATATCTCGAGTTGTCTTGAACATACCAACATAATTCTTTTTATATACCAACAGATATATGATCAGTAATTAGTAATTAGGTTTTCATCAATATGAGATAACCATGATTAACTAAAGTACTAAGTTTTCTCAAACTTTTGGAAACAATGAGGAAAACTGATCACGCATGCTTGCCTTGACTGGAACTGAATCCTAATTCTGGAACTGGTTTCTTGACTGTATTGAATTTAGTTCTTTAATTTATGTTCAGGATTCTAATTCAGTATGCTGGTTTAGGGCTTCAACATCAGAATTCATGAACAAAATTCAGAATACAAGTTAAATAAAAGGAAATATAAGATCTGAACTCCGAATCTAAGATCTGTCTTCTGAAACAGAATTTATTTCTTGAATTCAGTTTCAGGATTTAATTCCTAAATTCAGTTACGGTGTTTATTTTCAGAATTCCGAACCTGCATGCTGGGACTAAACTCGGATTCTGGTTTAGATTTCATAACTGAATCCAGTTCCTTTATAAATGTTCGGAATTTCAGTTTAGAAATCAGTTATAAAAAAAATTGGATCCATGATCCTGAAAATGAGTTCAGTTCCATAATTCTAAAACTAGATTTCTTGATCTGGATTCCTGACCCAGAACTTTAGTTCTAGTGTAGATAAATAAATGACGGCAAAAAAGACTCAATCGTTGTAAACATTGGATGAATTCCGCAAATCGATTATTTTGAAAACCAATAAAATATTCCCAAAGGATTATGCAAAGTTGACTGAATATCTGAATCTACAAAAAACTGTATTTGTATACTTGCACCGTACAAGCGTAGTATAGATGCATAACAACTAGGGAAGTGAAGCAATGAAAATTGCAAGATCTAATTCAATGATTATCTATATTGTAGTGTGAAAGAAGCATGCCTGTTTTATTCGTTTTCACGTCCTACTGTTATGTTTAACACAATTTATTTGCATTTGAAATTATTGAAAACTTTAAAAATATCGGTATTGTTACTAGTAATGAAACTGAAATTCCACTGATGACTAGCTTGATCCCATGGTTTTTCAATTTGGAACGCAAAATCCCATCCAATACCATCACATCCCAACCCACGACAGCATCTAAGTTCGGTCTCATTGACAAAGGCACAGGTCACGGGATTCCAAGGTTTGTTGCTTCGAAGGCATGAATGGCGAGCACGTCATTCTTTGTCGGAGAAGGCGCGTGCTACCTATTAGTAAATGATTATCATTCCTATGCAATTAGGGATTAGATATGTGAATAAATTCCCAATCGATGCTTGACGGACGGACTTGGAAGCCACTACTGCATCCGATCTCCGATTACGAAAACAACGGGCACTGTGGCCAACTGTCACTTCATACCAAACTGACCGGCTTGAAGGAACTCTTTCTACGATCACCAAGTCGTGTCCGGAGTTATTTAGGAGTATGTTATCATACAAATTGCTGCCTAATAGATGACATTGTCATTAAATAAAAAATACATAGTGTTGAATCCAAAGGGTGATAATTCATAAATGTAATTTGATCTTCGGGTGTGCTTTGGCACCGCCATTAGTGTCCCGGTGCTAGTGGGAGAAGCTTTTTGGATATTTAAACCGAAACTGATGGAAACGGAATTTTATTCTGAAGTGTCAGTTTTTATTAATAAGTGCATGTTTTCTTCATTATTACAACATGAGTCCAAAATTAGCTTATCGAATTTATGAGTTTTTGTGTATAAGAAAAATAATGGTAAGCGGTTTTATTTAGATTGTACGTTTCCAGGCATAAGAGTTTCAGAAATGTTTTCGCAAAAATCCAATAACCAACACTAACATAAACTTTCATATGTCAAGCAAAGAAACCAGGTCAACATGTCTGTAGAATGCGTAAACACTCCAGAAGAGGGATAAAAATGAGTTTGCAACTTTTATTAGCTGTCTGTAGAAAAAACAGCAATCTGAAAATCTTCAGAACATATTGGGAAATCTGTAAAAATCGGCAGACGGCAAAATATCTACAGCCCTTCAAAAGAAATCAACAGATTTAGGGTAAAGAGTTATATATTGAGATATCTCTAAATGTATTACTATATTTTCTTCGGGAATATGGGTATTTCACGATAATACGGAAGAGAAACATAATTGTTAATCATTCTGGTAAAATTGATTGATAAAACACATTTTTCCAAATGACCACATTCTCAGTGTTTTTTCATTTACCTTAGACATAGACATATTGAGAGTGGCGAAATGGTAGCGCGTGTGCACGGAATGCATAAGAACGCAGGTTCGAGTCCTGTCTCGAAACGTATTTTTTCCCAATAAATCATCTTTTCTGTTAGTTTTTCATTAATTTGGCTTCTCCAATACATGTTTCCGCTCAGTCATTGCAAAAACTGAACTTAGACATATTGCCCTAGCAGTCGAATAAAATGGCCTACAACAAATCAGTGGTATGCTCTACAACAAAAGACATTATGTCCCAAAACAATGATACATTATGCCTCGTGAATTGTCAAAATAGAAATAAAGCAGAAAAAGAAACATTATTTGCACCAGAAAATGTTTGCGTAATCAACTAATTGCAAATGAGAGCCTATGTTTTTGATTCTCTTAATGCTACATTTTGTTTTAATAATGGTTATGAATGAATAAAATAAGATTTTAAATCGAATCATACTTCTGAATCGAAAGTGGGACATTATGTCCTTAGAGTGACTGTTATGAAAAAAACCTTTTTTGGTGTAATTATGCCTTTCTCATACTACTTATGTTTTCAAAAACATCACTAGAAGATTCTGCCAAGATTTTTTTTCAATCTTGAATAAAATCAAAAACTTTCTTTGGTAAAAACTACCATCACCTTTTCGATTTGTAAACAGCTATGTCTAGTTAATATAGATTTAAATGTGACAATTCTGCAGGTTATACAAAATTGAACAAAGCATACTGTGTGCTAAATATACACATGAAATTGAAAATTTTTACTAATCGCACTGTAATTCCAGAACCGGAAGCCGGATCTGGATTATCTTTTCGAGGACTTTCTAAACAATTTCAAGACCTTTCATTTGCATCTTGGTTTGTCAAAAAAGATCCGAGAAAATTGAATGCGCATTTTCTTATAGATTTGCACATATTGCCTTGTAATCTAATTGCCATCTCTGAGAAAAGTGAAAGACAATTTTTTTCATTTTTTTTATGCATAACACCCTGTAATTCCGGAACCGGCAGTCGGATCGGGATAAAATTCAATCTATGGGACCGTAAGACCTTTCATTTGAATCTGAGTTTGTGAAAATCAGTTCAGCCATCTCTGAGTAAATCGAGTGACATTATTTGTCACATACACACATACATACATACATATACACACACACACACACACACACACACACACACACACACACACACACACACACACACACACACACAGACATTTGCTCAGTTCGTCGAGCTGAGTCGAATGGCATATGACATTCGGCCCTTCGGGCCTCAGTTCAAAAGTCGGTTTTCACAGTGATTGTATTGCCTTTCTATATGAGAAAGGCATAACTAATAATTCAAACCTATGCACAGTGGAAAAAAATCTATGAAACCCCGCAAAGAATTCTGTAACTCATGAACTAATTCAGATAGGTCAACAAATTAAAGCGTATCTTATGTGAAAACGTCCAAGGAATTTAATGGAATGGTTTACAATGGCCTCACGAATCGCCTTCCTGCTCGTTTTACCCCAAATGTACAGCAGTTTTGGGGTTTCCTATAACATTCGCTCTGTAACTTGAAAAGAAGTCGAGTGCGGTATTCTGAAATAGCCTACTTTCATGTCTGGAGAATCGATTAGAAGAACCCACACTGGCCACACGAAACGTTTTGGTGGCTATTTCACCCCAATTCCTCCATTTTATGGTATTTTATTGTAAACCGGCCTTAAATCATGGTAAAACTTATTGGAAGTTTACTAAATCTAGCTTATCTTATGTAAAAAAAAGTCTGTAGAACCGAATGGAAGAACCTACACTGGCCGCACGAAACGTTCTGGTGTCTATTTTACCGAGATTTAAGGACGATTTACTATAAGATATCATGAAATGGAGAAATGGGGTAAAATAGCAACCAAAACATTTCGTGCGGCCAGTATAAGTTCTGGCATTCGATTCTTCAGACCTTTTCACATGATATAAGATAGTTTTCGTATATGCTTTCACAGGGCCGGTAAAACAGGTGGGTACGGTGGGTTGTACTACCCACCCGAAATTTCCAAAGGTGGGTAATTAACCACCTAAAATTTCGAGCAAAAAACAATGGTGATGTAAATATTATTTATAACAATAAGAATATTTTGAATTTAACTCGTACAAACAAATAAAATTAATAATTTTAGAATGCTAGTACTCAGCTAGTAGAGTAATGATGTGAAGATATACAACAGCAAGGTGAGATGTGACGTTAGAACTCTTCTGTGTACGAGAATGCAGTCGCAAGTACAAAGTAACTTTTACCTTTCTTCTTTATCGGTACTTATATACGAGTGACTTGCATTTATGAAATGTTTAAGCTTGACTCCTCTGATAGAAGATGAAGGTTAAGTTACTAAAAGATTTCCGCTTGCTTAAATAAAATCACTCAGAATGTTTTGACGTAGGACTACGTCTTTGTTTTCTATACCGGGGTGCAAATTCAAATACAGAAAATAAAGCCGTACAGTGTTCAGGATCTCCATGGGCATGGCCTCAATATAGGCTTCAGTTTCTCTCATTCGAGCCAAAGATTTTTTCCTGGAATATCGTTTTGAGATCAGCAACGGACAAGTAGTCGCTAGGGGCTAGGCTATTGAGAATATGTTGGTTGATCGGAGCCCAATTCGTTCGATTGTTCGTTAGCCATTGTTTTCATTGACTTGTAGCATGGTGCATTGCCTTGGTTAAAGGTGTTTTTTCTTCTTCATATAACGCCCTTCTTTAGATTTCACGCTTCAAACGCATCAATAACTCATTGTTCCCGCAACCTGTTGCGTTTTCTGACGGCTTTCCCCGTTAGAAGAACTGATGTGATTTCGGGGCAAAATGATGGATCCATGTTTCGTCCACAGTTTCACACCAACGCAAGAAATCCTTTTTAATGCGACTAAACAGTACCGAACAGCTCTCTCGATCGTTGATGAGTTGTTGCTTTATTTGGCTACGTTTAAAATCAGAATACCGCAAATCTTTGTTTTGTTTTTGATGAATTCGAGTGCGGTTAACACTTCTCAAACGATTGCTTGGCTTGCGTTAACACTTCTCAAACGATTGCTTTATGCAACGTCACTTATATGTCGGTAGATTTAGTGATTATGGTGTGATTGACTGGAAAATTTGACACATGTCGTCTGAAGGTTGATATTTTCAAAAACCGAGGTTAGTTTGACATTAGAAACGTCATATCTGGATCAGTTCCGGGACTTTTTGAATGATGTGTTATGTACATCAGTGGCTGGACTGTTTACTGGACTGGACGGAAGTACGTTACAGGCACAGACACATCATAATTCAAATACGTTACAAGCACATATACATATGAAGGTTACTAAGAAGGTATTTATAGAGAGAAAGATGAGATCTGAGATGGGACACTGATCATTCGCAATCTGAACATGAAAGGAGTATTCGTTATTAGGGTTGTCGTCAAAGCTGTGTTTCATTCCAATCAGAGTATCAATGGGGAGGACAATTCCAAGAATTTTTTTCGGCCTTGCCTTCACGAAACATTTTCGAACAACGCCGGGTAAATCAGCTAATTAATGACTAAATTTCGCGGATACAAATCAGTTTTACGGAACACAAAAGACTACTGTCTTAATATTTAAAACAAATATTGTCAGTGATTTTGATACTAGTTGGGTAGCCCTACGTCAACAGTGCGAACAACCAGTAGTTTGATGTCGTAATTTTTTTTTCAAAACAAAAGATTGAAAACGTCTCAAACTTCAAATTTACGCATTTTACTTTCACTTTTAAGGGATAAATATCATTTCCATTAGATTCAAGGAATACTTCTAAATAGTGGGTCGTTCCCACCGGTACGAAAAATTACCCACCTGGGCTTAACATGTTCCACCAGCCCTGTGCTTTCAATGTGGTTTGCTTAAGCCTTAAGGGTGATTTAGATGAAAATTTCACATATTGGAGGAATTGTGGTAAAATAGCCACCAAAACGTTTCGTGCGGCCAGTATAGGTTCTGGCATTCGATTCTACAGACTTTTTTACATAAGATAAGCTAGATTTAGTAAATTTCCAATAAGTTTTACTGAGATTCAGGGACGATTTACAATAAGATATCATAAAGTAGAGGAATTGGGGTAAAATAGTCACCAGAACGTTTCGTGCGGCCAGTATAAGTTCTTCCATTCGATTCCCCATTTTTTTACATAAAATCAAGCTATTTCTGTAGACCGCATTCGATTTCTTTTCAAGGCTATGGTTTTGTTTCTTCACATGTTTAAACCATGGATAGAGTCATTAACACTGCTAAAAGTTAGTTATTAGGTAGTAACAGACTATTGAGCGTTCTATACGGATAAAATGCTTATTTAGTCGACGCAAAATCATACATCGAAAAGCTCCCTAATGATATTTTCAATTTATTTATATTTTGCAGCAGACGACAACTACCAAACTTGCTTAGCAGAAAGATCCTGCAAAAAGATAGTATTAGTGATAAAACTTTTGTTTAGTGTAAATTTTCTGTAAACATACATTGTAAATTTTATGTAAGCTGTAAGTTATCGAGTTGTTGCTGAGATATGGTTGCTCAAAGTGAGCATGTTATTCTAACAGGGGTAAGCGGTGTGTACTAGAAAGCTTCAAAAGTGGATTCGGGAACAAACTATATTAGATGCTTTTTGTTTGTTTTCGAGATCTATACGGAGTTCTCAAAACTTAATACGCTTTTATAGCTTGAGCTTGAGCTTGAGCGACCACCCCTGGTTACTACTCCGTTACTAATCGGGATTAACTGAAATTGTACAGAGAATTTCTAGATGATCCAACCTGGGACTGGTAAATCATCCTTCAATGTACATCTTCTGGTAATCCCAGAATTCATTGATCAGCAGCGACGCCGGCCAGGCCCGAACGTAGATCGTCTAAGAAATGGGAAGGGATGTTAGTCCAACACTTGTTGTTACTAGAGGCCGTATACACTACTGCGCACTCCACAAGTGTCACGGGAGAAGGATATTTGTTAGTAAAAATTTCAGTATTGATATTATTCTCGCGCGACTCAGTATGTTCCAATTTCAAAATGCTCGGATGCACCACTAAACTCACTGACTTCCCTAGTGAACGTTTCAACAATATCCTATATTGAAGTCCCGGGAAGTCTTGATTCACAGCTCTTATTCGAGGAAACTGAAGAAAAATTTGCAATACTATCGCGTAAAGGATAAAAACTTCTCTTTTTCTATAAATGAAATTGCAAAATAAACGAATGAATAGGATTTAGACAAAACAGTTGATTCATTGCATTGACATATTCTAACCAGTTGTTAAAAAATCTTTTTAAATCATCAAACAAAGGTCAATAGATTTCACGCGCATCCTCATCCTTTATTATTTCCAATTTATTATTTTAATTATTTAATAAAATTATTAATTGGTTATATTGGTTGATCTGGGCAGCCGGCTATAGACAATAACACGGAAGAAGAAAACATTCCAAATAAAACTTTTCTCCGAAGCTAGACGGAAATTGATAGGTTGAATGAAGAGTTAATTTAGTAAAATAGAGTAATCAGAAGTGAAATATTTCAATCATCTAGATATTGAAAATATCTAATAACTGAAAGGAAAAAGCAACTCCTGCAATTGTCGCCTTTTACGACATGGAAGCAGGAACCCAGTGGATCTAATCTTAATTCATTTTTGTTTTCTACCGGATTCCACACGGCATCTATAGGCTGGTACTCTCCGGAGAGAGCTAATAGGTACTATCAATCTCCTAGTGGACCCCAGCCCCTTCTCAAAACTTAACACGCTTTTATAGGATGTAAACAATTTTTAGTTGTTCAGTCTGTTTGAGAAAGTTTGTCCCACTTTGAGCAATCATACCTCAGGAACAACTCGATCATTTAGGGGTTAGCCAAATTTTGTGCTAGGGCACATAACCGTTTTCATTATTTTTACGTTTCGTCTTTGACTCATCAGTGCAGAGCAGATCAAATTGAACTGCTTAGTGCTAAACTCGGCAGTTCAATTTGAACCGCTAAGCAGACGTAAAGTTTCTGCTACTTACAGAACACTTTTTGTTTTGCAACGAAGTGCAACTTTACGTCTGCTTAGCGGTTCAAATTGAACTGCCGAGTTTAGCACTAAGCAGTTCAATTTGAACTGCTCTGCACTGATGAGTCAAAGACGAAAAGTAGAAATAACAACTCGATGTTTATACAAAAAATTGCACTGTAGCAGTCTCATACAAAGAAAAATAACTACATAGAAATTCGAAAGATTAGGCAACTATGCTTTTGTTTTTTCAATTCACACTCGAGATAACAGAACGAAAGCTCCCGTTTACAAGAAAAGCTCCCCTTAAAAGCTAACCGCGTGTTGCAAACCATCTTTATTGTGAACAGAATCCAACCAACCAGAAGTTCCACATTTACTTAAAACATCCACTTTTTTACTGCTTAAAAGTACACGCGGAACTTTTGGCAACTTGAAAGTACAGAACAGTTCGGTTTCGTCTTGCAACCCTTCATGTGTGGATGAATATTTATAAAATGGGCTGCTTCAAATACTCTTCATGAACTAAGCTTCAACATAAATTTTGACACATAACATCGAAAATATGATCAGCAATTCATAAGAAATTTTTCAGTTGCGAGTATCAATGAGGGAAGTTCATGATGCGTGTTTGCTTTTCTCGTATCCACGTTTCACTTCTGCAATACCTACTGGGTAGGTATAAGAGGTAAATATAGAAGAAAAGCAGATAAAGAAGATATTATTGGCATCAGAAATCAATTGCATAATCAATTAATTACAATTGGAAACCAAAATTTTTTTTCCTCCCAATGCTACATTTTGTTTTATTCTAATAGTCTACTGTTCCTACATTGTACATCCGAGGGAAATTTCATCAGTATTGTGGAACGTCGAAGTCGACTTAATTAATCGATTCTTTGCAGAGCCTCCACAATTTTGCGCAAAGAATTACTACGATATTTTCATTCTTTGGTATTAGCAAATCGGCATTTTGCATATTGGCTTTATAGGGCATTCGTAGTTCACGCAGTGCTCGCTCTGTGAGACAAAAACTACGGCAATGGAGCAAAATACACCGAAAAGTGTACAACAACAAAGAAAATTTTACAAATCAGCCCTTCTAAGGACTATAAATGTTACAAAAGAGATATAAAAAAAAAAAATTGTTGAAATATAAAAATCGGAAGAAAAAATAATCAGTATAGTAAACCACTACTTTTACTTACTACTACTTTTACAATGACAACTCTACTAATGAGATAACTATTAGTACTATAGCCTACACAATGGTCATTCTATCTGTAATCGATTTGAAACTTTTCTGTAATGCGAATGCCAGTGAAGTGGCGTCATAGTTTCTAAAGCAACAGGCTGAATGAATTCGATTAAGAAAGCTGCCTGTGGGGAGAAAACAGAATGAGACTGAAAAACCAGCATCGATAACAAAATAATCAATTTTTAACCACTTTGCATATTTATAATTTATTATGTACAAATACAATTTGGCAATAACAAAACAAAGTCAGATCGTTAGCCTAATCGAAAATCTAACAACTGTTTCTGTCAGTACAAAACTAAAACAGCACGATTATACATTTAAATGTGTCATAGAAAACGGTGCCGAATCATCCTGTTGTTTTGTGCTTCCCTTCGGTATGCCGCAGACTTTGGTGCTTCACATTTACACTAGCGCAGATACACTACACCAATCAAGTGCCCACGCGTTCCGAGTCTAGTTGAATCGACGGTTCCGATTCGGATCGCTTGTGAGTTCGATGATGCATTCCCTGGTATGACGCGAAACTATCACCTTCCCCGGAGGAAACATCGGTAGCCCCAGTCACCGAAGATTCTTGTTGTAAATCGGGAACACTTCGTGCCATAACATCGTCCTCCTTACGGCCCTGTTCTTCACCATCGCCGGCGGCTTTGTTGAGAACTTTATCGTTCAGTTTTACGTCATCCAGATCGACGTCACTGTTCGAAAATAATGCCGTTGCTCCTAGCGTCGAAGTTTCCCGTATGATGCTATCCTTCATCTGATCACTGATTTTAACCGTGGGAACGGTATGCGATACCGAATCTACGGTTTGTGATCGTTGAAGTGCATTGTTTGGGTGGTGTATTGGTGAAGTGGCAATGTCGATGGTGTTCTTACCACCGCTACGACTGTGCTGAATCGGCGTAGAGGTGGCTGGACCGCTATTCTGTAGGTTGTACTGATTCTTTTCGTCCTGATGCTTTTGCATGAGATCGCAAGCTTTTCCAAGTGTACAAATTGTATTCAAAACGCGACAGGACAGCAGTACAATGTAGGCAATTATGAATAGCGCAATGGAAGCGGCGTTCTCGAACGAAACGGCATGGTAAAGTGCTTTTACCAATACCACACCCAAAGGAAACGGGATAAAACCCATTCGTCTGGCTACGAGATCAGAATGATCAGAAAACGCATGTTTCTGTCGGGTTTGTGTCATGTCGTATGCTAAGCTTGTAGTATATTCCCGATATACGTCGACCGGAATTTCGTTAAATCTTGTAATGAAAGCATGTTTAATCCAATCGACTAGCAACTCAGTCAACATCACGTACATACAATCCGGCATCATCACGAAAAACTGTTCCGATTTCCAACTGAACTCCTTCATCGTCTGTATCAGAACAATAAGCATCAGAATCGTAAGATTAAACCGCTCTCGCACATCACTGCAGCTTAACTGGAAAAGATTGTTCTTATCAAACTTTTTAAATACACTTCCTTTCAATTCGACAAAATTGTTCGACATCATTATAGTCAACAGTCCCTTGTTATTAGAATTGATAGCCACATTCAGTGAAGTTGCTTGGAACATTACCAAAGCGCTATGAATAGTTACATAAATAATCGCGAACAAGAAGTGCGGAATAGTTCCTAGGTGCTGTTTCTTACTATCCTTAGGTTCGGTTGCAGTCCAGAACAGTGCATCGATAGTATCCTGACCGAACGCCGAAAGCAGCCTATCTCCAACCTCCAGCATATTATAGAATATGTAAAGCTTTATAATCGACTGACTTTTTATCAGATGATACAGCATATTCGTGTCGACATAAAACATCGCCCAGCTGCAAATAATCCAAATGGTGCCTTTCAGCAAATCACATATTTCGGCCGGTGCCAATAAACGCTGACTAGGCCGACGCATTCCTAAGCATCGAGCGACTGGACGAGTTACTAATGCCCATAGAGCTAGTATAAATCGTATCGGAAGGAAAGTGTATATATACAAGAAAGAGTCCGCACATTGTAGCACTCCGTAGGCCATAAAGCTTTCCAACTCCCGTGGAATTTTCATAAAAGAGTAAATTTTTTCCCGGCGTGCCGAATATCGCTCTTCGTCATGCTCCAACACGTACCCTCGAGTCAATTCAATCCTTATAAAATCATACAAACTACTTTTGCTGCGCCGATCTGCAATAAAATTTCGAAATATTACAATTGTGATTCGAACAGTATAAATTTGCATTAAAAAGTTACGCTCGACACATCGCTTTAAAAACCAAAACAAACATGCAGAATCCATCGTCACATAAAAAATAATGGCTAGAATTACCTTTCGAATCAGGTACAGAAAAACTGCCAATCTCTCCATTCCGTGAGCTTCCTAGCGTGCTACGACGAAAATCATCATCCAAGAAAATGTCCTCTACTCGGTTACCCGTAGCCGAAGCGGGATTATTGGTACTCCCAGCCGCCGAAGTTGCTGCTTCCATACCAGAGAAACCGTACTGCTGTGCCAAGTCACCACGGAAGCGCAGCTTCTTCTGCTGATAGGAAGATGAAAAACTGTCCTCTCGCAATTGGTGAGCCATCTTTCACGAGTATCGTCGGTTGCATATTAGGTTACGAACGGATAGGTTCAATAGAAAGTACACTTTTCGATATTAAAGAACTTTTTTCTCCGATTTTCACGATCAACAAAAATGACTAAAATTTGTTTTGACCTTTTGACAGTTCTCGACGGTAATTGTGCTTCACTTCCTGTAATGGAATGGATAGCATATTGGCGACATACAGTTGTGTTTCACATGTAGATAACGCACGTGTACTAGGAAAATGAATCCTGAAAATGAAAGAAATACCGCAAGGTTAAAACTCTGTTATTAAAACAAAAAGAGTACCATAATTGGATAACTAAGACCTAAGATTTTGTTTTCATCCATGAATATTTTAAGTATCGGTTTCGAAATTTTATTAAAATAAATTGCAGAATATTTTGAAGTTGCTTTATTTCTTGCGTACAAAACAAAATATTCTTAGAACGCACATATCTATTTGTAAACATGCAGAATTGAAATAGACGTTTTATTACAATTCGTCGATAGAAAGTCGACTAATCCACTAAAAACTTGGTTACTCTATTAATAAAATGACTACTGGTAAAATAATTCTATATCGCTACAGCGAAAATTAGTTATACATTGAATTGCCACTAGAAAACAATCGGAAAAATCTGCATTTGGCAGTTTCTCTTTGTTTTCTCTACTGAACATATCAGTAGTATTGGCAATCTTTCAGACCATTTAATTTAATAATACAATGACCAAAACCATCGTCTTTCCATATGTGCTGAAAATATTAAAGATTACACTGTAATAATCGAATGGAAAAGTGAACAAAGAGAAGAACTTTTGCAAACATTCATCGATTTGTAATGTTCATCGAGAGAATATGTATTATCTGTTTAAACCCACCAAGTTGCATAGCGACACTTCTCTCACTAAAGTTTATTTGCGAAATCGATGAAATTTTCATTGCACAGTTTTCGACCACTATTCACGGAGCTCCCGGAGCCCGGAACGTAGGACTGACATATTCTATGTAATTTTGTTCAGCCTCAAACTGGAAAGATCAACGAATTCGAATATTTAAAATATCGAGTTTTTTTTAATTCAATGGTCGGAGTATATTCCTGATTATGGAACCAAAAACGAATTTAATGGCTTTAAGTTTAGCTTTAAGAGCTAAGGCCTCTTCCACGTTAATCCGGTTCCGGAGTCTTTTTACAACAACTTACGTTACTTTAGACTCAGATATCCAACATTTTCAAAACAGGTTTTGCCAAGAACAGAATGAATCACGCATTTTTTTTATTCAATAATATAATATAATTTTAAGACACACTGCTTAAGCTCTGAAATGCCAAGGGTATGAATCACGCCTTGAACGCGCATTCATCAGTACTTTTGATCTGTATGTTCTTCTAAATCGCATTTGGTTTCCTATTGCTCTATTTTGACATTCATTCAATGGTGCGTTTTAGACACGTTTTAAATTCAGTTTCATTTTTTAGTGATCTGCCCTTCAGTTTTGTCTAGCTAGCAATTTACAATATCTAATAATTGAAATCTTTCTGAGATCATCTTTGGAAAATTCATCCCACTCTTGGTGTCATCGTATTGCTCAAAACAGTTTTTTACCCAAATGTTGATAATTTTGCTCTATTTGATCATTAAAATGACATGCCAAAACAAATCTAAATTTATTGTAAGTTGAAATTTTTAGTCACAAAAGCTCCTGCATATCACAGATAATACAATAAACATAAATTGAATGAAAATTTCGAAAAAACTACAAGGATCAACCCCATGGGGTTGTACATGTTTTTGATATATTCAATCAAACATTTCAATCAATCGTCATACTACTTCATTTAGAATGCATGATTGCACGAGTCTTTTTAGATCGATCTATATAAGACTACACACTTAAAAAATGTTACATCTTTATAGATGCACATAAAAGGAGCGTCGCGATTTATTTACATTCACAAAACAAAGCGTTTAAAGATAAGTCATATCATTAACTTCACAGTTATTTTAGATGAAACTCACATCGACAAAGACGCAAAATATATGTTTACATGTTAGTAGATGTATTGTGTCATCACCGTAGATGTATTGTATCATCACCGAAGAAATTACGGCATACTTGAATTTACGTCAAGCGTAAATTTCGTTTTTTCTAAGAGTGTAGATACCAACGTCGAACACGCGAAGCCAGAACTAGTGGTGGCTCAGCACACGATCCAGCACACGGGCCGAATCTTATACAGCCCGTGAGCTGTAGTTTTTCAAACCAGACTCACGAGCGTGTGTTTGCAAGAAAAGACAGCCGCATCGATAGAACTGGTGGCTCGTTCAAATATGAAACACGCGAGCTTGGTGTGATTTCTCGTGTGTTTGCTCGTGTGCTGGTTCATGTGCTGGCTAGTATGCCGGCTCGTGTACCAGCTCATGAGGATTGAAAATTGATTGGCATAGCCTATACCTCTGTTTCGATGTGACAGTTTGTAAATGTGGAAGCATATTGTTTCTGGCAGCGCTTTATGCTAGTTGCTATGGTGCAAAACAAGTTTGTTTGTTTATGTTTACCGTTGCTGTATCAAATTGCAACTATCAGTCTGAATAAGATTCACTAAAATATATATTGAGCATTTGAAAACATTTAATAAAAGTTTATCAAAAACTCTGAAGAAGTAAATTGTTACTTTACCATAACATAACACATGGATCAATAAGTCCCGAGACTAAAGCAGAGATGGCGCTCGTAGTAAAACAGAAACCACATCTTTCTAGAGTACTAACCTTTGCTTGGAACGGGTCAAAATTTCAAGTCGATCCAACCAGAAACAGCTGAGTTATCGAGGTTGGAGTAAAGTCGTTTTGCAGTTTGTTTAAAAAATGGAAAAAACCGAGTTTCGTGTTTTGATAAAACATTGTGCAAGCGAAACAATGGATTGAAAAATGTTATCCGGACTCTTGTCCATCAAAAGCAACGATTTGTCGGTGGTTCGCCGAGTTTAAACGTGGTCGTACCGACACAAATGACGCGGAACGCTCGGGTAGACCTGTGGAAGCCGCCACACCGGAAAATGTGAGTGAAGTGACAAAAATTATAATGAAAGATCGTAAAGTGAAGCTCCGTGAGATTGCTGAGATGACACAGATATCATATGGAAGTGTATTTACTATCCTTCATGAAAAATTGAGCATGAAAAAGGTTTTTTCCAAGTGGGTGCTGCGATTGCTTTCGATGGAACAAAAACAGCAACGAGTCGATGATTCAAAATGCAGTTTATCGAAAAAAAAACGTTGGAACCATTGTATCACCCTAAAAGGTGATTATGTTGATGAATAAAAAAAAATTGTGCAAAAAAAAATGTTGTTTCCATTGTTAGTTTCGGGTCTTATTGATCCATGTGTTATGCGTTTATGAAGCAAGTGAGTAAATAGTAAATAATACAAAAAAAAACATTTATTTGTATCTTGAATCCTTGGATAGATTGAAATATTTTGTATCTTGAATCCTTGGATAGAAAAATCAAATTTTCAACAGATGCTTCTTTTGTTCCTTCCTGTCTAGCAAGGTACACTATTTTCCAATCATGTTCCTTTTTTCGGAAAATATTTTCACTAGTGTTACCATCTTTTAGACACGTCAAGTGAAACTGTTCCAGATGGACTTTTGAGGAACCTTTCGTAGGCGTCTTTCGCACAAAAATCTAATATTTCCGCCCAAATCTCCTGTTCGAGCTCCGCTTTGGTCGAGGGTCTTGTATTCAATAGCTGTAGACATTTATCCAGTGTCCGTTTCCGTAAATATGTCAGCCTTGCCTCCGAAACATTTTTTTTCGCTTTGTTCGCAGTTTCAAAATCGCATCGAGAACCCAGTGGAAAAGGAACCATATTTCTTTCGCTTTGTAGCAATTTCTTATCTTCAACAAACAAAAATTTCAACACCATCCAACTTTTTTCGCTTCTTCGAAATTATAAACAGTAACTATGATGAATTTATTCTTATCATTCAACGTTGCCAGTTGTACAGAAAATTCTTAAGAATACACTGTCAACATGGCAGTGTACCCTGGACAATGTACCAAACAGCGCAAAACGTGTCCTCGAAAACTCAATTCCGCATTATAATTTGTATTTGCTTTGGAACTTGATATGAGAGCGAGACAAAAAGGAGAGAAGTATAAAGGTAGTAAATGCATTTTTTGTCAATGTGATTATTGCAAAAGGATTGTTTATTTCAATATTTCGGTGTGTGTGTGTGTGTGTGTGTGTAAAATAAAAGCAATACTTATTGTTCGCCATAAAAATCCTATTTTTGTGCTTAGGGCACATAACTGTTTTTACTTTGCTTTACCTTTCGTCATATACTCGTCAGTGCAGAGCTGTTCAAATTGAATTGCTTTGTGCAAACTTAAGCAATTCAATTTGAACCGCTAAGCAGACGTAAATTTAATGCTATTTGCGACATACTTTATTTGCCACCGAAGTGATCCTCGTCTTTACTAACGTGCCGAACGAATTTCCTGCAATCTTATATGTTTTATTGCAATCTCACCGGTTAGAAAACTTGTGTACTTTTATGAAAATGCGCAATCCTCATTTATGATTATTATATTATTCGCACATTAGTCTAGGTCTAGATTCATGTCATTACCTTTCTGTTCACTTCGGAAATTTCAATAAACCAATGGATGGAGATTTTCTCCGGCACCTTTCTATAAAACACAGTTTTCGTATTTTGAACAATAACGCTAAAAGGAAGCGAAATGAGTGACAATGTTGACATTAGATTTTATTTCACTCACTTTAGTAGAAATGTTAATGCGATAAATCTCGCGCTCCACCAAGTGATAAATGCGATAATTTTGGAAAGTAGATTGGAAGTTTTTATATTGTGAATCGAGTTCAAAGAGAGACCACCGTTGGTAAATTTGCCATTTTTATTTTCTCTAATAGCTATAGTGTTTGATTCTGTACTTGCTTTCTGTGTGACACTGCCGTCACTGTCCACTAGAGTGCCTTATAGCAAAGACATCATATTAACAAGATATCCAGCTCTCGCATTTCCCGAACAAATCATTGGCAACATCCTTTTTTGCGAGCATGTCGCCCTCAGGTGAGTCCGCATCGAATCTCATACATAGAAGTATAGGGACGAGAAATGTCAAATTCGTGTGCGCCAAAATAGCAGGGCTGTGCACCCATACAATTGACATGATATGTTGAATGTAATACGGACGACACGACCTGCCACTCGTCTATCAAAATTGTATCGTAAATTTAACTACCCCTCAGTAACTGGAAATGTCAAATCGAAAACGCTAGTGAATTTGTTTAAACTGGCAGCACAAGTTGATATATTTATTGATTTTGAATAACAGTCACCATAACCTTGGTTACTGCATATCGAAGGCAAGATGAATGTAAACAAAATAAATTTCAGATCGGTTATTATATTACGGAACATTTTAATGGATTTACCTGACTCGAGCGGAATGTAAAAATTGAGGAGTATGAGTTATGTCTTTTATAAAGCCAAGTTCAAAATTCAGATCTTGACTTGACTGACTTGACCGTTGTGTGAGAAGGAAGACATGGAAATGACCGACAACGAGCTGAGCGAGGCTAGTGCTCTGCGGTACCTGCATAACGTAGGTAAAATGATTTCTTTGTGGAATTCCACTAGTAATACTCGAATAGTGGCCAACAAGGTGAAATACTGATTCCACTGCTGCACAATCAACCGACACAAAACAATTTTGACACCGGTATATTACACCGAATCCTACTGCCCAGAAAAGCTAGCTGTTGAAGTGTACGGATGAATCGCTGGAAGCAGATCATTGTCCTCGTTCCTTGGTTTCATCCATAGTTTCGATTAAATTCCAAAAATCGAGTTCATTTAAATGCATTTCTGCTTAATTTGGAAAAAGTTTAACACTAATAGAACTATTCCACCGCTTTCAAAACATGTTTATTTGTTTTGGGGTTCTAGCACAGACTAACAGACAGGACACTCAAATTAGATTCTTCAATCATTTTAACTGTCATTTCGAATATTCCTTTATTTGGGACAGTACTCACATGTGTCATGATGGCGCCACGTTACCCTATCAAAAACATCCTGTCTGTCATCTAGACTGTGTTTAGTTTTTTCATTTACCAACAGAGTTGCCATTTATACAGAATTACCTGTAATGTATTGATATGTATTTGCATTTGTATGCGAATTTCATGCAGGATACAGATTTAATACATATTGCCAAAACTATATACAAAATTGTGCCTACCTCTCATCCTTCAACGCAATACAAAATCGAACCCGTTTCACCCGTTTAGTGGCAATATTTACTTGCTTCTGATCTGCCGCCACTTAATTTCGGGTGAAAATTACCAACACAATAAAAAATAGTCTAGATGAACAATGTTGAGAAAAATAAATGGTTACCTTCCAACATCGCTAAAAAGTTTAATATATTATTAACGTAATATAATAATTTACTGTGACGATTCATTTCCAAATATTATGATGAAATCAGGCATCCCTGCAAGCAGCTGATCGGTGTTGACAAACGAGGGCGAACCAACTAGGAAATTTACTTTTACATAACACAAGGGGTGTACCGATAGTAAATAGTTCACGCAGTACAATATAGGTGGAACTAGTGCATCACGAAAAATTATTTTTATAAGAATTTACTCATACTGTCATGTCTGTTAGTCTGTGGTTCTAGTCCATAGCAACTTAAACAGTGTTGCTCGAGAAGATTATTTTTATCATTTACAAGGGGTCGCTAGATTTGTGGTAACTGGCGGTGAATCGTCAGTGAACAGTTTTAATGCTGATTTTTCTTCGGAGTGCCTGGTCGTGTCGTCGGTAATACCATGGGATGGCGTTGTTGAACTGAAGATTGATTTCGCTCCAAGCTGACAGGGTCTGCTTATACACGCTTAAAAATTGTTACTCAAAAATGAGTAAGATCTCACTCATCTACAGAAAAAGTGGAACAACTCTAATTTAGAGTAACTCCGAAGTTACTCAAATTTGAGTTCTTCCATTGGAAACGATATTTGGGTAAAATCTACTCATTTACTGAGTAATACTTTATTTGTACATGTACCTAAAATAGAGTAACTATCACTCAAATTTTGAGTGAAATTTTATTTCACATATACCAAATTTGCAAAAAAATTGCTCCTTTTCTGAGTGTATTGTCTTAAAGTATTAAGTAATTGAACTCAATACTATATCAAGTGGTGGTTGCTTGGAGTAGTGTGTCAATCGCAAATTAACATACATGTCAGTTATGCTCAGGCACCAATCATACACTTATTCCTCATAAATGACATTTGAGCATATTCGGTTCCATTCTAAAGCACAACACGGAGTTTATCATTCCGGTTTTTCCAGACACAACACCGTTTGTGTTGAGCGACTCACCCTCGAAATACGCGATCTCACTAACAAAATATACAACCTGTTGCTAGAAATGGTTATTACAACTTTTAGACTGATCTTGCGAATAGTAACAAAAAAACGAGTTATTGCGTTAAACTCAAATTTAGAGTAGGAGTTACTCAATATCATTGATGATAACTACTCAATTTTTGACGTTTCCATGTATCATTTGAAAATGAGTAACTAGTACTCAAACTCTGAGTAACTTTTTCTAAGCGTGTAGGCACTCTACTGTCAACACAAACTGCAGCGCACCCTTTGCTTCAATTCGATTACATATTGGTACAGAACGTGAAATGCCCCGGTTTGTGTGTCAAATATATAAGTCAAAATATATTTTCATTCCAGACATCCAGATTCTTGCATTTTGCTTATATTACGATAGCGAAAAAATTTAAAATCCAGTACACTGAGCGAGGGAGTCGCGTTGTCCCATTTCTCCGGTGGGGAATTTTCCGGAATTCGTGCACATCTCTTTTTTCTGGTGCGTTACTGCGAGAATTTGCAGAAAACTCGACACCATGAGTGACGAAACTGCGAGATCTTCGGTGCAAAATAAGGATTCATCCAGCCAACAGCAGCGGAAACAAAAATACAAAGTGGTTATCATCGGTGCCGGGATGGCCGGGCTTTCATCCGCCAATCATCTGGTTAAAAATGGATGCAAGGATTTTGTGATACTAGAAGCCCGAAACAGAGTCGGCGGAAGGATCATCGGCATCGAGTTAGGATCACAGAAGGTAACGTAGGCTGGTGGAGGGTAATTTGTGTAATGACGAGACAGTTTCACGATTTTTTTTGAATCCTTATATAAGGATGACAGCAACCTTGTAGAAAGCTATCGATTATCTCCAGTGAATTTCAACGGACACTGGGCACGGTTCTAAGCGATAAGATTAGAGGGTGCAATTGTTGCATTTGTATAATTGATAAAATGTTTTTGTGCATTGGCTTAGCATGGTTTGTTTACCTTATCGAACTTGAAATCATGGTATGGAATAATAGGGGCACTAAAATTGATAACGTTTATTTTTCGCTATCATTCTTGATCTGACAAAAAGTGTAATTAGCAGGCTTTCGTATAATCAAGAAATTGCAACAGCAATGATATATTTTCATGAGCTTAGTGTCGTGTTTTCGAGGTGGAAATGGTATGAGTGCTATTCTGGTGCTTATAGTATTTTTTTTGTTTGTAGGTTGAACTTGGCGCAAACTGGATCCATGGTGTGCTGGGTAACCCAATGTTTGAACTAGCCATGCAACACGGACTCATCAACATAATAAATATACCAAAGCCGCACAAAGTGGTCGCCGCAACTGAAGATGGAAAACAGGTGCCCTTCCAGGTGCTGCAAGAAATATACGAAGCGTATGTTTGCTTTCTACGCCGGTGCGAAGAATATTTCCTGTGTCAGTATCTGCCACCACCGGACATTCATAGTGTGGGAGAGCACATAAATCTGGAGATAGAGCTATATTTGAATAACGTCAATGATCACAAAGAGAAGCACCTTAGAAAACTAATTTTCGAGTGTCTACTTAAACGAGAAACGTGTATCACTGGATGCGATAATATGGATGAAATCGATCTGTTAGAACTCGGAAGCTATACTGAACTGCAAGGAGGAAACATTGTGTTGCCATCGGGATACAGTTCTATTTTGAAGCCTCTTTGTGATACATTGCCGAATGACAGCATTGTCCTTTCATGCCCGGTCAAGACAATTCACTGGAAACGGAAAAGCCGACCATCGAAAACCAATGACCATACCGATACAATCCTCGAAGAGGATGAAGATGATATTGACTCGGACGATTCCGACAAAACAGTAACCGAAGTACCAACTGGCGACAACGTCGGTACTAGTGATACGTGTGAAATTAGCTTAAAGCACTGTACGTCAAACGTTCAAATTGTGTGCGAAAATGGCACGGTTTATGAAGCGGACCACGTGATCTGTACTATCCCGCTAGGGGTGTTGAAGGAGTGCGGTCAGACAATGTTCCTGCCCAGTCTACCACAATACAAGCTGGAATCAATCGATTCCCTACTGTACGGAACTGTAGATAAAATCATTCTAGAGTACGATAGGCCTTTCCTGAATGCTAAAATCAGTGAAATCATGTTCCTCTGGGAGCAAGTCGATCCCGATCCGGACGTCGACCAGGAAGAATACATTAAGCTGAATTGGTTCAAAAAGATTTATTCCTTCTCCAAGGTGTCCGACACGCTGCTGCTGGGTTGGATCTCCGGGAAGGAAGCGGCCTACATGGAGAGTATTTCGCACGAAGTGGTAGCCGAAAAGTGTACCGAAATCCTGCGAAGATTCCTCAAAGACCCGTTCATTCCCAAACCAAAGCGATGTGTGTGTACCAGCTGGAACAAACAGCCGTATAGTCGTGGTTCGTACACTGCTATTGCGGTCGGTGCGTCTCAGGACGACATCGAAAACATTGCCCAGCCGCTGTATACTAGTCCACATCAGGCCAAGGTGAGTTGGGGAAGGAATGCACATTTCCTAAAGGCTGACTGAAAGTAACTTGGTACGCACAAAAAGATCTGTTACAATTTACAGTTCTTCTATAAAAATTTTAAAGTTGCAGCTTTAAAAGGTTACATTTCTCCAGTTTGAACGGAATGTTGAATGTTTCTTTGATGGAGCCCATCAACACATTTCTTTCATTGTGTCACAGTTGCTGTATGTTGTTGATTGCTCCGTCACTGTTTAGAAATTGCCCTATTTTTTATATCGTTTTTTTTTCTATCCGACTTTTACCTAATTATGGTCGTTAACCGAGTTAAACTAAACCCTATATTTTACGATTGGTCCGAGTTCCGAACAATTCGAAGGATTCAATATTGATCTTCTTGGCAACAGTACTCGCATATGTCATGATGGCGACACGTTACCGTATCAAAAACATCCAATCTGTCATCTCGACTACACTCTTACCAGCCGCTTCCTAATTTTGGGTCAAAACCTACCCAAAATCAACTAAAGTGCATCTCCACAATTTTAGGTTACGAGTGATGAAATTCAGGTAAATGTAAGTTTACCCAGTGTTATGCCATAACAAAGCACGCTACCCTTTTTTTACGATCAAGTCAAAGTCAAGTGAGTAAATAACGACCTATTTTTGGGTAGCCCAAAAAATAAGTGATTTCTCAAATAATAGGAAAACATGATTTTCAGTGTTTTTTTTATGTGGAACACATCTTTATTTTCTATATAGGCAAATCAGAAACTCAAGGAAAAATTCACGTAGAAATGTGGTCAGGTTTTAAACACTTACAGCTCAGTATATTTGGTATCAATAATTAATATTATTTCATTAATTGATTGGAAATATTTCAAAGATTCGATTTGATTGTATCATATCACGTATTTTCAATTATAAATGATTGAAATTTTGATTAGTAGCGAGCAGTGTCCTATTTTGTCTGCTAAAAATCTCCGGCATACCGGATTTAGGGGCTGGGGTCCACTAGGAGATTGATAGTACCTATTAGCTCTCTCCGGACTGTACCAGCCTAGATGCCGTGTGGAATCCGGCGGAAAAAAATGAACCAAGAATAGATCCACTGGGTTCCTGCTTCCATGTCGTAAAAGGCGACAATTGCAGGAGTTTCTTTTTCCTTTCAGTTATCAGATATTTTCAATATTTTACTTCTGATTACTCTATTTTACTAAATCATCTCTTTATTCAACCTATCAATTTCCGTCTAGCTTCGGAGAAAAGTTTTATTAGGAATGATTTCTTCTTCCATGTTATTGATTGTCTTTCAGGATTATAAAATGAATGATAAAATTCAACCATTGCGCAAATCCGTTTATATTACAAAGTTAATAACAGAGATAACATATATCGGTATTTTGAATACATAGTAAAAAACCCTTCTTAATCCACCTAGTGGTGTGATAATGCCTTTCTCTTCTTTCATAACAGTCTCATGAAAATATGTTTCATACTTTTATTAAATAATTTTGGATACTAATTTTGACACCAATTGATTCAGATTGATTCGAGTAGTTCACAAAAGCATGCTTCAGTGTTTATGTCACTCAGTCAGCATCATTTTTCCAAACTAGTGCTTGACATTTGCGTTGCCTATTTGTATGAGAACAGTGATGCTAATCTAAAAAAAAAGCCTTCTTAGTCCACTTAGTGAAATTTTCATATATCTTGAAAAATCACCATAGGGGGGAGTACATGAAATTTTCGAAATCGAAAAAAAATTTTTGATGCCAAAAGGCTTAGAATTGCATGAAACGTCGAGATTTAGTGTCAACTCGAAAAATTTTTTTTGAGAAAATCGACTTTTTGGGACTTAGAAAAAATATGAAAATTCCCAGAAAGTTGATTTTTTCAAAAAAAAATTTTTTCGGGATAACACTAAATTTAGATGTTTCATGCAGTTTTAAGAGTTTCGGCATCAAAAAAAATTTCGATTTTGGAAATTTCATGTACTCCCCCCTATGGTGCTTTTTCAAGATCGAAAATTGTCAAACCTTTACCACCGGGCAGCACCCCTTAAGCATGTCTGATTTAGCTCAAATTTTGCATGAAGGCTTTTTTCGAGGTGCTTAAACTTTTGAGCACTAGAACTTAACGAAAATAGAGGTGATCCTAAAATTTTGGCACCCATATATATATAAGAGCGGTAAAAATCAATGTGTTTTGTCGGTTACGTCACTTATACCATCATATATCTGGAACCAAAAGTCACAACCATTTGATCTTCGAACTTGATCAATGGCCCGACAGTAGCTTTCAAACGAGCCCAAGTTTGTTAAAATCGGTTCAGCCATCTCTGAGAAAATTGAGCGCGTTCAAATTCAACGCCTTTTCTCGGTTACGTCACTTATACAATCATATCTCCGAAACCAAAAGTCACAGCCATTTGATCTTCGAACTTGATCAATGGCCCGACAGTAGCTTTCAAACGAGCCCAAGTTTGTTAAAATCGGTTCAGCCATCTCTGAGAAAATTGAGCGCGTTCAAATACAACGCTTTTTGTCGGTTACGTCACTTATACAATCATATCTCCGGAACCAAAAGTCACAGCCATTTGATCTTCGAACCTGATCAATGGTCCGATAGTAGTTTTCAAACGAGCCCAAGTTTGTTAAAATCGGTTCAGCCATCTCTGAGAAAATTGAGCGCGTTCAAATACAACGCTTTTTGTCGGGTACGTCACTTATACAATCATATCTCCGGAACCAAAAGTCACAGCCATTTGATCTTTGAACTTGATCAATGGCCCGATAGTAGCTTTCAAACGAGCCAAAGTTTGTTAAAATCGGTTTAGCCATCTCTGAGAAAATTGAGCGCGTTCAAATACAACGCTTTTTGTCGGTTACGTCACTTATACAAACATATCTCCGGAACCAAAAGTCACAGCCATTTGATCTTCGAACTCGATCAATGGCCCGACAGTAGATTTCAAACGAGCCCGAGTTTGTTCAAATCGGTTCAGCCATCTCTGAGAAAATTGAGCGCGTTCAAATATCTTCGAAAAGTGCACATACATACACACACACACATACACACACACACACACACACAGACATTTTCCGATCTCGACGAACTGAGTCGAATGGTATATAACACTATGGGTCTCCGAGGCTCCGTTCGAAAGTCGGTTTTTCCAGCAATTCTAATACCTTTCTATAGAGAAAGGCAAAAAGCCTTCTTAGTCCACTTAGTGAAATTTTCATATATCTTGAAAAATCACCATAGGGGGGAGTACATGAAATTACCGAAATCGAAAAAAAAATGTTGATGCCAAAAGGCTTAGAATTGCATGAAACGTCAAGATTTAGTGTCATCTCGAAAAAACATTTTTTTGAAAAAATCGACTTTTTGGGACTTAGAAAAAATATGAAAATTTTTCTAAGTCACAGAGAGTTGATTTTTTCAAAAAAAAATTTTTTTGAGATGACACTAAATTTCGATGTTTTATGCAGTTTTAAGAGTTTTGGCATCAAAAAAAATTTTCGATTTTGGAAATTTCATGTACTTCCCCCTATGGTGCTTTTTCAAGATCGAAAATTGTCAAACCTTTACCACCGGGCAGCACCACTTAAGCATGTCTGATTTAGCTCAAATTTTGCATGAAGGCTTTTTTCGAGGTGCTTAAACTTTTGAGCACTAGAACTTAACGAAAATAGAGGTGATCCAAAAATTTTGGCACCCTTATATATATAAGAGCGGTAAAAATCAACGTATTTTGTCGGTTACGTCACTTATACAATCATATATCTGAAACGTCACTTATACAATCATATCTCCGAAACCAAAAGTCACAGCCATTTGATCTTCGAACTTGATCAATGGCCCGACAGTAGCTTTTAAACGAGCCCAAGTTTGTTAAAATCGGTTAAGCCATCTCTGAGAAAATTGAGCGCGTTCAAATATCTTCTAAAAGTGCACACACACATACACACACACACACACACACACACACACACACACACACACACACACACACACACACATACACACAGACATTTTCCGATCTCGTCGAACTGAGTCGAATGGTATATAACACTATGGGTCTCCGAGGCTCCGTTCGAAAGTCGGTTTTTCCAGCAATTCTAATACCTTTCTATAGAGAAAGGCAAAACCCTTCTTAGTCCACTTAGTGGAATTTTCATATATCTTGAAAAATCACCATAGTGGGGAGTACATGAAATTTTCGAAATCGAAAAAAAATTTTTGATGCCAAAAGGCTTAGAATTGCATGAAACGTCGAGATTTAGTGTCATCTCGAAAAAAAAATTTTTTGAAAAAGTCGACTTTTTGGGACCTAGAAAAATAATGAAAAGTCCCAGAAAGTTGATTTTTTCAAAAAAAATTTTTTTTGAGATGACACTAAATTTCGATGTTTCATGCAGTTTTAAGAGTTTCGGCATCAAAAAAAATTTTCGATTTTGGAAATTTCATGTACTCCCCCCTATGGTGCTTTTTCAAGATCGAAAATTGTCAAACATTTACCACCGGGCAGCACCCCTTAAGCATGTCTGATTTAGGTCAAATTTTGCATGAAGGCTTTTTTCGAGGTGCTTAAACTTTTGAGCACTAGAACTTAACGAAAATAGAGGTGATCCCAAAATTTTGGCACCCTTATATATATAAGAGCGGTAAAAATCATCGTGTTTTGTCGGTTACGTCACTTATGCCATCATATATCTGGAACCAAAAGTCACAACCATTTGATCTTCGAACTTGATCAATGGCCCGATAGTAGCTTTGAAACGAGCCCAAGTTTGTTAAAATCGGATCAACCGTCTCTGATAAAATTGAGCGCGTTCAAATACAACGCTTTTTGTCGGTTACGTCACTTATACAATCATATCTCCGGAACCAAAAGTCACAGCCATTTGATCTTCGAACTCGATCAATGGTACGACAGTAGCTTTCAAACGAGCCCAAGTTTGTTAAAATCGGTTCAGCCATCTCTGAGAAAATTGAGCGCGTTCAAATACAACGCTTTTTGTCGGTTACGTCACTTATACAATCATATCTCCGGAACCAAAAGTCACAACCATTTGATCTTCGAACTTGATCAATGGCCCGATAGTAGCTTTCAAACGAGCCCAAGTTTGTTAAAATCGGATCAACCATCTCTGAGAAAATTGAGCGCGTTCAAATACAACGCTTTTTGTCGGTTACGTCACTTATACAATCATATCTCCGGAACCAAAAGTCACAGCCATTTGATCTTCGAACTTGATCAATGGTACGACAGTAGCTTTCAAACGAGCCCAAGTTTGTTAAAATCGGTTCAGCCATCTCTGACAAAATTGAGCGCGTTCAAATACAACGCTTTTTGTCGGTCACGTCACTTATACAATCATATCTCCGAAACCAAAAGTCACAGCCATTTGATCTTCGAACTTGATCAATGGTACGACAGTAGTTTTCAAACGAGCCTGAGTTTGTTCAAATCGGTTCAGCCATCTCTGAGAAAATTGAGCGCGTTCAAATATCTTCGAAAAGTGCACACACATACACACACACACACACATACACACACACACACACACACACACACACACACACACACACACACACACACACACACACACACACACACACACACACACAGACATTTTCCGATCTCGACGAACTGAGTCGAATGGTATATAACACTATGGGTCTCCGAGGCTCCGTTCGAAATTCGGTTTTTCCAGCAATTCTAATACCTTTCTATAGAGAAAGGCAAAACACTTGATATTAATATTTCAAACAGTAAATTAATATTTTTCTCGGTAGCCGGCTGCCCAGATCAACTAATATAACCAATTAATAATTTTAATAAATAATTAAAATAATAAAGCGGAAATAATAAAGAATCAAGACGCGTTTGAAATCAACAGTAATGAATCAACTTTTTTGTTTAAATCCTATTCGCTCGTTTATTTTGTATCACGTAGTTTCATTTATAAAAACGTACTTAATCCACCTAGCAGTGAGATGATACCTTTTTTTTATCAATCCACATGTGTTTTTTTTTGCATGACTAAAAAAAAACGCGAAAGGTAGATGCATAAACGAGTGACTGCATACTCGACAGCCGGCTGTCCGGAGTTTTGTCAATTTCGGAGATTGACTGTTTTGTGCATTATATTGCCAGCACAAAGTAACACATAAAACGATAATACTTTAAAACATTCTTGGTAGCCGGCTACCCAGAGCAATAAACACATGATAACATTATTAAAACATTTACTAACAAAGTATCCTCTCCTGTGATGCATGTGGGAATGCAGAGGATTCCTCGGTTCTTAGTAGCAACATGCATCGAACTAACAATCCTTTCCCTCCCAAGTAGATCTGCATTCGGACGTGGCCGGCGTCGGTATTGATCAGCATGCATGGTTCAATACAGTTTGCACAGTGTGAAACAATGTGTTATTCCCAAACATGTTACTTCAAAAAATCATTTTGCAATCTCAATTGGTCCAGATCAATAACGGAGTAGCAACACACGTGCGGTCTCTAATGCTAATGCTAAATGCTAAAAATCTCCGGCATACCGGATTTCCCTGCCATAGAAGACGGTTTTGATGGAGTAAGCGATATATCAATGGGAAAGCATCGCTCTGATTGGTCAATCGATGCAAAAGCGAAGCTGTTGGAAGCACGAGAATTTATAAATATAAGCGAAATTATAAATCTGTATAAAATGTTCAAAACGACGAATGTAACAATGAGAGATTCTCTTTGTTTACTTTCTCTTTCGATTATTGCGAAATATCCCTGCTTTTTGCGGTGATTTCTTCAGTTCAGATTAAAAGATGATAGCTTTAGTTATTATTATCGGTAAATAATTGGAGAGAAGGATTGCTAAGAGTACGGTAATAATCGAAAGAGAAAGTAGACAAAGAGAATATCTCATTGTTACATTCGTCGTTTTGAACATTTTATACAGAACTAATGTTTCAATCCTACGCGTAGTATGCTAGAGGTAGGTTGTTGCTAGACAGCACGACAAAAAGTGCCATAAAACGATTTGAAGCTTTAATTGGCATGCTCTGATCTTGTGTCACGCAAACTCGGATGAAATTCCTTGTAGTTTTTTGCATTTACCGACAGAGTTGCCATTCATATAGAATTATATGTAATGTACTGATTTGTATACGTCCATGCGGATTTTATACAGGATTCAGATTTAATACGTATTGCGAAAAAATAAATACAGAATTGTTTCTACCTCTCATCCTTCAATGCAATTGAACCCATGTTTTGTTACGATATTTACTTGCTTCTGGCCTCCTGCCTGCCTGTTGTAAATATCGTAACAAAACTTTTTCCAGCTTAGAACTTGAACTCTTCATCACTTTAGCTTAAAAACTCTTCATCATTTTAGCCAGCTTGAAATTTAAAACAGACCACTCCGGATTGTCCAAGTGTTTGTGCACAATATTTTTTCTTCTTTCAAATTCCATTGAGCGGCCCTTACACGAGAAGTATTAATACCATTTTTAATGATTACTAAGAGAAAATTCAGCAGCTAATAGTTCTATATGGAAATAGATTAATAGAGCAGAAACTGGAACAAACGTATCCCCAGCAAGCCGTTCTAGTTTTATTTATTCGACCAGCTCTTCTGTCAAATTTAAAACTGGTCTACGAAGCCGTTCTATTTTTTGTATATTTGAAACACGAGTAAAACACGGCTGGGGCTGCCAGTTTTTCTTGTTATAAAATTCAGATTTAAATTTTGTAACTGACATAAATTATGCATCTAGAACTAGAACACTACTGAATATGCCCTAAAGTAATGACATTCCAAACTTGTATGGAGAATTCACTTACTCAGCAAGCGATTATATTTTGTTGGTCGTTGAGCGTTTGTTGAACGACATAATGCACGAAATAATCGTTCAGTTTGCTTACCTTCATATATAAAGAAAATGCTTTGTTATTCTTCGTGAAATAGAAGTATTGTACAGCATCCGCAAAGATCTTCGTAGAACAAAAAAAAAGGTTAATCAAAATCCGGAAATTCCAAAGATGACTTCGCCGCCCCCTTCAAATGTTGCGCCCGGGCCTAGCACGATTCAACATGCTCACCCGTTGAGAGATTCACAGAAAGTGAGTTAGACCATTTTGTCGTGGGACTATCAAATTCGATAGTCCCACGACAAAGGGCCTAACTGCAAATGAGAGCCTCTTATTGTTTACTTTCTCTTTTGAGCCATTATTGCAAATTCTCTAAAGTTTCCAATATAAATCGAAAGCTTGTAGTTTTATCTTGAAAGTTTATCGAAGAGTAAAGCGTTAAATGTAAAATCTGTTCGGAAAATCGTGAAAGAAAAAGTAAACATAGAGAAACTGTAATTTGCAGTTAGGCCCTTTTGTCGTGGGACGGTCGAATTGTTCTCTATATAGAAATGTAAACAAACTACTTTAGATTCCCAACCAGCGCTGCCAACTATACCGATTTATATCATTTTTTGAACTCGTTTGCAGATACGCTTTTTTAAAATACCGAGAATTAAATTCTTTCATGCAGATAAATACCGATTTTCAGTTTTTGTGTTTGGTTCCATAAAGTTATACCAAGTTTTTGCTCGCAATACCAATCCTCACTATACACTATATTGATTTTTCGAGATAGATGTACAGATCAATTTTTCCGGCGCACGAGGGGCGTGCCAATTTACTTTTCATTCAGCCTCTAATCTTTTGATTTTCTTTCTCCAAAACAGCCATCGGTGCTTTTTGCCGGCGAGCATACGCACTCCAACTTCTACTCGACGGTTCACGGTGCATACCTGAGTGGCCGAACGGCGGCTCAGATTCTGCTGACGCCGGACTCACCGCAGGAGATTGTGATGGAATCGGACAGCAGTGATCTCAGTTCGTGGATCCAGGGCATCGCCTTAGAGTAGTAAGACCGTCGCTTTTAATTTGTGTTTTCCTAATTTATTATAATTTTAGCACTTGTTTTGTGTTCAGGTTCCCGTTTTTCTCGGTTTCTCTCTGTTTCTTGGCATTTAACAGTTTTTCTGTTTTGTTTTTTATGTTGTTGTTATACATCAAGGAACTCCTGTTCGTACATTTACGTATGTTTCATAAACTGCATACGCCTGTTTGTGCTTCAAAATTTTGAGGGCAAATAAAGCTAGACTGACATTATAGAATTAATGCACACAAAAAATGAAATGTCGAGCACGATCAATGTTGTGTATCCTAAGGGTAAGATACAGAGAACCAGATTCAAGTACAATCAATGTGAGAGTGGTCTCATTTTAGAATTAATCTAGAGCAGTACTCTGAATTCAACTGAAATTTTACCTTTCGATCAAATGTAGCCACAATCGCAGACAGAAAAACCTTTAATGGACGAGACGACAAGTGACAAGTAACTTTTATTCTTCGTGGAAACAAAAAAAAAAACAAAATCCACGTTGAACACGTTTTCATCTCGAATGTATAGGGTTTACCTGTTGTAGCGGCTGTGCGGTTAACGTTTGAGACTCTCGCACGTAATATGAGCTGGCATGTGATTAAGCTTGTATATATGTTCTCTGTAATTACAATTAGGACCTACCATACTTTTTTCTGATTAAACACGCCTTGGAATCGACACAGCAGCCAAAAAGACAGTGACAGTGGTAGTACACAGAAACTACCAAACTTACAAACCAAATGATATATCATTAGGCATTGAAGTATTTACAATTCCCAGTTGTTTTGATCCCACAAGACTCTACAAAGCGAGCCAATGTAATCTGTGTCCTATTGCAAGAGCCTTATTTCCCATTGTGCTTGAAAGTTCTTTTCAATATACACTTCTTTGAATTCCAAACCCAGCATTATTAAAATATTCCTTAGTTCGTCTTTTTACGATTGTTTCTAGTCCACCTTTTTGTGTTATACACAGTGTTGAGCTTTTAGTTATTTAGTTTTACTGCTTAAATCACTTACAAAATAATAGTTAATATGCATTTAGTGCAATAAAACAGTTCGTTACGATGGAACAACTTGAGCCCAAAATAAACACGTAAGAATGCATACAATATGTATAGAAATTGGCGCTGACCGAATATTTCACTATGAGTTTTGACAAGTTACTCCTAAGATACCTTACCTATCGTGCATCAAGCATTTCAAGTATAGTTAGAATAAATGCTTCATTTTGATTATAGTTCGAACGAACAATTCAACGCGTTTCCACAGGTTTCTCAGGAACAACTTGTCAAAATTTGCAACCTATCGGATCATCCAATCCAAAATCCAATTCCAGCACACATATACGGGGAGTTTATTGTCCCAGCAATTGCAACTATTGTTTAGCACTAGTGAAAGTTGATCGGCGATTCATTGCCTGAATTATATAGGATTTCAATAGGAAATGGCGTTGTTAAGGCGTTCAGGAATTTTTGTGTACTGTACAGAAAGCAGCGAAGATTCAACCAAAAACAAGGACATAAAAGTATTTTGCTAGCAATGAAAATTTGGAAAATAATCAAGTCTAAATAAAAGCGAATAAAACATTTATTTCTCAAGATTCAATTACATGCCGAAAAAATCATTTATGAAACACAAGAAAGAAAATGGTTGCCAAAATTCGGAATTCCTGTTCGTGTTTTGAACTACCAAAATTTCAATTACTGCCAGACCTGATTGTAGTCAAAACATACACGGCAATATTTTCAGTGTCATGCATATAAAAATCGGATTTTTGTTTCACATTTTTACTATTCCATGCTTACTATCCTATCAGCCTAGTCCTATAGTGTTCTTTACTGAATGTAGGTTACGTCTCCACGTGGGTCGGTCCATGGCCGCTCTAGCCATTCAAGGAAAGGATACTTCGTAAGTCATACTTCACTTGATCGATCAACCTTGGTCGTTGTGCTTCTGTTTTTCTGGTGTCTACCGCATTAGATTCGCATTAAAAAATGTTCAAGAAGCAGAACGTAGACTGTGTACAATAAAATGATCAAATGTATTGAAGTATTATTTAACCGACAAATTCCCTACCCTACCCTGACATTTACATGAACTGAAAATAGAAATCAACTCGGCTCATGAAAAGTACAGTCTTCTGTTTGCAAGCGAAATTAAGATGAGTCCAACTAATTTCTTTAGAAATGTGAAAACGACATTGAAAAGTAACAACCTTCCTTCAGTCTCATATTGAAAATCGACAGTTTGAGAGAAAGATGAGATGAGATATTTCGGCGAGGAACTGAGATCGACACGCAAAATATCGATTCAAAGATAATTTATACATGAGAATAAATCCTCCGTGTATTTCTCACACCAAAACGCGGCTCTCGCATGAATTGCATCTTAAGGGCTGAGGCCAGTAGGTCGCGTAAAACCACGTGGTTCGCTGTGCGTATTACATTTCTCTCCATGCTCTCTCGCAAATGTGCAAAATGACTCTCGATGTGGCCGGGTGGCCAAGAAAGTTTTGATATTTTCGGTTACAAGTTTGACTACATCACATAAAATCCAAGAAAGCTGCCGCTTGTTTGGCAGCCTTTTTGAGCCGATTTTATTTCTCTCTCATGTTTCGTTACGCTACCAGGAAACTAAAATGGCGCCGACATAGAAATCGACTTACCTTCACAAAACTAACTTACACTTCATTTTCATCACGACAACATATATGTTTTTATGCACTAATCGCATCTTAATTAAATTATCTAGACATTCACCCTTATTCTGAATAACGACGTATTGATTTTTCGATCGAATCGTAGCTACCTTTGATTTTACTACACTCTTAGAAAAAATGAAATTTACGCTTGACGTAAATTCAAGCATGCCGTAATTTCGTCGGCGATGACACAATATTACATCTCCTAACATGTAAAAATAAACTTTGCGTCTGTGTCGATGTAAACTTAAGCTACATTAACTGTGAAGTTACTGATATGACTCATCTGTACATGCTTAGAATTGTGAATGTAAGTGAATCGCGACGCTCCATTTATGTGCATCTATAAAGATGTAAATTTTTCTTAGTGTGTAGCGTTATGGGGAATACAAATGAAATACGAGCGAAAAAACGATACGACGTTATTCAGAATAAGGGCGATTGTCAGGATAGATTTTTGATCCATGCTTTTGAAGGCGAGATATTCAATGAACAAGTTGAAAGTTGCCGTTTTCAGCTATGCAATTCTTCCTTCAGAAAAAAGACTTTCCCGACCGCTAAAGTCAAACAAGCGTGAAAATAGCCCTTTAAAACGCCCTAAAACACACTGGCCTCTGCCCTTAAGGTCTATCCGCACTCGTCCGGTGAGGCCCATCAGACATCTCTTCGGCTTTGACTGAGCGTACTGTTTGTGAATATATTGGTATGACGGATCCGGAAAAGTTTGTAGATCCGTCGTCATCTCTGAGAAATTGAGCGGTAAAAATATCTTCGAAAAGTGCACACTCATACATTTTCCGATTTCGTGGAACTGAGTCGAATGATATATAATATTCTGGGTCTCCCAGGCTTCGTTCGAAAGTCGGTTTTTCCAGCAATTCTAATTCCTTTCTATAGAGAAAGATAAAAGATGTTAGGGCTAATTTATCAATACTTATCTCATTACATGGGCAGAACTTCGATTCTGCAAATTAGCAAAATGAGTCATGATTTCAGAAAAATTTTCATGCTATGATTTATACACCATGATCAAAAGTTCTCGGGTCATGAACTATCTGATCATTTTTGGCTCGAGCCAAAACACATTACATTTGTGGGTATAACTTCAGGGGCATTGATGTTATCCTTGTAGTATACATTTAGGCGCCATGTCTTAAACTAAGAAAAAAATCGAAATAACGGCTGTTTTCGAACGGCCAAATAGCGAGTCTCTTCAGAACATTAATTGAAATTTATACATGTTGAATCGTTTTCAGTATTTAAGTATTAAAATATTGTGGTTTTGACCTACGACGCATAAAACAGTGTGTTCTCTAAACAGTTACACTGAAAGAATTTACCGGCCACAAACTGAATGGTTTTTGCTTCTACCGATCCCCATAACGATTTTCAGATGGTTTTAATCAGTCAGCCATTCAATTTCCCCTCTGTCAAAAACAAACTGATTTGTATGAATATCATCGAAGATTTGTTTGAAACACATACACTTGTAAATTGGAAGAATCCAAAATGTAGATGATTTTCGTTTCAAAATTTGTCATCATAACTGCCATATAGGATATACTACTTATTTTGTAATGTGTATGATGCTCATACATATACCCGAAGGCTATAAACCGTATGAATTTAATTCACACCGATCGTCGGATGATATTTAATAGTTTTTCATTGAGTTTTTGTATCATGTAGTCCTTATAATGCGCATGGTATTAAGATGAATTAATATTGAAATTATACAGCTAGAAATGAAAATAAATTAATATGCAAATGATCTACATTCAAAAACTCTGCTTTTTCTCCAGTTCAATTTTGATACATTTCATACACGGTAAAATCTTTTGGAAATTGTATTCAATGAGTATGAATTATAAATTTTTAAACCATGGTTTAACCCATAAAGGTTTCACAGTTTTCAAAATCAATTAATTGATATGTAAGTATTCCTAACAAAGGAAGAAATGATCAGATTTGATGAAACAACTTTGACAATTAATGTCCCACACATTCTTGTCAACCAAGATGATTTCGATTCATACTAAGGTTTACAAACATTGGGACAATATGTTAAGAGTATCTGCAAGAGTCTTTCTGAATTACAATCGCAGGATGCCAAACAAAATTTAAGGGTAATCGTTATTTGTACTATAGCAAACTATATACCTGCACGCCAATATTTGTACGTAGTTTTCTTTTTACACCTAATGTAAAATATTGTACGAATAATTAGGTTTAGGCAGTTTCAATTTATTTTATTGAAGTAGTTAAAAAATAACTGGTTAACTTTAATGAATTGAACTGGTTGAAGCTGCAATTTGTTTTTCTTTAATAGATTTGAATATTTAACAAATATGGCCATTGAATAAAGTATTTTATATCTAAAAAATAATACTGATTATTGAAGATAAAAGCATTTCTTTAACATAGCAAGAGTAAAATTATATTTATTTCAATTTTAATTTCAATTTCATCAATAAACTTCGAATGACTGGCTGTATGCGGCCTCAAAGTAGATTTCTTCGTATTTCGCCCCTGACTGAAATAACAGAAAGACATTTGGTGGAATAGTTAATAATATCTCAACAAACCTTCACTAATAAATTATTAGGTTTTCACATATATTACTTAACTACAGAAAAAAACAATAATATTCATTGTAACAGAATCATTGAAACTTTTCCATTGACCATAAGTTTACATTTAGTTGTACACCGGCAATAATAGAGATGGTCTAATACTTCGAAAAACACCTATTATTAACGTCTAAGAACATGTAATATTATATGGTTGGAAAATTTTTTGACATGAAATTCATTAAAACATAACAAAAATGATACTGATAAATACAAATAGAATATCAATTATCCGTTATATGAATTCTAGAAGAATTTGAATTTATTACATCAAGGTGCAATATACAATCTTAGAAAAACAAAATTTCCTACAATAATTGTTTGTCTAAGGTTGAAATTGCCCTATAATTACATGAACTCTAAGTCTACCACAGACTCTGACTTCAATGTATACTCACCAAAGTACTCTAACACAAAGTTTACCAATATTTCCATAGGGCACCATTCTTAATCACTAATAAATCAATTTCATATTACCACCACAGTACGCATCGAAAAAAAACTTTGAACTTACAACTCCAGTAAAAATAAACGATTTTGTTCACATTTTGTCGTTGGTTTTTTGCACAAGTTATCCGATATTTGGTATGATTATAGATGACATACTTACAATTATTGAATCGTCAAGCTCATCTGATGCTGTCATGCAACATACGGACAAAATTTTTCCATAAAGTGAAGGATACGATCTTATTTTTCCTCCAACATTGCGAAAGCTTCATTCAACTTTAGGGAAAAATTTCTTCTGTGTTCAACTCTATGATAACTTCAAAATGGAAATGAAGCTTGCATGGAATGATTTTTGTAACAGAAATACCAAAGATCACATTAATTTCGATTCAAGAAAACATACACACAATTGTAATACAATTCCATATTTTTATGCCATTCATATAAATAGTGGAAGAGAATCCGACGAAATGCGTATAAAACTCCTTCATTGTTAAACATAAAATTATTCGAACTGTTCATGGTCTTATATGATGTCAATAGTCTGTCTGATTATCGATAAACACAATTTCAAACTATTAGGTAAAAATTTTACCGAATCAAGTTCACAACAAGTGCTTTTATTGCAATGTCTGCTAATCAACTAATCAATCCCGCATTCTCCTAAATAGCAATTCGCAACTAATTCTGATACGACGAAGCCCAAACTATGTTGCAACAAGAGCACGAACATGTTTTGCCTTTCTCTATAGAAAGGTATTAGAATTGCTAGAAAAACCAACCCATGGACAACTTGACAGCTCCCATACATCGAGAATATAAGTAAAAGTTTTGGTTCTCTGGTCCCACAATGGCGTCGTAAATGGAGTAACATTTGGAAATAACGCATCTGTTTTTCGACAATCTGCGGTTTAAATTTTTATATTTAAATAAGTAAAATAAATTTTGCTAGCAGTTTTTTACAATAATTAAATAAGTTACTATGGTTTAGTATAAGTATAATTTTTCTCTTTTCATCAATAGAAGGTTTACAAATAGTTCATCACATTTTAATGAACAATGAACGTGAAGTAATTTATTCTACTGAATCTTGAAGAACAATACTACTAGTTTGCAAACCAAGATTAAATCTATGGTTCCCTTATCTTTATCCAAGTTAGAAGATCATCCAATGATAACAAATACTTCTACAAATTGCTACTAATTCTTTGCGTGTTCATTGATACGACTAAATACGTTAGGTACTCTTTAGTCACACGCCACATTTCAAAACACACTTCATTTCTAACTCTATCAATTACTATTAATAGTTATCTTTTCAGAACAAAGAGAAAACGTTGTGCAAAGTGAATTAAAAGATAGAAAAATTACAAAATACGCATATTTGTAGATTTATGACGGGTGTTATGGATGAGTTTGTTGCTATGCAGCGCTGTTAGAAAAAATCGCAATATTTTCATTTCATTCAGGAGTTCTTGTGTGAATCACAGTATGAAAATTACGCTCCTTTTAAATATATTGGTGGAACCATACACAGTACCCGTAAACAGAGATGTCCATCTCCTCTGTGTGACGAAGAGCAAGCAAAATTTCTCCCCTCGCACTGACAACTTCAACGAGAGCTCTTATCTTTCACATATATACACCACTGTTGTATAAATTGTGCACGCATCATGAGTGCGTTTGTTTATTTCCTTTTACCTCCTCCACTGAATCGCACCAAAGTGCTAGAGAAGAACTAATAAATTCTCTGAAGTGGATGCAGATACTTTCGCAGAGGTGTACACGCCGGTGAGCACTCTGCTGTATGGTTTGCGTAGAAGAAGCGTGGACACGCAAAATCAGCAAAATAAAACAATTTATCGTAAAATTTTCGGTTTTTCTTTCAAATTTTTCATAGTAAGGCCAGATCTACTCTCTATTAATTGAAGTTCACAGAAGTGTTCGCTCACCATCACGCGCCAGTGGTCACTTGGGTGTATTTAGACGAGAGCGCGTGAGAGCGATTCATGCGAAGAGAATGTGTTTCACTCGCGCCAGCTGCTTTAACCACAAGCACACACTCAAATGCTGTCTATTCGACACTGAGAAGAAGTGCGCTTTTCTCTATGTGCGATGCTTCGTTTTTTGCATCCTCGGTGTGGACAAGAATCTGACGCCAGCGTGTATCACTCTAGTGAAATGCCATCTCTGCCCGTAAACAACGTAATGAAGTATTGATTTCTCTTGTAAGGGCATATTCAGGAGTGTTCTAGTTCTAGATGCATAATTTATGTCAATTTTGAAATTTAAATCTAGAAATTATAACAAAATAAACTGGCAGCCCCAACAGCGTTTTATCTGTGTTTCAAATATAGAAAAAATAGAACGGCAATGTATACCAGTTTTAAATTTGACAGTAGAACTGGTCGAATAAATAAAACTAAAACGGATTGCTGGGGATACGTTTGTTTCAGTTTCATTTACATTATAAACCACCCATATGAATCTTGCAGCTGCTGAATTTGCTCTAAACTTTTTGTTTCATAATTCATTGCACCCGTGTTGTATAGGTACACTAGCGCCCTCCTGAATTCAGTGGAACACATATGAAACAGGTTCATTTCTGTCAGGTTGTGTATGGGTTGAGAAAAGAAAGAAGACCCATAATGTTATATACCATTCGACTCAGTTCGACGAGATCGTGAAATGTGTGTTTGTGTGTGTGTGTGTGTGTGTGTGTGTGTGTGCACTTTTGGAAGATATTTATACGCGCTCAATTTTTTCAGAGATGGCTGAACCGATTTTAACAAACCTATGCTCGTTTGAAAGGTACTGTCGGACTATTGATCAAGTTCGAAGATCAAATGAATTTGACTTTTGGTTCCGGAGATATTATGGTATAAGTGACGTAACCGACAAAACACGTTGTTTTTTACCGCTGTAATGTATATAAGGGTGCCGATATTTTGGGATCACCTCTAATTTCGTAAAGCGCTATTGTTCATTAGTTTAAACATCTCGAAAAAAGTCCTCATGCAAAATTTAAGCTAAATCCGACATAGGTAAGGGGTGCTGCCCAGCGGTTAAAGTTTGAAAATTTTCGATCTCGAAAAAGCCTAAAATCTTAAAATTGCATGAAATGTCAAGATTTAGTGTTATCTCAAAAAAAAATTTTTTTTTGGAAAGATTGACTTACTGGGACTTAGAAAAATTTTGAAGTCCCAGAAAGTCGATATTTTCAAAAAAAAAATTTATTTTTGAGATGACATTAAATCTCGATATGCAATTCTAAGACTTTTGGCATCATTTTTTTTTGGATTTCGAAAATTTCATATACTACCACTAGCAACAGTGGTGCTTGTAATATTGAAGATTAAGCTATTGTTTGGGTCTTTAGTCGGTATTTATTTATGTCGTTTTCGCTTGATGACAAACCTAACCCAGTTTCCATTTTAACTGCTGTCAAACCGTTTGTTTGAAATCAGTTTCGAACTTAGTTTTAACATTGTTAGACTGAAAATCGAGTCAGTTTCGAACCTGGTTTTTATGCTCAAACTTCCGTTGCTAAGTGCGAAACCAACACATTTTAGTGGAAAATGTTTGTTTGATGAAACTACCCTGGGTCTGTTTCAGTTTTCTCAAGTGAAAACGACATTAGTAACAATCTTCGAGGGTTTGTTTCTTCATTAAATTGGATCCGGGCGATTTTTTCTTGTAAAAAGTCTCATACAAGCTTGAAACCGCAAGCACGAAAATACGGTTGTAAAAAGTTGTAAGGTTCCTACAGCACTTGAATATAATACAAGACGTTAACTGCAGTTGGGATCTAAATTTTGTGCCACCCTAATAAGCCTACGCGTTGAAAACCCATATTATCCACCTAGAATGTGGGGTTACCATAGCACCCAACTGTAAACATGGTAGAAGCATTGAATCAAACCAAGCGTGAACAACGCAGGAAGCGTGAAGCCGTACTCCTCGTGACTGATTGGTAGGAATAGCCAGCTGTTTCTATATTCAGGAATAATTATCAAACTACCATTTTCAGGAGAGTGAACCTAAACTGAAATGCAGATCAGATATACTGGTGACGGCATGTAGTTGGTTGTTGTTTCGGAACAAGCATGGATCAAGATACTGCGAATGCATTTAAATCACTGTACGACGAAATTGATAGGTTGACGTATCATGCTGTAAGTGATATAAATTTCGAAAAGTTCACAAGTGCACCGGATGTAAATCCAAGACCGGGAGAAATTTTACAAATCTGTGACATCGATGAGTTGATAGAATATTCAAAAAAGTTTGTGGATAAAACAAAAAATGAACTCCATACCAATTCGAAGTGCTATGAAGAGCAAGCTGTACAATGTTCAAGAAGCGATAAGAAACTTAATAAAAAAATAAACACTCCACCAAAATGGATAAATAGTAATCAAAAGCATTCGACTAGGACCAATCAAGTGACGGCAATTCGAATCGTCAAGAGAATACCGAAAGTAAAATCGGCAAGTACTGTACAAGATGAAGCTCAATTGAACAACCAGAAACCAGTAAGTCAACCAAAACAAGTGCGAAATATTGGAACTAATATCAATTTCATAAAATCGAAATCTATTAAACAGCAGAACAGTACTTCGCCAACAACGGCCAACCTTCTGCCGGTTATAAAGAAACCAGTAGCAACTCAGCCTTCGAAACGAATCTACAGGTTTTACAGTAGTAAGTTGAGCCCTAGCGAGCTTTGGGAGCAACAGCACCCAGAGCTAACATTTGAAAGCTCCGACAAAAGTTTATTTCCCAGAAGAATTAAAAAGTCCGAGATAATTGCAACGAGTAGCTTACTTAAGAGCGACCGTAATGAAAACGTTAAGATTGTTCATCCGTCTGAAGGATTAAATACGTTCGAGGTGACTGCCGAGTCCGATCCAAAGCAAGATTTAGAACAAAACATAGTGGAAGCCACTGTACCACTTCCGGAACCACCTGTTCCTAAAATAACGAGACACATCATTCCAACGATAAGCATTAAAGGAGATTGGAAAGCTAACCTACGCGTACAGGAAATCTACAGAATTGACATATTGGATGAGAAACCAAACGATTCACGACTCCTTTGTCCAGATAATGCAAGATATCTAGAAATTAAATATAATCAACCGGCTAGTGATAAATCTACCGAAACATCCTCAAAGTCTGTAGAACATTTAGGAACAGTGAACAATGTAGATAAACTCGAATCAGAACATCCAATTATTGCTCCTATAAAAAGCAATGGAGCGCAGGACTCTAATTTTCAAACGAACAAAAACCCCAACATCAACAAGTATCTACAACCATTCATGAACTGTAACAAGGAAAACACCGGGTCCAAGAATGACCCTATAATTGCTGTGAGCGATGACGATTCCAGCTCAGAAGAAAGTATTCTTTTCCAGCTTGATTCCAGTGATAGCAACACCGTCGATGGTGCCACAAAGTTGGACCTTAAATTTCGTAAAAACGCTTCAAATCAAACTATCAACATATCAGATCAAATTATGAACAACATATCTACAATTCCCATGTTATTGAGTCCATCAAAATCCGTTCAACTACAAGTACCGTCTCCCCCTCCGGTCCACAGTCCGAGTCCGTCCCATTCGCCAGCATCAGTTGCAAGTCATAGAAAAGTCAGTCCGCCCATGTCACCATCGGATACAACTCCACCGACAAAGTTTCTAGAAAATCTTAGAGTTTGGAAATCCGCTGTTCAAGCACAATCGGAAAACATGAAACTTGGCAATCAGCTGTCAGATAATCTAGACGTTCTGCGTCGGAACATGGAGATAATCGCGGGAGAAACCCAGAACATCGCCAACATCTCTCGCAATTGTGAAAAAAATCTTCTGCAGATGGAGGCGATAAAAGAACAGTATGCAAGAAACTTCGACAGTACTTCGCCTGCACGAACTACGGAACATGGCAATCCGATGACGCCACTTTCGAGATATTCAGAATGTTTTTGTTTTGGATGCAAACCAGTAATTGACACCATTGACGAAGGTATGACAGTCGAATTAGTGAAAGATCATAAAAACTTCCAAAAAACAGTACTCGAACGTAGTCCTAAGTATTCTAAGATGATAAAGAAAATTTATGAAGATGGTCAAAATCAAGCATTTAAACGAGTCAACCCACCGCCAGATGAAGCAGTGGAAAGAGCAGCCAGAAAGTTTCTCGAATCATGTAATCGAACGATTAGCAGAATAAGTTCCCGATCGCACTCTTCTGGATCGGATAGTTCTTGGGTAGCATCGTATCGATCGAGTACCTCAAACGACCGAGGAAGCACAAGCTCGAGTTGGTTTGAACACGATCTGAACAGTGCAAAGGATTCAACGGGCGAATCGTCGAACTCCGAACGACAACTTGATCGTTTGAGTAACGGTTCGTCAGCAGGTGAAATTTCGAGGGTAAAAATTTCACACTCAATCAATAGCTCGGTGTCAGATGAAGGTGAAGTATTTAGTTTAGGCGAAATCAAATAGAAGCAATAAAGTTGTACTACACGTTGAGTTTTGTTTTAATTTATTTATCGAAGTTCCCGAAGGCATAACACTCCTCAATACCGCCTACAAGGTACATTCTGTTCAGATACTCTGAAATTTGACTCGGTAAACACTGAATTTGACTCGAATATCATTGTGATTCCCAATTTGATTCCCAATTTGAATTCCAAAGATGAAACAATTCATTCCGGGCGAAATCAGTAGGTCCTTTTGAAACTCACAATGAATTCCGATCCAAATTTCGGACAACTTAACTGTGCAGCGCTCCCATGACGACTGACGACTTCCACTGGCTTTTGGTGTGGTTTTGCAGTGTGCCCGGCTGCGACTGTTCTTCGGCACAATTCTGCTGTTCGGCGCGATTGACAACTAGATTTTGCATGGTGACGGCACACATGAAACGTCGATGAAACAAACTCATCTTTAACAGCTTTCGGTGGTTCTTTATCATTGGAATGACAAGCAATACAATGGAATGATACGGAATGAAAATGTAAACAAATCACTGATAGCTGTCAATCCATCCAATTTATCCAGCTCATTTTGTGAGGTTATGTCATATTCGTGCAAAACCTAACTTCCACTTGCAGGCTTTTGGTGTGAATTTGCTGTGTGACCGGCTGCGACTATTCTGCGGCGCTCGCTTCATTCCAAAAGCGTGAGGTCTACGATTTATACCGATGCAGTTGTACAGCAGCAGATATTTTGTTCTCTTCCTCAGAACGCGTTCTGATTAGCTGGATATGGATCAAATCAGGGAGGTTTTTCAATAGTGTACTATTAAAGCACGTTCAAGTTAAAAAATGCTACTACCTTGATCAAAAAGTTTCCGGAATTTATTCAGAAAATTAAAAATACAAGATTATTCATCAAAATCGATATTATCCCCTTCAAAGTACTTCTCAACGACTGCAACACACTTATGCCATCGCTGGATATAATTCTCGAAACATTTTATATATTCAATTTTCGTAATGGCCATCAGTGCCATCTGCGATTTTTCCATAATCTCATCTCGGTTGCTGAAACGCGTTCCACGGGGCGGTTTCTTGAGTCGACCGAACAGGAAAAAGTCGCAGAGAGCCAAATCAGGTGAATTCGTTGGTTGCTGTATGGTATTCCTTTCGTTTTTAGCAGAATGTTCTCGGATAATGATGGCATTGTGTGACGGTGCGTTATCGTTGTGCGAGATCCACGAGTTGTTTGCCCACAAATCTGGTCTTTTTCGACGAATTGCTTCATGCAAACATCTCATAACGTCCAAATAATACTTGTCGTCGGTCTGGCCTTGTATAAGGACCCAATTAGCAATCAAAACTTGTTAAAATTGGCATGTTTCACCATTGCTACAGAACGGTTATTCATGTCAGATAGGTTTGACAAATGATTTTACATGTTTTTGTAACAAATGTGAAAATCATTCATATTACTGCTTGTGAAACCAAGTCAAAAACCTAAACGGATTAAGTTCCACATCGGTTTATTTAACTGATTCTATAATAAGTTTATTTGAGCAGTTTCATTTTTGGTTTCTGCTTAACAAATATTACTTCTATGTAACACATACAACAAGAAACTTGTTGCACTTCATACAAGCAAACTGCGCTTTTTCAATCGCACAATCGTTGCGAGAAGAGTGAAGAAAAACAATGCTAGAACAATGTTTGCTACTTGGGGAATTCATGTTACACAACATCCTTGTAATTAATGAAAACTGTGAGCTTCGCCTACTTTTCCGACTGAAAACAACAAGTTTTTCGCGGCTCATGAGGTGTACGCCATCGTTTGATGTCTAGATCAGTGCAGTTAAACTTCATTCAATTCAATTGAAACCGAATGTAAAACACACTGACGATCGATCTCTCTACTGCAGTTAACTTTACACTCTTACACACACAACGTTCGCTGACGTACCGAACCGGTAGCATTCAGTCCTTCAATCGATTATCTTCAGATCAAAGCTCAGTTTCACCACCGTCAGTAGATCTTTGGAAGAAACAAAATGTCTTTTGAAATAGTGTGGGAGCGGCCTTCGAATGAGGCTCGAAACATTCGAATTGGTTCAAGATAATAGACGAAAGACAAAACAGGTAGCTGAAATATTATTTACAGAATATACATAAATTTACTCCTTCAGTTTTTGTTTTTTTTCCCTTTATGGGCTACTCTGGCCGAGGGGGGTGGTTACAACGATCCGCACTTTCCATACCGGACGAACTAGGCTATGGTGCCCAAATGAACACTAGTAACGAAGGAGGAAATCCTCCAGCATGTAACCCAATCGACAGATTCCTTTACGGTTATCAATTTGCAACGAAAGATACGAATATCTTCTATTGCAAGTTCGCCAGAGAATTTGACACTTGAGCAGGAAGTGAGTGCTTCACCCTGTAACCAGTCAATCATTGAGTCGTGCGTCTGTATCGTATTGGTATTTTGTCATCCTATCAACTACTTCTGTGTCTTAAATGTCCTCGTCGATGAAGCTTTTCAAAATTTCGCATTGTATCCGCTTCGGTCTTGGCCCTGCTTTCCTAAATAGTCTTTTATGTCTGAAGCGGTACTTACGATTATTACTTTAAAGATCATAAATCAATATAGGTATGTTTGGTCTACTAACACTATCCAATCTGATCTATTCTGATTGTTTCTAGCTTTGTCGATGATACGTTACGTTTCCTTTTGCCCCATTGCATTGCTTTTTACTATACCGGAAAAACCTGTTAATATCACAAGCTAATAGATTATCAAGAATAAAGGAATAATAATAAAATTGACAATAATAATAATAATAATAATAATAAAAGTGATTTTTAAAAAATAGTGTTGCACTCACCTTTCTCCTTCAGCACACCACAACTTACCTAAAGTTAGGTTCTTACATAAAATGGAGGATGATCACTATCGTGGTACATTGCAGGGGTCTTTCTTCTCACATCTTCTTGGCCTTGAATCCTCGATGACAATCCTCTGCTTCAGCAGACTCATATAATTTAGTTTTTCATGATGCACATAAAATAAAATAAAATCAGATGTTAGTGATTTCGTTAAATTATATAATGTAAGGGTGCGCATTTAACACTAGCTTGCCCAGTAAAGTCATACTATGTACACAATGGATGGATTGCTTAAAATTCTGTGATCTTTATTTAACTCTTACTTTAACTCTATAAGCACTAAGGCACTCTGCACCAGCTTTTAGTTATTCTGTCAGTTTTTTTTTGTTTTGACTTTCTTTCTTTCAATCATTTTGAATGATTTTGAGCAATTTAGGTTTATACTAATTTTTGGGCCTTCTAGTGTTGAGCACGCATCCAGGAAACAAGAACTACATGTATTTCGTGAAGAAATACTAGGTGTGATTGGATGAAATGGTCCACGTGAACCGTTCTCTTCCAGAAACACACATCTCACACTCTTAGTTAGAAGGTGACATCTGTGTCCAAGTTGGAGAAATCTAAGTACATTCAAACCTTCCCCGATTTGAGAGTGTATTCACACCTGATCAATCAGTTTCGCCCAGCCCGGTGGCAAGGATAGGGCACTCCAGCAAGTGCTACCGTAGCCAACATCTGGGGCATTTGGTGGGCAATCAGAGCGCTCAGAGTATGGTAAACAACAACATTCGGGCGTTTCAAATCGAGTAAAATCTTAATTTTTCTTATCGTAGTGATGATATTCTGATCGATAATTTGCGGGGAAGTGCGGTAAAGGGTACTGAATAAACAAGTAGTTTGTAATATCCAATTTTTTGTTAGCCATTCTTTTTCATTGTTTTGGTTTAAGCAGAATGATGCTGGCCACAGTTTCATGACGTCATAGCAGGGGGCTAGTTTCGCCGTCATTGCAATTTGTAAACATTACCGATACCGAGCCGGATCGGAAAGGTTTGAAAGTTCCTAAACGGTTCATAAGATATCAATTTACTCCTATTCCTGATAACAATAGTCCTCCTTTTAGAATTAAATTCACCAAGCTCAGGACGAATATGATATATTAATATTCATCCCAACTGGATCAAAATAATTCAAATTGGTGACCAATTCCAGGCATAAGAATGCTCGAAACCACTTGATGACCTATTGTCAATTTCAAGCATTATTAGTCCTATCCACTCCGTGATCGATCCAGACAACATAATAATTTTCATCTTTTGCATTTATAAGCGAACGATCGATCTCGGTATGGTCCGACTTTGTCAATAAAAGTGTAAATTGACTCCCTCCCCCATCCACCAACCGGGGGTACGCGACCTGTAGCTCATCATCCAAAGCCCATGGATACAACGCATACATACATACATGTATAAATATATACAGGCAACAAGGCATACTGACATACACACATACATACATACACACACATGTGTACATACATATACATATATACAAATATGTATTTCACACGCAAACATTGTAACATTGATTTACTATTTCTATTCTAATAGATTTTAACTAAATTCAATGTGCCAATAGTCATTTCATTAATAGATTCACCATATTATTCTACCGATTACTCGACTTTCAATAAATGAATTGTGATGAAATCAAATACAAAATCTTTGCTTCATCTCTGATAAGCAATACCGCATAAAAGTAGTTCAGAATATGTACGATATTGCTGTTATAGCGACGCGAAATACTTCTAATTTCATTTTACTCTCGAAGTCAATTTATCGAACAAACACAACAGATCTCGCTCTAACTAATGGTTTTCATATATGAAATGACTAATGGATTTGAGATGAATGGAGGTGCCGTCACCCAATTTCTATCTCTTCTATTGATCGATCGTTGGTCCTGAGCTGAAACGGTGGCCTTTATTACCGTTCTTGCATTCCACTTCACTTACACTTCACTCACATATCACCTCATCCATCAGATCCCACACGAGCACAACACAACCTCACAGAATAAATGTCAAAGATGAACTTAATTCACCATTCAACTATTCCGTTATCGTGTGAAACCTGACTGGGGTACGTTCATTTCACTTAATTTCCACTTCACACTGGTAATAAGGGCCGGTAGTATGAAAATGAAACATAAAAAAGAGCTCAGTTAAGCCCTACCGGCCTCTCCAACCCCGGATGTTGGAGCGTATTGCAATCAACATCTTGTTCAAATCATGCCTCACTCAATAAGCTCAATAATTAAACTAAAAGTTATAACACATGTTTATATTAAATTGTAACAATAATTAATCGTATATGATGATGTTTGCAATACCGTCAAGCCCATCAACCACGGGAAGGAAATTCACTCCTTCAGTTTTTGTTTTTAATACTATACTCCATTTATAATTCCATTCATTCGAACTTGCTCACTACCAAAAGCAAAGACAATGAAGCAGCTAGACTACTTGGCACTTGAAACTGAGTAAGTAAAATTCAAATGACTAGGTACAATTATTCAACTGAATTTGTATCGATATGCTGGCGGTCAGTGGTTATAAATTTCATTTTCATCTGATTTCATTCGATTGAAAACGAAATTTTATCCCACTGGTCTGGATAGCGTGTCATACTCGGAATCCAAGTTTCGTCTCCACTAATAATCCGTTTGACGAATGTTGGGTCAGATTCGGCCTTGAAAATCATGTCTTTTGCCACGTCAACGCGGCCCCTTTTTTCATGAAATCGTACAAAATCGGGGACACACATAATCGCAGATGTACTCAATACAGTGTAACTTTTACAAAATTTGATAGAATATCAATGACAGATGTGGCAACCTAATAAACATCTAACCGGGTGACTGACAGCGCCACACGGTAGTGATTCCGGGAACTTTTTGATTAAGGTAGTATTGGTAGTTAGATTATTTGAATCCTTATACAAATCACTGAGCTATGAGCTTTCAAAATACGAGAAAGCAAACACGCGTCATAAGTTTTCCTCTCTGATACTCTTTGATACCAAAACTTTTCGGAAAATTTTATTTTCAATTATTTGAAACTATGTCATACAACTGAAAATTTTATCATAAAATTATGATTATATTTTCGATGGCATGTAGCAAAAATTATGTTGATACGTTAGATACAACAAGAGATATTCCCGATAAAAAAAATTACCACTCTCTCAGAGGCGCCCTATAGCAAAGTAAGTCATATTCACGACAAAAAACTCCAACCCAAGGAACTGCGTCCGGTTTGATGTACGCCTCATTGTTCATTTAGATGCGTTTCGGCTTCATCAGCATGTCGTGTTCTGTCTGTGTTCTGTCCAACTGTTCGGTTAAGGCTTTGATCAAGGATGTCTTCTATCGTATCAAAGAACGCTTTCTAGCAACTCTTCACACGATTCAATCAGTACCATCAAAGAGAGACAGATATCATCTCAGCAACAAAAAACCGGCATGGTTCATTTAACATAGAACGGACACCAGACACTGCGATACTTGCGATTGTCTCTTAGTAAATTTCACACAGCGCCGATCATTTCAAAACTGTATCTATTTTAGTAAAGGCCGAGAAATACTCAGAGTATGAGGTGGAGCGAAGATATGTAGACAAATTCTCTCACGGTTCATGCATTGAGAGGCAGTGAGTTCTTGTAGCATCATCTACCAGATTGATGATGTTGTATACAATGTAGAGAAATATTGCACAGTTCACATCAAATCGAACTGCCCACTATGAAAGTGTGTTGGATCAGAAGTGTGATCATAACTGCAACTGCTCTTTACTGACAGAACTCTGATGTCTATAACAACACAATCATATGGTTGTGTTTTTTCCTTGTTTCTTTCTTGCTCGTTGTCAAATTTGTAAGCAGGGTTACCAGTTTTGCAGATATTGAAGAAAACTCCATAGAAAAATAATTTTTTTCGTTGATTTTCTCAACTTTTTTTCGGCAACCATGATTGAGCAGAAAAGATTGTCGTTAAGAAACTGTGTCAAAAGTTCAGCTTTGAAAGCAATCAGCAATATCTGAAAGAAAATAATTACCTAATTACCGGTAATACCACGAAAAACTGTCTCTTTTTCGGATATAAAACAAACCAACGATTCAATATGTTCCAATGTTTTTCGAATGTTTTATTTATTTACAAACTTGACTGTTCACAAAGTACCAATCTATATAACCTACAGTTTTTTTGTTTTCTTTGCAAATGTTTATTGGATTATCATGTAGCTAGTACTCGCATCAATCGTTTTCAATCGATTCGTGCTCGTGTATTATGTTGTAAAACGTTGGTACCAATGCAAAATGCAGATTGCGGATTGCTGTTTCTCAATAATGTTCACGCTAAAAGTTTCATCCGCTTCACGACTATAAAAGTTTGAACAATTTTATTTTTGTTTGCTGTCTTGTGTCTATGTTTCAGTTCCTGTACTCATCTCTGCAAAATGATTCGGTTCGAATGTATTTAAAAGTTTCTCTGATTGTTTCTCATTCTTATAGAATATCAAAGGTGTGTTTGACGGTTATCCCAAATGAAAACTGCTGTATTGGCTATCAAGTCCAGGAATTGAACGCCCTATCCGGTAGTCGTGAATTTGAATGATGCCTAATTTTTCTAATTACTGTTCAATGTACTCGTTTTAGTTGTTTGTTTTCAATGGTTTCATGCTTTACACATATGTACAAATATGGCGAGTGTTGTGTTCCAATGTGTGACTGTCTAGCACTGGCCAGAAGCAGCAGAACTCGCGAGTTACGGCAAGTTCTTTTTGGCTTTTGCTTGTACGAAACTTGCACCTGCATACTTCGCAAGCGAGTGGACAGTTCATGTCAGCAAATGCTTAATTGAGTAATAAAACCAATGGAATCTGATGAAACGAAATAGCATTGCTTTTAGTAATCCAACAGTTTTGAGTTAACTTTTATCTTCAGTGTTTTAGAACGAAACGTTACAATTTGGCGTTGCCGTCAGAGTTTTTCAATCAAATTGCGTAAATAAAAATTTGGTTCTTTTTATACTTCACTCGCTCAAATGGGGTATTACTTAGAGACCTAGACGGAAAAATAACACATGTACACTACAGTTAACAGCAAACATAAGCAATGGAACGCCATATCGAGTCAACGCTATACCAACTGTGAATAAATTTGTTTGCAATGAGAGTAATACTTTATTGAGAAAACAAATATATGAACAGATAATCTTTCGACTCGTTTAAAATTAATAAGGCTTGAGTTCATATAGTTTCCAACTCGGTAAATACCAAGTTGAAGTAAATAACATCCTATTCTACTATACAAGCGAAGCGGTAGAATCAGATTCCACCGGACCATGTGTGAAAACTAACCTTGTTATTGCGTTTCTTGGCTCGTAAAAATTCTTAATGCTGCTGCCAATCAATGAAACCAACTTAGATTTGCAGAACCTCACACTACGCAGACCTATCTTCCGAGAGCTACTATATATTTTTCTCGTGGTTAATGAATGTAACTTGTAACAATTGATTCTAAGTTTATGAGCTGATGGGAAAGCAGTACCTTTAAGAGGTCATTTCGGGCTGCCGGGGATTCGAGTGACCTGTGTTTGGCCCATGAATGTGTTTTTTTATCGCTTACTTGATTCGCTTTGGCCACCCAAAAGGCTTCTGGAACCAGTTGAAGTTGTGTTTGTTGTTTTAGCACTATATACCTAGTATATCTTAATTTAATTTTAGATTTTCTACGTACACTTACAATCAGGTTTATCCTACGCCATTAGGTTCGTTATGCTTGATTACAAATGTTTGGTTTTAGGTGGATTGCTACATTTTAGAAATACGCTATTTTAGGTACGTTTGGAGCAGTTTGAATAAAATGGAACATACAAAATGGTCGACAGGAAAATAAATGAGTGTTAAATACAGCATGGATGCAGTAATCGTTTTGATCTCATTGGCTCCGAATTTACAAGTAGACAAAACCTAAAACCCTGTAGACAAGAAAGAAGACTTCTCTGCCGATCTTCTGTTCAAGTTTAGCGTGCAAACTGCATCACTACTCAGCCGGTGTCTATCACCTTAGAAATACATCTTCTCTGTGATCGAATAGATCTACCCACCATGATTGCTGTAATTACCTTTAATTTTATTACTCGACTAGCTCCGAATAAACGCCATGGAAATTCAATTGACTTTAATGCTTCATGCTAAATAAATACTAAGTTTTTTTTTAGAAATTACAGGATATTCAGCCAAATTGTTCAATATCGTTCATACTGTAACTTGATATTTTTTTCAAACATAGACATTGTCATAGTTACGACGCATCAGACGCTCGTTGTTTTGCTTCAAAAGACTGAAACTGACAAATGATACATGAGAGTTTATCTTTGATCCGACCATTGAAGTGCTACATTACGTCAACCGTAATTATTACGTTGCACAAGCTGTTTCGATGACCCCTCGTCATTTTGTTACATTGTGGCATTGTCAGTCAGATGTATGCGAGAAAATCCGTCAAACTGGAGCCCCAGACACAACAGATCTTTTTGTTATTTAGCAACCTGGGTAATTTGATGAACTTCATATTACTTTGATTCCGAATTTAAAAACTTTAATTCGTATTCGGGTTGATTTTCTAAAAGAGTAAAAGTATAATATTGTAATTTTCACTGGCGGCTAACGAAGATTGCGATGCGACAAGATAGCGACAAAATGCCGCAAAAATAGCGTAACTGTCATTCGCATCTCTTCGAGATCACAAATCAGAAAAATATTTTTTTAATTGACCGTTAAATGACCATGTTTTTTATAACCAGAATAATTATACAATTGTCTTCAAAACATCGTGTGAAGCAATTATCAATAATAACTACATAAATATATAAATATTTTTTTAATTGACCGTTAAATGACCATGTTTTTTATAACCAGAATAATTATACAATTGTCTTCAAAACATCGTGTGAAGCATTATCAATAATAACTATAAAAATAAACAATTATTAATATGCAAATCGTCTACTCTAAAACTTCAGTCGTCTTTGAGAGATACATGCTTGTTGATGCTTTTAGTGAACAAACGAATAATTGTTGTCGCTAGAGAATATTACTTTATAAATCTGTAATTGCTTTTAATCCATCAGACGATTTATTTCTCTATTCGCTCTTATGCTTGATATAAAAATGTTGTAAACTTCAGTACAACAGACAGCGAAGGGGTTAAAAAATAGCCCAGCTCCTGGTAGAGATGCCAGATAAAATTTTCACCTCTGCATACTAGAAATCCTCCAATTCAAGTGTTAAAATTCATAAGTATGACGATGAAAAACAAACAAGAAGCCCAACGCAATTTCAGAAGTCTGTAAATTGGAAGGTTGTATATAAAAGTTTCAAAAACCTGTAAAAACTGCTAAATTACAGAGTCTGCTTACAAAAAAAATCGACAAATTTACATGCAAATCTGCAACCTGGAACCTGTAATTATGACGCTTATTATTTCGCTATTCTGCGGCGATTCTGTCGCATTCTATGCCCCACTGAAAACCACAATAAATTGAGTGGGCTGTTAAATTTTCCAAAAATCATTTGGATATAACGTTTACCGCTGTTCGTTTTTTTCGATTTCCTTGAAACTATAAACTCCGGCGAATTACCAGAAAATTTAACGCATCAGATGTAGCGTTGTATTTCACACAAATTTATAATCAAGAACATGTAAAATTGTGTGATTTGAAAATTACAAGGCTTGAAATTGAATGAAATAAGAAACGAAAGATCGATAGCAACAGTGCGGCACGAGCCATGAAACATTAGATTACAAAGCACGCCAACCGAAGGCAATTTATACTCGGAGTCTGTAAAATTCTGCTCGAATGGAATATTGCGTCATTTGACATGTTAGGTTTTATGAATAATATTGCTTGTAGAATTATATTACTTGTAAAATTCATAATTTTCATCTGTGAATCTAAAACGGTTTGGTCACGAGAAACTCTTAAATCAAGAGGAAGAATTCTCGATGTAGTGCCATTACATTGGCGAAGTCTCCATCCAGTTCATCCTGAAAGATAAACTTCAGACCAAGCCCTACACGATCCGGCCAAAATGAGTAAAGACGCTGCTGAAGAAGGCCGCGTATGAAAAATTTGAAAACATTGTGTTTCCTGTCGAGAAACATCGCACAGTAGGTCTTGAGTAAGTAAAACAAGTCTCTGCTAGGCCGCCATGTTTTCGTGACCATCATCTTTTCCGCAAAGACGAAAACAACGAAGAAGTATATAAGTTCGTTGTTGCTAAATATCTGTGATATTTAGCTGTGAAAGTTGATTTTTTTATGTTTGATTATAAATGTGATATCGTTATGAAACGTGCGCTGCCAAATTGTAATACTGACTTTCACAATCAATGAAGTGTTGTATTTTACTTCATTTTGTTTACTTTGCTCTCACTGACTTGCTAGCTTTGATGGCTTCGAAGGACTGAGATGTTGGTTACGATAGCACTAGCTGGAGCGCCTTATTGTTGCCACCGGGCTGAAGTAAAACGACAGAGCTGGTTGCCAGCAAAATGACAGACTTTGGTTGCCAGAAAAGCAAAATGACAGAGTTTGGTTGCCAGAAGAATCACGATCCTATGATAATGTGCTTACGGCTGCCAGGTGACTGAACCCAGTATCGGTGATGTTTGTTTGGGGGTGATAACCAGTCAAAATACTCACCGGATTTTATACACATAAAACTCATCCTCAAGCTCGGTAAAGTAATATACCGAGTCACATCGGCAACACACAATTTTGCAGATTGCTCAGTTATCAATATTATGTTTTTCGAAACTCGTTTTGTAGATTTACTGACGATTCGACAAAGTGCATGTTCTTGCCGATACTTGGCAAAATCTTGTGCTGAACTCTTCTGTAATTGACAATAATCTCGAAATCAGCACACGCGTTTGCCGAAATTTCGGAACATATAGTAGCTTTTACAAATTGGACAAGACAACTGTCATTTATGTTTTACATTTTCGCTTGGCACTACGCAATCGTTTTCTGAAAACGAAAAATTTTTCGGTAACCATTAGAAGAAATGGAATTAGTCCAAAAGTAAGTAGTATAAGTATAATAACTACAAATTATTGTACACTATTTATAGAAGGCACCTTCCAGATCCGGCTTCCATTATCAAGAAATCTTTATGGGATAAGTCGAAGAACTTCAACAACATGCCAACCAACATATTCGGTAATCGGCGGTTAGTCCGAATTGCATATTAATAATTGTACGTACTCGAAACATAAGTAAAACATAATGAACTCTTGATCTCTAATTGAATGTTTATAATTTACAAAAAAAGGAAATTCTATGTTTACTTTTAATTGCTAAAAAGCTCAGTAATTCATAAATTTCACTTCGTTGTTTTACCGAACATTCAGTAAAGGTTATGCCAAACAGCCAGTAAACTTTTTGCTGACGAGTTCGGTAAAAACTGTCAAATTTGTGATTACCGAGACACAGCAATATTTTCTTTCGCCGAGATGATTACCGGCGTTACAAATCTCGGTAAACATTTTGTGAGATTCAGCGAAACACAAGAAAAGTGTGTAGTTCTACAGAGTTTCATCGATGTCGTCATTTTGGTTCCAGGAATTGAGTATTCCGACAAGACTTGTCACCGGGTCACAAAGCGAATAAAATTCAATTCTGGATTGCAGAATACATTCCAGCTTTCATTTCGAACTCGGAGTGGCTTCGCTGTCTGAAGCGTTACTCGATCACCTGCGGCGAGTTGGTGGTAAACTCAAGAGCGAACAAGTTCAATTTCACTAGAGCATTTTGAAAATAAAAATGATTTGTTTCCAAGTGGAATGGAATGAATTTTCAATATGTTTTTTTGTTAGGAACGATTTATCAGTTTGTTGCAATTTAGTACTTCAATTTGCGGACCCTATACAATCCATCCTATATTCAACCCAGTTGAGAAACATTAGACGATCTCACAGAGATAGCGAGAAATAAAACAACAAACAATATAACTCAAATTAAATTTCGATCACTTTCAAGCTAACTGTAAACTAGACATTTTATAAGTATTGTGGGTTGCATAAAAGTCTAGTTAATTAGAAACAATAAATGCTATGTCTCCTACTCAAAAGCCCCTATCGCACGTCTATTCGTATGTCTATTGATGACCGGCGATGACTGGCTGATATCGGCCATTCGTAGTAGTAGCAGAATGAGAGGATGCGAATGTATAATGGTGTAAATTCTATAAAGCGAAAAAACTCTTCACGCCCAGAGCAGATGAAAGAAATTTTTCTTATTTACAATAAACGAAAACTCTTTTGCTTTGTTCGCCAACTGTGATATTGAGATCCTCGTTTAGTCGACAAAATGAGCGGGGCATTCTTTTCAAAATCGTATTCTATTTTTTTACTTCTAAAAAACCGTGTGAACACACGTTTTCTGAGACGCATTTTTACAGTATATTTATCACATGTTCAAACATTTCGATACAGTTTTAAAATACTGATACAATTTATCGTGAAATGTTGAGAATATTTGACACTTCGCCATATGCAACAGTCATCATTCTAAATCCATCCGCGCACTTTAAGTTGTTATCCACTTAAAATGTGATACAACTTATGAAATCTTTTTTGGATAGACGAAAATCGAAGACAAGCTAAAGCACGTCCACGCACAATATATGTGCAAAAACTGGCATGAGTACCAGCATAACGTCACCAAAAGATCAAAAATTGAACATACGTAGCCCGCGAAAAATCAAAATATGCGATACTTTTTGGACAAACTTCGAATGTGCATTTTCTTCACCAGAAAAGTTTATAAATTTTCAGTACCTTCCTTATTTCGAGTGCAAAGTTCAACCACAGCTCCATGAATGAATGTTGCTTGTATTTTGTATTTTACTACAAAAGAAGTTCTGCTCGTTTGACTTTGATATCATGGTGCGGCACTTTGAGGCGATGTCGGAAACGTACATCAGATTGAGAGCTGAAGCCAGCAGGATTGACATAATTTTAATCCTGAAGACAAAATGTATAAGAGGGAGAGGTTAAATAGACGAGAATGTTGAACTCCCATTTCGAGTTCGGAGCGACGGTGATCAAATCGCGATGGTCAAGGAATTCGTGTATCTAGACTTACTAACAAGTCTGACAATGATACCAACTGAGAAATTTAGCGACGGATCTAGGCAAGAATTCTCGTTTACTTTGACTTTGACTGAGGGCGATTTTGCATCAGCTAGAAGGCGCCCAGCTAGCACTGTTGATCGACCAACTAGAAGGCGTAGATCGCAATTCACCTACGAAAACAAGCAAAACACGTGTCAATACAAACGGTTCACTATGGTAAGTCTTGTGTGAAAACGGAAAAAAATAACTTGGTAACACTAAAACTATTCTCATCAACGAAACCATCATCTGTAACCAATGTACAACAAGATACGCTTGGAAACTAAAAACGAGCCCAACACTTGGAAAAATAACACCAATCGGACAAGAAATCCACAGGACGTTATTTCCAATGACAACAGCGATACTAAACCAATGGACGAGGGCGTTAATAGTGAACCTTAAAAAAATAATGACCCGCCTTATCCAAGGAAGAGAATTACAACACACCAGCAAGGATGGCTTTTATCGTATCAAAGAACGCTCTCTAGCAACTCTTCACACAAATTACCCGATTCAATCAGTGCTATCAAAAAAGACTGATATCATCTCAGCAACAAAAAACCGGCATGGTTCATTAAACATAGAATGGACACCAATGCGGGAGCGAATTTCTCTCGATGACCCGTCTGAGCATCACGGGTTAGCACAGAGTGGGGATTCTCTCTTAAGCAACAAACGGTCGCTCATTCTCGTTTTGCGATCCGATTCTATACGGGTAGTGGATAATTGCGATAGAATCATTTTACTATTGCCGCTTATTCTAACTATGTACATATAATCTTTGCATAAATGTATGTGAATACTCCACACAAGGGTTTTGAAATATTTCAACCTAGTATGAGAATCATCAAATCGATTCAATTTTCTGCGATAATTGTCAACTTGCGATTCTCTCTTGGGAAATTCCACACAGCAACGATCATTATGTGACTGTAATTTTTTTTAAGGGCCGTGAAATACTCAGACTATAGAGTGGAGCGAAGAAATGTAGAAAAACCTTCTCACGGTTCATGCATTGAGAGACACGAGTTCTTGTAGCATCTTCTACCGGATTGAAAATGCTGTATACAATATAAATAAATATCGAGCAGCTTCTGTCAAATTATCGGCAATCACCAACACTGCTATCCAGTAATAGAGGAACACTATGAGCAACCTGGATCGATCAATGGCAGGGAGATTTTCGACTTATTTATTCTTTGACTGGTTGGCGGCGAACGGCGATGGACCGAGTAAATGGAAGACACATATTCGATATAGTAAACAACTTCGTAGAAGTAAACTGATTTGAGTTAAGTAAAATAACAAAACATTTAGTTGGATATCAAAAAACCGTAAACGACATACCAGTTATATGATGACTTTATCAGAATAACAGTAACGAATAACTTGTGGATTTGTCCAAGACGTCATTTTAGACATTGCACTTCCGTACAATATAAACTGTCAACGCACTGATAAGTCGAAGACGAAACGTGAAAACAATTTTACTTGGAAACTTACGCGCAATTTGTTCAGAACTTTGGAAACTTGTACCATACATTTACTAAGTTGCCAAAGGTTCCATGGGTACTTTTAAGCAACACGCTAAAATAATTATTTGAGCTTGGAGAATTCATTTTTTCATTTTTTGTAGAGCTTTTATTTAATTGGGTTAGGGTCAAGCGTGAAAAACCCATCCTAATCAATCAAATGGTGTAATAATGCCTTTCTCTTGCCATTTAAAGAGTCTCATTAAAACATTTGTAAGATTATATCCTCGGCCATTAGTATTGTGAGCTTATCAAATATCCTAATAGTAGCATTCAAGTCTAAGTCTTTCGAAATCAATTCTTTCATCTCCGAGAAGTTTTGGTGCAATAAAAATACTTGGATTTGTCGGTTACGTATAAGTTTACATCTCTTGAACCGGAAATTTTCGACATATCTTTTCCAAATTTTTTTGACATTGCTAGCTTTCAAATAAGCCTAAGTTTATCAAAATTCGTTGATTCATCTTCGAGACAATTTAGCAGATGGAAAACGTACGGTGAGCCGGTTATGTCATTTATACTATTATATCTACCGGAAGTGACAACCATTTGATTTTTGAACTTTATCCACAATTCAATAGTAGCTTTCAAGCGATCCTAGATTCTAGAAATCGGCTCAGATATCTTTGAGCGGTAAAAACAACGGGTTATACCGGTTGCGACAGTTCTGCCATTATCTCTCCGGAACCGGGAATGCATGTCATTTGATCTTCGAACTTAATCCCCAATTCTATAGTAGCTTTCAAACAAGTTTAGATTTGTTTAAATCGGTTCAGCCATCTTTTAGAATATGTAGGCGGTAATAAAGTCGTTGAAAAGTGCACGCAGATACACATAGGCTTTTTTTCGATTATAGAGGTTTTAACCTTAAGGTCATTCGCCTCTTCGGACCAGAAAAATTTTCTGACCCTATGTGCGGGGTTGAGAATCGAACCCAGGTGGGCTGCGTGAAAGGGCATCGACTTACCCATCACCCTATACCCGTCCCCTACACATAGGCTTTTTCGATCTCGTCAAGCTGAGTCGAATGATATATTGCAACACTATGGGTCTCCAAGACTCCATTCGAAAGTCGGGTTTTCCAGCAATTCTATTACTTTTCTATTGAGAAAAGCAAAACAAAACAAATGCAAAATTGTATCCGTTAAATGTCCAAAGAGTGATTTTCTAGGTGATCAAATTGGATCCAATGATTTATAAGAATAAGAAGTGCAAACGATGAATTATAGGAAGTTTTCAAAAGCATTTAAGAACACTGGTCAATAGTGTCAATTGAAGTAAGTCTGCAGGATCACTGATGCGTTTTGAAAATCTATTCGAAGCCGTTGTAAAAGACTTCGAGTAATTGTACCAATAGTAGTAGTTCGGTCCTGATAAGCAATATCACAGCCAACTTAATGTGAAAATGTGTAGTACTTCTGTTTTAGTGTCGCAACAATTCAAAGATTCAAAGCGAATGTTCAAATTTTCATTTTTTGAACCTATGCATTGACTAGATTAGCAGATCTCACTCTGAATAATAGTTTTAATGTATGCGATGAATAGATATTGACTCCTTCATAGTGAAATTCTCGTAAAACAACTTTGATTGTATTTGATCCTGAAACGTTCGGCACCTTAATGTTTTCACACCGCAACGAAGAACCAATAATTACGTTCCCGGATGCAGAATTACATCACGAGCAACCGTTCCCAGTAGTTGGATTTACATCAAAACTTATCTGCATTCCACTGGAAAAACACAAACTGAGACGAGTAGCAGCAACTGAAAACTTTTACGAACGAAACAAAACTAAACTGGGAGGAAAGGAAGAAAATAAACTGAAGATTTTACGACCAATAATGTTGCTCTGTATTTATGAACTGTTTTTTTTTCTCACAATAACATGGTTCTTTTCATTCATTTAAAATTGTTAAATTAAAAACAAAATTTTTTTCAATTTTCTGCTCTACTCTAGAACCTCTCGGCTATTTACAGGTATCATAGTTAAAAACTAGCAACTAATCATAAATATTCATGCTGTTTAAAGTATGGATAAAGATAATAGCGATAAAAAAAATTAAATAAGTCAACTCTTAAAATAGAGTTATTTGATTTGTTTCACACATCGCTTTTTTTCTACAAAAGTGGTTCCGGCTCGGTCCGGATTCAACCTTATACAAAACATCTAAACTGGCTCTCGCATAGTAACTGCAGCGCATATTCCGGCTTTTTTATGGTTTGTTTTGTATCATCGATTATGCTTGCCTTTCCTCACATTAAAATATAAAATTCTTAACTAATTAAAAATCTGTATAAAAACAAACGTGTTCATTGTAAGGGAATTTTCAACTTCTACTCATTAGTATGTATGTGTACTGTTATCGATTATTCACATTTGTTTCCTCCAATTGGTTTTCTTACCCAACTTATTGATTATCACTAAGAATTCTGTGTTATTCTGCTACGACTAATTATTTGTGCATAATTTTATATGCACGTTTTTTTTTTCTTGTGTGTGTAAGAAATAAGAAAACATACAAAAGATTAGTGTTGTTTTAGATCCCGCCCCATCTGTATCCGATGGGTTGCTCGAGATGTGCCAAAAAGTAACCGTTTTCAGTGCGTAACCTCTTCGTACGCATTACAAAGTGCGGAGAAACTCCACCGCCGAACGTTTGTCCGTTGCAGGAGTCCAGTTCGCCGCGTTTCGCTTATATCTTATGTTTTGATTATGTACAACAATTGTTCCTGCTATGGTATCCCAAAAAAGGTTTCATATGAAATGTTTCTTCTCGTTCGTCTTCTTATCATTTACCAATAGTTTGTCAAAATCATCCCTAAGAACGTACCTCTGACGAGATTCTCTCGCTGTTTCTAGTGTCATAGCATAGCAAGTACAACTAGGCGGACTTTCAAATACCGTCTGACCGGTGTACAGTGTGCCATTCAATCGAGCCCACTGCGTGTTCCAACATTGCTGAATTCCCAACCAACAGCAGGCGCCGGTTGCTGAACAGTAGCCGCTGAACCATGATGTGATGCTACTACCCAGGATGTGGTTGAGCCCAATGGTTGTTGCTGATGCTGCTGAATCGGCTGATAGTGGTGATGCTGCCCAACGTGATCGTGCGGGACGGCCGTTACATCCGTTAGGTAGTGGACGTTACCACCGTTGCGACTACTGTCGTTATTACCATTGCTAGTGCTGTTGTTGTTGGTGCTGCTGCTGCTGCTATTGTTATTGTAATAGTACAAATATCGGTAGGAGGACGACGTCAGCTCGTCACCATCGCTACCATGGCTCTACGTTTCGCGCTCCTTTTTCACCTTCAACTCCTCGCCCAGGATGGTGGCGATCTCACCCTGCATAAAGGCCCACGGTATCGTCGAATTGGCCAGTGGACACTTTTCGCCACTTGGGCAGTACACCTCGGCGCCGGAGCCCTGTAAAACAGAAAGAGAGAAAGGAGAAAAATTGTAATTAACAATGAACGGAAATTTATTTCTCAATGAAAAGTGTAGCACCGATTGGCTAGGGATTTTCTGTTAAGTACAATCGCTTACCTGACGTTTGATGCTCTCGCGGCTGCAGGGGAAGCAGAATTTATGATGTCCCACCGAAGGACACTGCACAAAGTGGGTATCTTCCAGTCGTTCCTGGCAAATGGTACACTTGAGCGTCGGGTTCGGTGCCGGTGCCGGGGCAGGTCCTCCGGTACCACTGTTGGGTGCAGGACCGTTGATACCCTGCTGTGCACCCGGACCCGGAGGTCCCGCAGTACCCGGTGTACCCGGAGGACCACCCGGTGCCCCCGGTGCCATTCCTCCGACATTTTCCGGTGGTGGTTGCGGACCCGATTGTGACTGGGGAGGTTGCTGTGGCCCGATTGTGGGCCCGCCGAGCGGTCCGAGCGTAATCGGTGTTGTGCTGCCGTTGCCATTGGATCCATTTCCGTTCGGGGTGGACGCTCCGCCGGGAACTCCTGCTGGATTCGATTGTTGTGCTTCGCTTGATGTTACCGTCGTGCTGGACACATGCCGGGAGCCGGACGACCGTCGACCACTGGATGATCCTACAAGATTCAACGTAAATATGTTAGTATTAATCATAAGTAATCAGTGCTGACGAGGAATGATAGATGAGAAACATAAAACATAACATAAATAATGGAACTCGTTTTGATGTGTGATAGCTGTAAATTCTATTACAATCGACATCTGATACCGGTTGTCCTGACCTACTAACACCTACCGGAGCTGTTGGGTGAATGCTGGGAACCTCTAGAAGCCGTACGAGGCGGTGGTGGTCCCGGCGGGCTCGGGCCGTTCCGGGGGCTGCCCGGTGGAAGAGTTTCCGTGATCGACATAAGGTTCGCCATCGGGCTTTGCAGCGGGGCTACCGATGGGGTCGGTGGTGTAGAATCGCCCATGGAAACCGGTGGAATCGGTATCACGGTTGGGTACACTGTAATTGGATAGGACGGCAGAGAAAGAGAAAGAAGTGAAAACGTGATTGTGGTGTTCTAAGCATTTCGGTGTCGTTTGCATCGTTCAGTGATTCTATGAACCATGACCAACAATGACTAACAGTACGATTATGTAGCGCCAAATCCAATTAAAACCGAACAAAAAGTCCTGAAAACCCTCCCATATTCACTATTAATTTCCCGAACGTAAGCAGCCTCTTACAAGCGCGGATCTGTGTCGTACATTCGAGCTAAATTCTTATCGGTCGCGGTGCACCTTTACCACGCAGATAAGCGAAATTCAAACAAATGTTAATACTGAACAATCTGACTATTGATAACCGGCTGCCAGCAGTAATGGAACAAAAAAATTCCTATACCAAACTCTGTACTCAGTTGTCACTGATAAGCTGGAATGTTGGTAGTAAACAGAACGGTGCTGCTGATACAATGGGACCCATTATTCCGATAGGGTCTCCCCCCGTTATCAGTTCAGCGATGCAACCAGCAGTAGAATTCATCCTTCAAAACAGCCACTCGGTCAATTAGGCACAGCTGATAATGCGAAGAAATAGCAGCCAAAACGTCGACACGCGAAGCTCTCATGTGCCGGAACGTGGCCGGCTTGCGCGATAACCGTGTCGAATTGCGCTACAGTAGATTGTTTGTAGACTGCCTAGTTCTGCGGCCGAGAGTTGCAACTTATGTCACTTATCAGCACTAAGTAAGCCGTTCTAGTCGTGACTTAAGCTCTTCTGTCTGCCGAGATTGCGCCTGTTGCACAGTGTTGGTGGGGTCTAATTTTGTGTCATTCTGTTTCGTTTTGTTTTGTCTAGGTGTGATTTGATGTTTCCGGTACTTGGAATTAACTACCATTTTTTTTTTTTTTGAAAAAAATGGAACTCTGTGTGCAAACTAGGAGTCATTATTTACGATTCACATATCGTTACCCGTTTATTTAAAATTACTAGATAGAAACTGTTCATCGGCTGCAACAGATAGTAAACATTTAGGCGATTTAGTTTTGGTTGTTCAATCCGAGATATCAGTAAAGACAAATGCTTAATTGCAAATGAGAGCGTGAAACATAAAGCCACTCTAGTTGTTCGTGGAAGAGAGAGGATACAAAGAGGAACGGTCATTGTTAAAAATGTAGGCTTTTTACTCAAGTCAGTTAATTTTGCATCTACTAGAACTAATAAGTGATACTAATTTTTCAAAGCTTTGAAACTGCGTTCAGAATCAGAAACATGAGAACAAATATCTCTGAATAACGGCGCTTGGGTCCACTAGAAGGTTGACAGTGTTTATTATCTTTCTTCGGACAGAACTAGCCTAATGGAATCCGGTGGCAAAACAACTTAACCAAGAATAGATCCAATAGGTTCCTGCTTCCATGTCGTGAAAGGCCAATATTGCAGGGATTTCATTTTTCTCGTTTTCAGTTACAAAAAGGCACAAATCTCCAAATAACTAGGAGAACGTGCCACTTGAACCAATTAGTTCTGATACCTGATTGTTTCAATGATTTGTATTTAGTTGTTCTTTCAGTACTAAACTATCCTTTCATTTAAAAAAATATGTTTTCTCAATTTTTCGGGATTTTTTTGCTTGTCTATTTCTTTGAGTTTCTAAGATTGTAGATTCTATATAGCAGAATTTCTCTTTCATCTTTTTATATGGAAAGGTTATACAATCACAGTGAAAACTTTTGAACCGAGGCCCGGAGGGGCGAGTGTAACATACCATTCGACTCAGTTCGTCGAGTACGCAAAATGTCTGTATGTGTGTGTATGTATGTATGTAACATTTTTTTGCACATAATTTCAAATTCAAATGAAAGGTCTTGCAATCTCACACAAAGGTCCGGATTTACCTTTGAATCCGATTTCCGGTTCCGGAGTTACAGGGTGATATGCACAAAAAAATGAAAATAAAAGCACTTACTTTTCTCAGAGATGGCTGAACCGATTCTCACAAACTTATATTCAAATGAAAGGTACAATCGTCCTTTACACAGTTTCTGAATTTTATTTTGATCGGACTTTTGGTTTCAGAGTTACAGGGAGATTAGTGAAAAAAAATTTATTTCGAATTAATTTCTCCCTTTTCTCAAAGATGGCATGACCGATTTCAACAAACTTAGATTCAAATGAAAGGTTTCATGGTCCCATACAAAACTTTCAAATTTAAGTCGGATCCAACTTCCTGAAGTGTGCTAAAAATTTGATTGAAGCGGCGAAACAAAACACGTAAAATAATTTCTTAACTTGCCTCGAAACTATTTCAATCGGTAGCCATTGTCAATAGACCATCAAACAACCCGATTCCGGCTCTGCTGGTTCTCGGTTTCTGATCCGGATGCACCGGAAATAAAATGTAAAATGATTTCTAAACTTGCTTCGAAACTATTCCAATCGGTAGTCATTGTCAATAGACGGTCAAACATTAATTTGGCTTTCCTTGTTCTTGGGTTTTTTATATGAATTGTAGCAATAGACTAAAAAATGGACCCCAGTCAGTTTTCTTGAACCAATTTCGATTATACCGGTTCCCAGGTTCCGGTTTCGGAGGCCCAAATGCTAAATGCATTTTAGCACAAAACGGAACCCAAGAGGTTCCAAACCCCCAAATGACTATGAGAATATGTGTTATTTCTCGTCTTTTAAGATAGTAATTTGAATGATAAAAATAAAAATCTTTTTTGTTTAGATTATAGATGTTTTAACGTTAAGGTTATTCGCCTCTTCGGGGCAAAACTTTCTGACCCTATGTTCGGGGTTGGGAATCGAACCCAGGCGGGCTGCGTGAAAGGCATCGACCTACCCATCACGCTATATCCGTCCACCATGTGGCAGATCTTCTGACAGCTAGCTGACGGGAGTTCTACGAATTCCGAAAGTTTTTCGTTTCGTGCACCGTACGTCCTGCTTAGATCGTAAGACATATTCCAAATTTTCTCCTATCCCTACTGATACATTTCCTGTCCTGCGATACTCGTGGAGATGAAGTGGTGCCCGCGGTTTCTAGAAACAATGAGTATCGAAGTAACACTTCTTTCCTTTTTCAGTAGCACTACTCTTAGTTCTGGCCAGCGTCGACCATTTATTCAAAAGGTTTGAGTAAGTGGCTTTATATAGTAACAATAATAAACTTCTTCCAAGCATCATTATCTTAGTTCATTGTGCATTTTCCTTCATTTGATCGATGACGAAATACAACTATGGGCGGTCTACTTCAGCGCAGTTAAAGCTGACAACAATCAATGATTGAAACAATGAAAAATGTCAATTCTAGTGAAACAACGTTAACAGTAAAGGTTAAGGGATTCTTCGTTGTTGCATTGAAAGTTCATCTTTTTTATAAGATAAGAAAAATTGAGGGAACCTGGAGGACCATCCAAAAAAATTGAAGATGCCGATTTGCAAGCAACATTGGATGGAGATGATACTTCTAGTCAAAATGGGACAATAAACAATCGTTTACCATTTAAAAGCTTTGGGAAAAGTTCAAAAGTGTGGAAAATGGGTTCCACATGAATTGAATGGAAGACAGATGGTAAACCAAAAAACACTTGTGAAATTTTGCTTCAAAGAAGTGAAAGAAAACCAGTTTCACATTGAATTGTTACTGACGATGAAAAATGGATTTATATTAAGAATACTAAACGAAGAAAAATCATGGGTCAATCTGAGACAACCATCAACATCGATCGCAAAACCAGATCAACTCGGCAAGAAGGCAATACTCTGTGTTTGGTGGAATAAAAAAGGTGTGATGTATCATGAACTTGGTGAAACTGTTAATACTAATCGGTACATACAATAAATGATCAATTTGAAGCATGAATTGATCGAAAAACGTCCAGATTGGACCAGAAGACACGGCAACAGAATTTTTGTTACACACAAAGCAAAATCGGTTCAGGATAGAGATGGGCGAAACAGTTCATTTCAAAGAGGCGTTCAGAACTTGATAGTTCTACCGAAAGAACTAGTTCTCGTGAACCGTTCATTCATTTTTCAGAAATTTCGAATGTTTTGGCAGAAGCACTTTCGTACGAGAGCAAATAATTATATTTCGTTGGTAACAAACTCTTCAATGAAAATGTAATAACTTTTTTGCAGGTATTTAACATAGCAATGTTTCTTTTTTTGTACTTTTGCAGAGGTCGCTAATGTATAAAATTTCTACTGCATTCTTAAAAACTACGACCGTCCCAAAATATACTATTATTAATCCACTTGCTTATAGAATTCACTCACTTCTATTTCTTTCGAAAAGATTAGAGAACTATCGTTCTTTGACAAAGAACTGTTGTTTACTCATTCTTCCATAAGCACTAGTTTTTTTTGTTTCGAACCTGAGGGTAAAACTTCTATAATTATAGAATTATCATAGAAGTTTGAACTTTCAGTTTAGGGACTTGCTACCCCACCCGCCATATTCATCAGACTTGACCCCTTCCGACTACCATTTGTTTTCATCGATGGGTAACGTATAGACAGAGCAGCAGTTCGATTCATACGAGGAAGCCGGCAATTGGGTGCTTGATTGGTTTGTTTCAAAATACGAAAAATTCTATTGGTATGGTATCCATAAATTGCCTAAAACCCGTATACAACTCACGTTATCAACCACAAATCTTAAACTTTATCTATTCTAGAGACTATTGATATTGCTGGACAACATATCTAAAAATTGAAAGAATGCGATTCAATGGTAATAAAGTTATGAATTTCAAAAAAGTCAGTTTTTGAAAAACTCAAAAAAAATGATTTTGTGATCCTCTCTAACATGGTCACCCTAACGGCAAAATGAAAAAATACGAGTCTAATATTTTTCGATGGAGAACGATTATACCAAATATTACGAATTTCTGAGAGGTCGTACATATTTTTCACATGGAATTGCTGAATATAGGTACATCCTGAACGCATTTGTATGAGTACAGTATAGATAGCTCGCGAATGACCTGATTGAGTAAATTTCAGCTCTACTCCAGTGCACAGATTTTCCAAGAATACCGATAATTCCAAAGTTGTCGTTTTGAATTTTTAAAATCTTTTCGCATATTGTTTTAGAACGACATCGGTACCTACTCTTCAAATCCATTCCGGTAATATCCACATTGTAAGAATTTTTAAAGGACTTCGTCGAACAGAAAACGTTTAACAAATATGGATTTTCTTGAAGAGGGTAATACCTTTTAAGGCCCATTAAATAAGGATAATATCCCAAGAATGGTCTCCATTAGTAACAGATCATAATAATTTCCAGAAATGGCTCTGGTGACAGATGAAAAAGGTGCTTCTGATGGTGAATTATCAACATTCGGTGAGAGTGTTCATAATTAATCTGTTAGAATGAATGGGGCGAAATTCAAAATAATAACTTAGCACATTTTTTCGTCGTGCATTTGAAAACCTGCACACTCTATTAAAAACAATATGGAGCAACATGTCTGCTATTTGATTTTGACATTTGCTCTCCAGTTGTGAAAATGGCAGCGAGATAAAACGTTTAACAAGTCCAAATTTTGATCGAATATCACATCTCGAGCTACTCCCATATTTTCGGAAGATTTGGTATCTTGCCATTAGAGAAAAACACACCCGCCATGCCAGGTCTGCGTTGAACAGAACAGTTTGGAGATTTGGTCATTAAGAACCGTATGAAGCTAAGGTGCAAATAATGGACCATTGTCTAACGGAATCCCAGTAAAACGCGGAACACGATTTTGCATCAATCGAAACAAGTGATAGTCGAATAGTGCTAGGACTAGACGATAAGGCGAGTGAGGTTGCATTCCACAACCGCTACTCTTCCAATAGTTTTTGGTCAGAACCGAAAAATATGATCGAGCGTTTTGATGCAAAAATAAATGAACTCATATTCTGGTTATATTTCCTTTGATATCCACGTCAAATGAATCAGTTACCTTCGGAACAATAATCTTTTGATGATTTAACTACTTTGAAGCGGTTCGAACGGCACCACACCAGTCTGTTCCCATCATACGCAAAGTGATGTAATTCTATTGACATATTGAAGCGAACGTACCATTTATTCTCACACCGCAGCAGAAGTAATCAGTCATCGACTAATTCGTTTATTTTTGTCTGTTTGTAAACTATAGGGGGGAAAATATATATACCTTTAATCAGAATCATCCGAAGTGTCTGCGGTTTGAGCAAACGTAAATATTTTACCGAACAAACACTTCTCAGTAATGGAAGAATTGCCGTTCGCAATGTCCGTCGTCCGTTCCGCGGTTCTTCGTGGAACACACCTACTCGAAAAAGGCCACCGAATTTCGCCGAAACAAATTGTTTACCGTTTCATGGTCAAATCAAGTAGTTGTTTTTTTTTCGCCCAGTGCACCGTATGTACATCATTGTACACAATTACAACAGCGACCAGGCAGCAGAAAGCGTTCTCTTCTGACGGTCGGTCTACCTCAGTTTACAGCTCGTTTGGTTGAAGGCGGCTAGGCGGCGACGGTTGACGTAATCCACCGGATTACTCATTGCCGACGGGACCGGTTCAGTAGTTTGTAAATATGAAACATCTGCCAGCCAACGAATCGGACAGAGCAGAGCCCGAGTCATCGTCGCTGATCACTTGCAGGAGCATGTAATTGTTACTGACTTGGCTAAGTAGAGTAAGGTTATCGGGTATGTGATTGAATGCGGAATTTCGTAGAATTATGAGCAGTGATGGATTGCTTTCTTCTATTGTCGATAGTACTTTGCAAGCTGTTGTTGGTGATGATGATGATGATGACGATGAAGATGATGATCTGAACAGTTCTTGTTATGTTTGCATTAAACTCTTTTTCGATAAAAAAAACTCCAGTTCACTGCACTCTTCAGGCCGTACAGAAAAGTGAACTTTGATAAAAACTAAAACATTTGCTTTGATTTCCAGGATCGTTCAATTATTAACCTTAGAACATTTTTAACTTTTTCAATGCAAAACTTAAGCCTGGCGAAACATAAAACAACTGTGCTGAATGACAGATCACTTCGAACTGGATGAATCATGTTCGGGTCAGAATTGAACTTTGAAACCGACGCGAAATTAAATACATTTCACCGGAGCGAACTTGACGTAAATGATGCACTTCTTGCGTGTGAAGCAGGTTGCTTTTATATAGGCATAATGTGACATACGTTTCGAATTCATATTTGGCAGTGTACATGAAACGTGACAAATTGACCAGTCGTGTCGAAATTGGTGTTGTTTTTCTTCTACAAACAAGATACTCGTTCCTAAATCAGCTGATGCAGTGAACGGTGTTTCAAACGAATGGGGGTTTTATTGTTTGATTTATTACCGAGCTTGTAACGTGTATTGTGTAGTATCGAGTGGTTTCCCACATTCCAATGTAGCTCAATGACAGAGCAGTTCCACGGATAGAAGAAGGTTGGACAGGTTCGAATCTATCTATGCTAATATCATTTTCACCATATGACTATTAGAAGTTAATACAAAAAGGTTAGAGGTATTTTTTTCGAAAATCTCCAGCATTTCAAGCTTTTAATGAGACAAAATTTTAGATAAGATCTAGTGTAAGATTTTTTGTTAATAAAACATGTTTGAAAACATATATTTTAGAAACGTGTAACTATAGCACTTTTCGATTAGTCGTATAAAATTCAACAAAGTTCATTTTATGAGTTGATATTTTCGGCGAAATGACTTTCCGTGAAAGGGAATTCGACTGAGTTATCCAGATTCCAATGACAGTTTTCGAAGCAGATAGCGTGCCATTGAAATACGGACAATTCGAATGCGAAAAAGCAGTTGAGCCTAGATTTACTATACAACTGGGCCAATACCAGATCGGGATACAGGTCCAGATTCTGAAGCTGACCATATCATATTATTGATCCAGGATCAAAATTCTGAATCTGGATCAGTATCTGACCAAAATTCTGAACCTAAATTCGGCACTTGAATTCTAAACCTACAACTGAATTCAAGACCCGGATTCTGGACCTGGATACAGATTCTGAACCAAGATCTGAATCTAGATCTAGACCTAGATTATGGACCTGAATTCTACATTTGAACCTGGATTCTGAAACTGAATTTCGAACCTAAGTTTTGAACCTGGATTCTAAGGTTGAAGTTTGGATCTAAATTCTGAACCTATACTTGGATTCAAGTACTGGATTCATGACCTGGACCCGGATTGTAGATCTGCATTATGGACCAAGATTCTGGAACTAAATTCTGAGCCTGGATTGTTGACCTTGATTCTGGATCTGGTTCCTAAATTCTGAACTTGGGTTCGGGATCTCAATTCTGGACCTGAATTCTGAATCTGTATTCTGCACTTGGACTCTTGACCTGGATTCAGGCCTTAAACCGCACATCTGGTCCTGGATTCTGGATCTTAAGTTTATGCCTATACCTGGATTCAAAGTCTTGAATTCTTTTCCTGGACACGGATTCTAGATCTGGATTATGGACCTAGATTCTAGAACTGAATTCCTAATCTGAACAATTGACCTGGACTCTGAACTTGGTTCCTTAATTCTGAACTTGGGTTCTGGACCTGATTTCTGAACTGTATTTCTGTACCTGCATTTAGACTCTGGATTCCGGCGCAACAGTCTAAGCCTGAATTCTGGACCTTAGTTCTGAATCTGGATTCCACTTTTTTGGACTTTTCACCTGGATTTAGACTCTGGATTCTGGAGTAAAATTCTACACCTAAATTCTGGAAGTTCTAAGTTCTAAATCTGCATTTAGAACTTGAACTCTGGACCTGTCATCTGAATCTGGATTCTGGTACTAGACCGCAATTTAGAATCTGGATTCTGGATCTGAGTTCTGAACCTCACTTTTGAACAGCTGAATTCTGATTTTTTTACCTGAATTCTAAAACTACACCTGGATTCAAGAACTGAACCTTGGATTCTGAACTTGGGTTCGGGATCTCAATTCTGGACCTAAGTTCTGAATCTGGATTCCGAACATAGATCTGCCATCTGAATCTGGACTCTGGTACTAGACTGCAGTTTTGATTCTGGATTTTGGATCTGAGTTCTGAACCTCATTTTTGAACAGAACTTAGGTTGTGGACCTCAATTCTGGGCCTGAATTCGGAACCTGCATTCCACACTTGGACTTTGGACCTGGATTTTGGGCAGGAATCTAAGCCTGAATTCTGGACCTAAGTTCTAAATCTGGATTCCGTACTTAGATCTGCCATCTGAATCTGGACTCTGGTATTAGACTGCAGTTTTGATTCTGGATTTTGGATCTGAGTTCTGAACCTCAATTTTGAACAGCTGAATTCTGATTTTTTCTACCTAAATTCTAAGACTACACCTGCATTCAAGACCTGAATTCTGAAGTTGGATCTGGATTCTGGGCCTGAACTCTGAACCTGGATTCTGGACCTGAATCCTGAACTTGTGTTGTGAAGTTGGAGCATGGACCCGAATTCTGTACCTACATCTGGATTCATGTCCCTAATTCTAGGACTCTTGGATTCTAGATCTGAATTATAGACCTAGATTCTGGATCTAGATTCAGAATCTGAATTCTAGTCATTTATCTCATATCTCGACATGAATTCTGAACCTAAACTCTAGAGCTAAGTTCTGGATCTGAATCCTGGACCTTGATTTTGAACTTGGTTTTTGGATCAAGAATCAGATTCTGAGTTATGAATCAAAATGTTGAACTTGGACTCTGTTTCTGGATTTTTGCTGAATTGAGACTAGAACTTGGATTCCGGAGTAGTATTCTGGTTCTGGAATTCGCACCTGAAATCTGGACCAAGATTCTATTTTCGAAACAAAAATTATGTTGTTACATTGAGTTCAACAAAAGATATTCAACTTTAAAAACTTATCAGGGTTATTTTTTTAGAACAACGTTCAAATTAAGGGTATCCTGTCAAACTAACCTCATTTCGGATATGCTGTCATATTTCATATTTAAAAAAAACACAAAAAAAATCTTCAAATCTGCTTTTTGATGGTAAAAAGTGTATCTAAGACAAAAGTTGCTGGCTTTATATATATTGTTAAGTGAACTGTGGCAGAGAAGATAAAATAATAATCGCATAATTGTTGACGGAGTTGACGGAACCACGTTTAGCCTGTAGAAAGTGAAACAATTCGAGCTTCACCCGTCCGTTGAACATGTATGGTTCGCGCATCCCTGCTTTTTTAAATGTGTTCATGCCACATTCCAGGGTAGCTTAAATGACACAGAGGTTCTCCGCAGAATGGGTAAGTTCACCTCTACCAGTCAGTATTGGTTGAGATTAATCTGAATCTAAACAAAACAGATTTTTCGTAAATAATCTATGTCTCATCGAATATTGATAGTTAGTAAAACTGAGTTGATTATGACTTTACGTCATAACCAAAAAAAAAATTGAATAAATCCCTTCAACAAATAGAACACCAACCAACATGCCAAATCTTCATACTCATAACAAGTTAAAAAATTGTTTCAATAATTATTCTTTATAATTTTGATTCTTTGAAGATTTTTTTTAAATGGTTTATAATTTGATCCAGAAACTACCAACAGAAAAACTTTGCACACGTCATCAGTATGGCAACCCACTCGTTTTCAACGGATAGAAAAACCAATTTCATTAGAGACTGAAATAAATGAAGGAAATCGATTTGACGCTCTAAAAATATAAACACTGAACAAAAAGTTAAGTTAAATTTCAAATATTAGAAAACTACTTAAAAACGCTTTCATTTAAAATTTTGTAATAAAACCAACATTTGACATTATGGCAATTAAGTTTTTTTTAAATTATTAAGTTACAATTTACAGAAATTCACAAAACTTAAATTTAATGTTTGATTTTGTAGATCAAGCAATAAATTAGCTCATAACTTTTCTCCTGGAAGTAAATTTTCTCAAGATATTTAGACATGAAATGAAAAAATTATATGTACTGGAAAAATTTGGAAGGACTGGTGAATTGAACTCAGGTAGGTTGTGAGAAAAGCTATCGTCTCACCTACACCACTATGCCAGTTTCTGATCATTGTATATAATTAGAACTTTGAATTAAAATTCAATTGAGTAACCCTGAAGGTGTCGGATTGACAAAAAATTAGATGCAGAAGAGCGTGAAATTTGACAAAAAAAGTTCCTTTACCGGATGAATGATGGCGAAGGAAATTTACAGGACTATACTAGAATACTAAATAGACTTAAAAAAAGAGTAAAATAGACTAATATTGAAAACATTCAAAATACACTGCCAAGTGACTCACTATGAACATATGATTCATCACATTCTTTCGCATTTTCCTCTCGTTCCGCAAATTCCGCAGTATTCAGAATCAGAGCAAATAAATGTCATTTTTATTGACTCTAAATAGACAAAAAAGAGGAGAAATAAATGTCACTCCCAGCTCCGCTTGTAAATTATGAGAACGAGATCCATTTCCAGTTAACGACATAAGCGGAATAGTAATTTTAAAATTTCGATTTCAGTGAACATCGTAAACTGTGCAGTGTCGATATTCAACCGAATCGATAATGACAGAAAACGATTCACAATGACTTTTACCTGTTCATGCTCGTGTCTACAGTAGTTGTGGTTTCCAAAGAGGATCCAATTACTTCGAATGTTTTAGACGCCAAACCACACAGATTTTGATTGTATCGATGAAAGAATGAGAATTGAAATTCAACTGATTCTCTCTGCATACGTTATTTTGGATTGGTCTTGTCGTAGGGGAACAAATTCGTCTTGTCGTAGGGGAAAACAGTTCGCATTTCTTCGTTTGTTTTGGATGCAATCATTTACGAATGAGACGGTAAAAAACGAATATGAGGCTGTTGGAATGGATTCTTTCATTGAAAATGCGTGACACATCGAATTACTGGTCAGCACCATCTGTTTATCATAGATACGTATTTCGTCTAATACTTGTTTTCAGAGTCTTCAGTGCAGATAAAAAGAAGATAGTTAATATTCTCTGTAAATAGTCACAGAGAAGAGGGATGATTGCTAAAAGTACCGAAATAATCAAAAGAGAAAATAAACAAAAAGAATCTGTCTTTTGCACTTATATCGTGATGAAATTTCTATTCAGATTTTATCATAAATGTTGATTAAAAAATTTACATATGGAACAGGGTGCTACCGATTTCTGCCAAGTAGTAGAATTATTTATTTGGAGAAAGTCTGTTAATATATCGGTTTGTGTTTGAAACTATTCAAATTTATATTCTAATGGGTTTTAAATATTTGTTTACTAGAGTTTGTATATCCATGGTAGATGGAAGATATTCTTTAATTCAAATGTTTTCTGGACCAATTGGCTTTGTACTATATCATAGATGACTAATCGGAGCAGACCGAAAGAGGAAACAAAGTTTCACCTTCAGCAACTATGTTGACAGTGATAAACATTGGAATAGCTGCGTGGTAGATAATTTCATATTTGATTGGGCTACTCGTACTGATTCATTCTACGACACTGATAAATTGAATTCAAAGATTTTTATTAGAAAAAAAAAGAAAGAGTTTGTTAACTTACATTTGTAACGTTGCACAACAGGGGCGTTCACGTAAATCCCCATGTTTTGATGTTTTTGGTCTGGAATAGATAGAACAATGGGAAGAATTGATCAGAACCAAGATCGGACATAGCTTAAAACAAATTGTTAGGAAATAAATTCAACAGAATGCATTTCATCGCCGTATCTCGACACTTAATAACCGTGAATAAACATAATGCTGCCCGATTGACGGCAGGCTAGCGATTAGCGGGCAGCTCCTTTTGCACTTTTATCATAAGTGAGAAATTGGAAGCGAGCCAAACATCGTATTTTCCACGCAACTGAATCGACATTCTTCATTATCGGTACGAATCGACCTAAGAAAATTCGGTACAGAAGAAATAGGATAGCAAAACGAGATTAAAAATTGAATCGGGTGCACAAGGAAAAGTGAAAATAATTGCAATTGTCCGATCTTGATATCCGTGATTGAATCTTCCGTAAAGTGCATTTCGCAAAGTACAAAAGCGTATTCACGTTGAATCATTTTGATATCTCGGTGTCTGTAACGGGTTAGGAAAAAAAAGAGCACCAAGGATAACAAAACAAAAGCTCTCTTCTATTTTGCAGGAAGCCCGGACGGTATCGAGCAATTGCAACCAGGAATTAAGAATCCTATATTTATGTATTATTCTGATAGTTCAGTTTAAAACAAAAGTTAACTGCTATGATGAACTAACAGTTTAATTTGAGTAGCTATGCGCTGACGGATCGAAGACGAAATAAGAAAAGTTTTTATCAAGAAATACTGTAAATAGTTGTAACTGGAATTTATGTTTTTTGCTTCCAGAAACAAGTCTTTGTCTGGTACAGACTTTCATGGAATCTCAGAACGTTTTTACCTGACATCAAAAACTATTGTAAAAATATACAATAACTAATTCCGATCTGTTGTAAATATTTATCTGAACAAAAAAAAAACGAAACTGCCGTTAGGAAATGCCTTTTACTCCATGCGGATCAAGTGTTTCCGATAAAAACCAGAAGTCCGTCGGCAAAGTTTACTGCGGCTGCTGAAAATTTACTTCCCCTCGTTGTGCTGCGTTGTGGTTGCTGTGTGCGATGCCCCTCCTTGTGCGTTCTAAAGGCGAGGAACCCCGGTCAGGAATTCTTACATCGTCGAACTGCAGAACACGACGAATCGTTTCTGCGCTCTATTTCCTACCACTATTGCCTCTGCCGGAATCGACTGCCGCCGTACAACCCAGAGACCGGTCCCAAAAACACCGAACATCGTCGTCCTTGGTGTGATTTTTTTTTCGCAAACTCTCACTACAAATTTCTTCGTTTGTGCCTTTTCTTTACCCACGCAAACTACCAATGAAACGGGTCGTCGTCGTCGTCGTCGCTTTGGCTTAACTGGTATTGGTTTCCACCACTAGAGTAAAAGTCCATCTGTGCCAGAGTACATAAACGAGCGGGTTTTCAATGCTACACCAACATGGGCGAAAGGGTTTTTTTTTCTCTTCTGTTTCTTTTCGTTTGCATGATCTCGTCGTACATAACAGTATAAATTCTCCGCCAAATACCAGTCGGGCAACCAGCCAGCCAGCCAGACCAGTCAGCCGAAACCGGTTGGTCAGGTCGCCTTGTGACGTGCGAGCTGCCAACATCGTCTCGATTCACGGCTGCATTGCGCAGATCCCCCACATAGGCACGAGAGCTCACGTAATATCTATACATACACACAAACCGACCGACCGACCGACAGTGAAGTGTTTACAGCGGTCCCCCCGCCACTCCGTTGGATTGTGGAGAGTCTTGCAAGGATTGACGGATGGGTTGGTTGGGTGGGAAGTGGGAGCTAGTAGAAGTGGTACCAGTCGCGCCTGACGAGAGTGCGACGAGATCATTCTACGTAAGCAAGCGGAGCGAAGGGTGCTGCTATCCATCGTACAATGAGCCAGAAATAGCTGCCATTAAGCAGAAATGCGAAACATGAAGGAAGAAGTAAACCATACCGAATACAGGTTAAACTCATACTATTGAAGGGCAGTGAAGCTAACCGTAGCGGTGAATGCAAAAGTGACGTAAGCGGCGGCGGCCTGGTTTTTCGTTTGTGTTTTGATCCCTACCGACTTCGGATGTGGTCGAAGCCGACTGTGAATCCGATTTTTGGTTGGGGTGGACGAGGAGGTTTAAATACTTTCGCTACTTATCGTGTGCCATCGAATGTTATGATGCTATCCAAACATGGCTGGTGACATGTCAAAACATCCGTCTATGAA